>NC_139592.1:19056686-19444186 GCF_946808225.1 Silurus aristotelis | reverse complement strand
TCTTTCTTTTTTTCATCCTTCTTTCTTTTTCTTTCTTTCTTTCTTTCTTTCTTTCTTTCTTTCTTTCTTTCTTTCTTTCTTTCTTTCTTTCTTTCTTTCTTTCTTTCTTTCTTTCTTTCTTTCTTTCTTTCTTTCTTTCATCCATCCGCTCTCTTTCTTTCTTTTTTCATCCATCCGCTCTTTCTTTCTTTCTTTCTTTCTTTCTTTCTTTCTTTCTTTCTTTCTTTCTTTCTTTCTTTCTTTCTTTCTTTCTTTCTTTCTTTCTTTCTTTCTTTCTTTCTTTCTTTCATCCATCCGCTCTCTTTCTTTCTTTTTTTCATCCATCCGCTCTCTTTCTTTCTTTTTTTCATCCATCCGCTCTCTTTCTTTCTTTTTTTCATCCATCCGCTCTCTTTCTTTCTTTTTTTCATCCATCCGCTCTCTCTTTCTTTCTTTTTTTCATCCATCCGCTCTCTCTTACTTTCTTTTTTTCATCCATCCGCTCTCTCTTTCTTTCTTTTTTTCATCCATCCGCTCTCTTTCTTTCTTTCTTTCTTTCTTTCTTTCTTTCTTTCTTTCTTTCTTTCTTTCTTTCTTTCTTTCTTTCTTTCTTTCTTTCTTTCTTTCTTTCTTTCTTTCTTTCTTCCATCCATCAATCCATCCATCCATCCATCCATCCATCCATCCATCCATCCATCCATCCATCCATCCATCCATCCATCCATCCATCCATCCATCCATCCATCCATCCATCTGTGAGATTTAGGATCTTAACCCTTGGCTTTTTTTCAGGGTCAGGTATAGTTACTTCTTTAAAAAAACCTTAACAGAATCTCATTATTGATAGTTGTTGAAAGCTTCCTTTAATGCATAATTAATCTAAATGGTTTTATTCCTTTCCTCATTTTATAATGAAATCTACTATACTGGTAGAAATCTGGTTTGTGAGAGCACGGTAACTCTGGTAACTCTGTCTCACCAGAATAAAGCAGATATTTATACAAAAGGCACCCAGAAATTGTAGGGAAGAACTCAAGAGGCTGGCTGAACCACAATAAGGAGCGTTCAGAACTACTTATAGCCCCCCACTTTCTCCATCAGTTACATTGTCAGAACATTACAGTAATACAATTACAGCTATTCTTTAGGTGATATACCTCTCCGTGGTGGTCTCCCAACTACCCCCCCCCCAGCAACTATGCTCACCCGCGTGCCTCCGCACGTGCCTGTGAACAAAACACTCCTCCGCTCTTATTGTCCTCTTCGCTCACATCTTTGTCTCAGCAGCCCACCTTCACCCGTGTTTTGATCTATTGTGAACTTCAAGCGAGACTGAATTAGGAAACTAGGAATTAAGCATCGTCACGTTGTGCTGCATTATGGGAACCCTGTGTCGTTTTCAAACGGGGGTCTTTCTTTGTTCGCATACCAAGAGTGGAGAGAGATTGGAAGACATTTTCTTTTTTAATTAGATGAAATTAGAACAATAGAGTCATAGCAGGGATACCAAGGAAAGAGCAAAGTGGAGTAATGCTTTGGAAACACTACCTCCTCATATATTTCTACACATTTTTTCTATTCAGGTCCAGATGTAGCCTCAGATTTCTGTTCAGGAGCAGAATGGGTGAAGGTGTGGATGACTTGTAGATAATTCACCCGAAAATTCGATAGTGTTTGCAATATTAGATGCTTTGCAGCTCACCATGGATGTAAAGTGTGATGGTTTTTGGGTTGCCATTGCCTTCGTGTCTATTCTGCTTTGGCTTCCATTGTTACCCGTGCAGAACTGTTGTTCACCATTTGCTGTAAATTCTAGAGATGGTTAAATACAGGATTTTTAAAAATACATTACTTTTACATTTATAGCATTTGGCTAAGCGGCATTTGGCAAAGCATTTGGCAAAACCATTATTCCTACCACTTACCCTTATTAAGGGCCTTGCTCAGGGGCCCAGCCATGGTAGCTTGGTGTGGCTGGGATTTAAACTCATGATCCACAGTCCAATGCCTTAACCTGAAATACTCAAACCACTAATAACCATGCAGGGTCATTGATTTTATTTTGCCTCTAAGCCAGATTGTTTTTAAATCGTCTATTTGTACCATGATGCGTAATCCTCTACTTCTTTTTTATGACAAGGTTATCATGTTGTGAAAATTTTTTTCAATGGAATAAACCCTTGTACTTGAAGCAGAACAGTGTCTCAACCTGGAGCACCATTGCTAGCCTGCTGACTGCTTAATCCGGAGTCAACCGCTTTGCTAAATGACACAGCGCATTACCTAGTTATTACGGAACAGAGTGGCCGTTATCTCTATTTATCGCCCCAAAGTAAATGTTCTTCTTGAGTGCACTTCCCGTCTCCTTTATGCCTTTCGGTGGGACGTTAGCCGAAATGATGGGGTTCCGCCCATATAATTCAATCGCGCTGGGCTTTATTGTGATTACACATCATCTCAGAGGTGCAGCGTAACAAAAGGCTCTTCCTGGAGATCACAAGGCACGCGGAGAAATAAGCGGCTGTCCAAAACACTACACATGAGGCCGAAGCAGGGAGTTAGTGAGCAGCGAGGGCTGCAGTAAACATCTGATGTCTTGCCCCAAGAGACGTGAGCTGTGGACTAATGTTCATCGTGTCACCTTTTTCTCTCTCTGCATCCTACTCTGTTCTTTTGGGGCGTGTGTGTGTAGGTGTTCGTGACCAATAAGGAAGGAAACACACGGTCACCGGGCGAGTATACTGGTGTTAACGCTTAAACAACGACTTCCTCCCTTTGTTCTCAGATCTCTGAGTGTGTGTGTGTGTATATATATGTATATATGTACAAAGATCACCAATTCGCATTAGCATGAAAGTTAACGATGTAATGCATCGATTAAATAATTGTGCATCGTATACAAGTTGCCATTTGTACCACAAAGCATCGTTTTTTTTACATATTTGCATCTATAAAAAAAAAAAGGTTTATTTATATATAATTATTAGTAGATGCGCTATACTTCTATTATTTCGAAAGCGATTATAATTTGTGCACACTATTTTATATGTAGATCGATTTCTCCTCGCTAAACTGTTTCTCGAACTCATTCTCTCTGCACCCCCGCTGCTACGTTCATCACAACACTATGGAAACCGAGGCGTGTCCTGAGAGCCACACGAAATATAGAATTACATGGCAAAGGTAGAGCTGCATCTTCCTAAAGAAAAATTCATAATCCCAGTCGCTTTATTCCTCCTTTGCTTCTTTCTACTCCGTTTGCGTTGTTCTTTATTTTACTCCTTATTTCTTTTCCTTTATCTGTTCCCACTACTTAGCGTTTTCCCTTTAGTTTAACGTTTATTACGCATTCTACGTTCACGCCGCAGTATCAGTTTGTGCGCGGTGCCCACCGTTTCTACGCACAACGAGACCACGTAGTGTTTCTAGAACGTTCTGGAGCGGTCGTGATTGAGCAGAGCTGGAAGGATGGAGGGAAGAAAGGAGGAGGGTGTGTGGGGGCTTGAGAGATGAGTTTGTTGTGCTTGAAGAGCTGGATCTGGGCCGTGCTTTCCCTGTCTCACCGCCAGCAGCCGCACACACACACACACACACACACACACACACACACACACACACACACACACAGAGGTGGGGAGAGGGTTGGAAAAACAAAGAGAAGCAGAACCTCACACAGGCACAAACAGAGATTTGGTCTTGCATACCGATTCTCCTAAATCTGCAAAGCCATTGTTATTGAGGGTTCAGCTAGACCTCCGAGGTTGGATGAAATGTTGTACGTTGCCTTTTGGGTCCATGTTATGCCTGGGGTGTCTAAAGTGTTTTGTTGTTGTTTTGTTACTTTGCTAGCTTACTAGCTGACCCTGTATTACATTACTTTTACCACATTTTAAGCCCTAAAAGGTTCCACCAGAACATAGAACTTGTCCAGAGGGCCTGATTTGTCCACCCTGATGCTTCTAATGATTTTTCTCTGCATTCGAATGACTGGCTGTTTAGTAACAGAGGTCATTTGCAAGCTGTCACTGGAAACAGGAAGTAAATTGCAGTAAAGAAACCCAGACTTTCCTTTTAGAAGGTGGTCTTGAAACTATGTCACAGTTCCTGTGAATGTCAGTCGTGCTCTTGTTCAGGACCTAAGCGTGTGTGTTTTTTGATGATTGCTAAATCATTACTTTTTCGGAACATGTGTGTACCACGAATTCTCCGCCGTCATTAGCGGGAGAAAGCAGATTTTCTGTAAACAAATTGATGAAATGTGACATACGGATGCAAGTGCCGTTTACTCTGCTGCATGTAAACAATTTCTTGTTCATGTTCAAAAAGTGTTGCATCTTCTTTTTAAGTATACTATATGGGAAAAATATTGGGACACCTGATTTTTCAAGCCATACGTAGCTTTTTCTTAAACTGTTACCACAATGTTGGAGGCACAGGTCTTGTATTGGACGTCTTAGAATGCAGAAGCATCACATTTCCCTTTTACTTGAACTAGTAGACCCAAAGCTGTTCCAGCATGACCATGCTTCTGTTCACAAAACCAGCTTCATAAAGATATGCTTTATATAGATTGGAGTGGAAGATCTTGAGTGGCCTGCTATAGATCTCTGACATCAACCCTATTGAACACCTCTGGGATAAAATGGAATGCTGACTGCACCCCAGGCCTCCTCACCCCACCTGACTTTGCGCTACTTTTATGGCCTTATGGCTGAATGAGCACAAATCTTCACAACCAAAGTTTAGTGGAACATCTGCCCAGAAGAGTGGATGTTATTATAAGAGCAAATTGGGTCTGAATGTGGAATGCGATTTTTCAAAAAGCACAAATGAATCTCATGATCAGGCTCCACACATTTTTTTCATTTAGCGTATAAGTACCATCAGAATATTTACATATTCGCTACGTTTGAATGGGTAATTTCAGAAAGTTTACCACAGCTTCCGATTCACCACAATTCGGTATGTTCATAGCTATTTTATGGGGAAGACATAAATTGTGTTGTAAATCAGAAGCTGTGGCAAGACCACCACCCTAAACCCTTAGTGTAGGGTGTGGGTTCTTTCACTGTGTTTCTGTTAAAAGAGAAAGGTGTGATGTGCAGGAGAAAGGAACGCTAAACCGCATATATGATTCAAATATAGTTCTCCTACATTTACATTCACATTTATGGCATGTAGCAGACTCGTTTATCCAGAGCTATTTACAACTGAGCAGTTGAGGGGGAAGGGTATTAATCAAGCCCCCAACATTGTGAAGCTTGGTGCTGGGATTTGAACTCATTACCTTCAGATTAGAAGTCCATCATCTTTTTTTGTTCTTTAAGTGGGAGTAGAGTAATATATAAGTAGGATATAATAATTTTTTTTATTCTAGTAGGTATATTTTGTCCACCACTTGGAATATGATTGATTGCAATGTTGAAAAAGTGGCATTCCATTTCCTTGTGTGTGGCATCTTCGAGAAGGATCTCAAAATGTAGTGGGGGGGGGTAGATTTTAAATTTATTCATTTATAATAACTAAGGCGTGTTCTGCTTTGCTGCGCATTTTATTTATAGAAACCGATCAAGTTCGGGATCCGACTCCTCTGCTCTCTTTCCCAGCACCTGCATGGATCTTGAGGCTTTTGGCACAGGAACATTCATGATCAAACGAAGTCAGGCAGAGGAACCAGTTATCGGAAATCAAAAGTGTGTTTAATAACCCTGAGCCAACGTTCTCAGGCTTTTGCAATGAAAATCGTTGCTTTTTTTTTTTTTTTTTTTCCCCTTTCCTTTCATTCTTTCTTTTCTTTCTCAATTCACTTCAAAGTGGTTCTATTGACGTAACCAGATTGAGTTATAGAGCTGCCAGAGGGTGAGAATCCATCCCATAAATTATTCTATCATTCAGATAAAAGCATAATATACACAAAGCAGGGGTAGATTCACTGTCTCTCTTACACACACGTTTTATGGCTGTAGGATAGAAGATGTAGGGACAAAATTCTGTGGACACCTGACTGTAAGATTTGTGTGTGCTTTTTAAGAATCCTGTTCCACATTTAGTCTCCATTTGTTGTTATTATATCCTCCACTCTCCTGGAAAGATGTTCCACTAAATTCTGGAGTGTGCTTGTGGAGATTTGTGCTCATTCAGCACAAATCAGAAAAGTAAATTTCTAATGTAGGTATGGTGAGGAAGCCTGGAGTGCATAATAACATTGATCACAAAGGTGTTCAGCAGGGTTGAGATTAGAGCGCGATAGCAGGCCAATCAAGATCTTTCCAGCCTCCCATGTCATGTTTGATCAGGTTCGGATCTTCTAGTTCAAGTAACGGAAAAATGCAAATCAGGTATCCCTGATAGTAGTTTTTCTTGATGGTTAGTTTGGCTGTAGTCTTTTATGGTAAGTTGAGTATTTGGTACAGTTTCACCCCAGGCTGTTTGTTTGTGTTTTTAGAAGAGAAAGCAACCCAGTGTATAAATGAATGCACATACAGATTCTTCAGATCAAGGTTACATCAAACATCAAGTATGGGATCTTCTGTGAAATTTTCAGTGTTGAGCAAATAGTAACGCACGTTACTGAGGAGTGTAACGTAGCTCACATTATTGCAAATAATCACTAATCCGTGTTGAGCAGAAACACATGTCGTTGATGTACTAAGCAGAAGGTTGTCAGACAAGAACTGAAATCTGAGATCCAAAGTCGAGACGAGTCAAAAGCCGTTTCATAGTGTAGCAAGTGATGGTCCAAAGTATAAAGTAAATAATGGGACACACACACACATATACTTGTTACTTTTAACCATTCACTTATTTTCCGTAAATGATGCAGCGCGCTCTCTCGTTCTTTTTGGCACGTGTATTGCAAAGCCCTTTCCTGTGCAGGAGGTGAAGCTTTTTCACTCCCTCTTTCTTGTGATTTTACTTAAATAGGTCAGCAGCTGTTATGAGAGAAACAGAGAAAGAGAAGGAAGAAAATGACAAAAACACAGCCAAGGAAAACAGTTTTTTCTCGCAGCGTGGGCGCTCAGGGACGATCCAGGCAGAACCATCGGCTTTACCAAGATCAGAACCTCTCTGTGCTTACTCTGGCCCCAAGTACATCATTTGATATTGTTAGCCCTATCAATACGAAGGAGGGGGAAAAAAAACCTCCACAATAGCGCCTTGTTATCCCGCTGCATTTTTCTCGCAGTTAGATGTTTTGCTTGGCGCTCAATTCTGGGAACACTCGGGGGCGGTTTGGAAAACTCGGAGGTTGTTGCACCAGGTCGTGTTCTGCCAGTCGTAAGTATTAGATAAGAGGAGGATTTTGCCAGGTTGCGTAAATTTCAATCAATAAATACTGATGTGGTCGAAAAACTAAAGTAAACATGGATGTAGGTGACAACAGGAGCTTAAAATTGATGGTTAATTCCTGCAATGTGTCCAAAGCAGGGTAATTTTTTTAATTCGATTTTATATATAGTTTTTCTTTTTGTAATTCAGAAACATACATATTAAAAACAAACAAAAAACCCCCCCCGGATAAACAGTTAAAAATCCTTTTTTTTTTTTTTTTTAAATAAATAAATAAAAAAATTTAATAAAACCAAATGCAAAGAGAATTTTTTTTCTGCGTTTCCTCAGGATTTATCAATGTAAAAATTGTATAGTTTATGGTTATTTTGGATGCTTGTTGTTAGCCATTGGTGCAGCTTTTGATTGATTCATTAATTAATCACCTTTTTTAAATTGGTTTTTTTAATTATTATAGATTTTATTTATTTGACTTATCATTAAATGAATTAAAAAATAAATTAAATTTAAATTTTTTAAATATTTTATTTACTAACCTTTTGATTCACCGATGGATTAATTTACTGATTCATTCATGGTTTGAGTGATTGTAAAATCACAAGATATTTAGCATTGTGATCTAAGCTATTTTACAAATAATAAAAAAAAATAAATAAAGTTTTAGCGCAGATGATTGATGCAACAGAATTTTAGTTCCATTTTAAGATTTGCAATGTTAATTTTCCGCATGTCAGTTTCTGAGATCGCGCTCTCTCTCTCTCGCTCTCTCTCTCGCTCCTGTGTAAACCAGAGGAAATTAAAATGCTAAATGGATGTTGCACGTTCGTGTTTGCTGACGCACCGGGGTCGAGATTCTGAATCATCCGTGAAAGTGACTCTCATCAACAAGTCTTTACTCCGTTATTTCGGACCACACCTCACGTACACCCACTAAACGATCTTCCATTCACCGTCTTTATTTCTCGTGTCCGCTCAAAACACACTCACCTTCTGCCACTTTACCTCACACACATTGTGAAGTGGTGAGTGCGAGAGTGTGTGCTTTTAGAAAAGCGTGACTCACGACACCACACGGTCACACACACACACACACACACACACAATAAAAAAACGCTTCTCTGCCAAGCGAGTGCTTGCATTTCCATTTAGACGTTCTTCTTCACTCTCACACTGGGAAAAAAAAACAAGTCAGAAAGCACAAAGCTCTTGTTTTTTGTTTGGAGACGATAAAGTGCACTGGAACTGGAGACTCGTTCTTTGTTCAATAAAAGCTCAGTGTTGCAAAGGAGAATTAAAATGTGGGGTTCATTCTTCTTAGAATCTAATTGAGAATTCATCAACATTATGTGTAAGGCTAAGTGTGTGTGTGTGTGTGTGTGTGTGTGTGTGTGTGTGTGTTAACAGGCCATCAAAGCCACGTGTCCCAGTGCCCACCCAACGAATTTGAATGTCGGGGTACAGACGTGTGTATTCACCTGAGCAAGGTGTGTAACGGCATCTCGGACTGCGCGGATGGACGTGATGAAGGCCATCGATGTCTAGGTAACCATTTTCACTTTTTCACCACAACACACACACACACACACACACACACACATATCGCTTCTCTTTTTATTTTAAAATGACCTTGATATTTGGGTATTATTATGGCATTTCCCCCTCTGTCCAAGGATTATATGATTTTCTTATTCTTTTGCACGTTTGTCACACTTTAATGTTTCAGATCATCAAACTAATTTAAATATTAGTGAAAGATAACAAAGATAAGTGAACACAACATGCGGTTTATAAATAAAGGTTTTTATTATTGAGGAAAAACCAAAATCCAAAACTTCATGGCCCCTGTGTGAAAAACTACATGGCCCATGTGTGAAAAACCACATGGCCCATGTGTGAAAAACCACATGGCCCTGTGTGGTGTTTTTCACACCACTGTAGCTATTAGGGATAGAAGTTACAGTGTAATATAGATTCTGTGATGTCATTTTGCCGTTTTTTGAGATAACTGATTATCCTTCCTTTTTTTTATGAAATTTTTTATATCTACACTATCAAAATATAAATCAGTTTAAATGCATGTTCCTTTGTCTATTTACAACAAACTCAATAAAAGGCAAAAACACAAACATTAGACTGTGAATGACTGGAGGACAGATTTGACATTTTTGGCTTAACAAAAGAACTTATGTAAGACCAAGAACAGGAGAGATGATGTTACCAGACTGCCTCACATCCACAGTCAAACATGGAGGTAGACTCTTAATGGTTTAGGGTTATTTCGGAGCAGGAAATGTTAGAGACTTACACCAGGTGAAAGGAAAACCGAACCAACATGGCTACCATTCCGTACGTCAACACCATGCAATTCAATCTGGACTGCGGCTCGTTGGCTCACGTCGCCATACAACAAGACGATGACCCAAAGCATGTGAAAGTGTTATTTAGTCACCTGGACTGTTATTGGATTATATATTTTATGGAATGCCCTGTCCAGTCACCGCACCTAAATCTTATTGAGCTGCTCAGGGATAAACCAAATCGCAAGGATAATAGGAAATCGAAAAAAAATAGTAAAGAACTCCTTTGGCCAGTTTACAAGAGGCAAGGCAAAATATTCCAGCTGAATGTTTGGAGAAACTGTCCAGGTGCCAAGAGTGTGCAGAATTCATGTTGAGGCAGGATTTTTCAATGAAAATAATGTTGATCATCTGTACATCTATATATTTGTTTGCATATAAACAAAAGGAATGTGTATGTATTTTAAAAATGATAAGATTATTGGTTTCCACATTTTTGACAGGCACTCGTGTGTGTGTGTGTGTGTGTGTGTGTGTGTGTGTGTGTGTGTGTGTGTGTGTGTGTGTGTGTATATAGTGTGTGTGTGTGTGTGTGTGTGTGTGTGTGTGTGTAATATATAGATATATAAATAAAATATATATATTTATTTTTTTTATTATTATTTTTTTTTTTAATATGACAGGGATGTTAAAGATTTGAAAGATTCATGTGGGCATTCGTTTCTATCATCATATACACATTTAAAAAAAGCACCTTGTAATGCCTCGTTGTGTTCGAAGTTTTCACCCACGCCATGTGTGTGTTCTCTCCTGCTCGAAGCTCATGTTTGCGTCCAAAGTCCTGCGCTATTCTGGTTCAGCCACCCACCTCCTGGATCACGGTGCTCTGCCAATTGAACAGGCAATGCAAAGAAATGCAGAGCAAATATTTAAAGAGACTTCGAACTCGACTTATAGACTTTTTCGCTCTGAGTATTAATGAGCGGAATAACAGCTGTTCCTGCTCCGAGATGAATTACGGATGTTTGTTCCTCGACAGCATGTTACATTGTGTTCCGTTGTGTGACCCGAATGCTTTCCGGAGTATTCCATTACAGATGTGTTTATGCGCGAGGGATTCTTGTTTTGTGTGTCTTCGACGCCGTTAAAGGCCGGTAGATACACAGCCGTGCAACCGCTAGCTCACGGGCCTTTGACCTTTTGCGGTAAACACTCCCCGGTATCACCGTTAAGACCTAACTCTGAAACACATTCGCCTGTGCATGTTTGAAAGAAGCGTTTCCTCTTGGCTCTGTTTTGCGCATCTGGATTTACGGGAAAATCAAGCGTTTTAGTGAAGGGGGAAAAAAAAAGGTAGGGTTATGCAAGGCGCTTCTTCTGTGGTTACTCAGGTGTGAGTAATCAGGGCCAGTTGCTGACAGTGAGAGTGAGTGGAGAGAATAGGGAGGCGCGAAAGGCTGGAGCGTTTTCACTGCCCAATAAATCTTCCCACCAGTAAATCTTAAATGTACTGAGATGTTTATAGATGGGGGACAGGAATCAGGCTGGTGTTAGTATCCCCTGTAAAGCTATATAAAGATTGGTTACACCAGATTTATACTCTATGTTCCTAATCCAATCCAGAAGTTTGATTTCAGAAAAAGTTGACTGAATAAAAGTATTCTGGGGAAAGAACACATACAGTGTACTGTTACCTCAAAGTTGGAGGCACACACTTTTGTATAAAATGTCTGTAATTGTCTTTCATTTTCCCTTCATTTTAACTAAGGTTGAGAGTAGAATATCTTAAGTGGCCAGCTATAGAGCTCTGAGCACAACCTTACTGAACATCTTTGGGATGATTTGGAATACTGACTGCACCTCAGGCCTCCTCACCTACAGCAGTACCTGAATTAGCTACCACCCAAGTCAAGTTCTCTTTGTCATATCAACCATATACAGTTCAGTACACCATGAAATGAGATGTTTTCCCCAGGATGAAGTGCTACATCAAACAACATAAATGAACAAATGGAACACAGAACTATAAACTAGCAACACAAAGTGCTCATGTGCAACATTTAGTGCAACAAAAAACAAAAGACAACATGACAAGCAGTCAGTAGACACAGTAATTTTCAAAACACAGCAAGCACTGTAGCGCTGGTGAGTACGGTACAAAAGGTTGTGCGCATGAATTTGGCCATCTAAAAACAAAAAATAAACACTGTAAACATTAGTTTGGATGTAATGAATGAGCACAAATTTCTAGAAGCAACCTCCAAAATCTAGTGGAGCATCTTCCCGGAAGAGTGGAGATTGGGAATTGGATGGAGAATAAAAATTTTTACAATTTTGTTGTATCACTATCGCCATCGAAAGGTCGAACCGTCTGTTCAGGTTGTTTAGAAACCTTTGTCCATGTAGTGTATGCTTTAGTGCCGTGTTTCCCAACCTTTTTCTTTTTCCCAGGAGACCCCTATTTTGACATTTTTGAACGACCCCCATGCCCCCCCAATACACTAGCAAACACGTTTGATTAGACGTAACTGTCAGTTGTATACGTTTTTAATCAAATCAAAAACAGCAAGCAAATTCTCTGCAACTTGTAACGATTCATTAGGATTTCCACCCCCCACCCCCAACCCCCCTAACAGGTTCAACTGTTTTTTTTTTTTTTTAAACCTGATGTACAACTAACAGCAGCATTAACATTTTAATCTGTTAATGTAAATATCAGACAAATCTATCCATTGTGCTGGAGGAAGCGTGTGGAAGAAAACAGTATTTGCTGAAATAAAATAAAAATTGCATCCATTTGCAAACGAAAGTATCATAATTAGTTGAATGAAGTCGACCTGTGTTTATTTAAATGTTTCTGAATACCTGGGATGTCCCAGCTTTCATCAGAGAACATAGCTAACATTACAAAGAGTTATCAAAACAAGTTCAGGTCAAAAGTCTGGATTGGTTTGAATCAGAGGTTGTTTATGTGTATATAAATATTGTGCAAGCATGTGTTTCCTGGTCTAATCGGACCAGAAGTGAACTTTATGACTGGTGTAGTATCATGTGGTCTCTTGGTTGCTTCTCTGTCCAACACCACCTTTACCATGAAGTGATGAAATTCTAATTTTCGTTATACACAAACCCGTTTGTTTGTTACTTTTCCTGACTTTGTCCACGATTGTGTTTGCGAGAACTTTTGGGAATTGGTGATGCTGTTTGTTTAAGTGTGGTCTCGAATGAGCGCTTACAAGAACAGGAGTATTTGTATTGAGATCATACAAATTATACTCACCTCCAGTTAATCTATAAATGACTTCTCTTGGCTTTGGAATGGTTTCACAGCAAGGGGATTGGCAAATACTATACTTTGACCTTCTAGCAAATTATATGATTGTTATTTGTGAACAAATTTGTAAAGTATATTATTTTTTTTTTGGTCCCACTTTGTATTATGGACTATTAAATGTAGATTCATTACTAGTGGGGTTGTGAATACTTGGTTCAGGTCCACTTTGGTCCCCACTAAGATGGCTATGGATTGGATTTAAAAGCTCTAAATGTTACCAAAGCCCTGCTTTTGGTAGGGGTTGTGGGGGGGGTTTGTATCGGCATTGTAACAGGCGAACAAATAAAACTAAATAAGCACAAAATTCACTATAGCTGCACTATTTCACTACTATTCACTATTGTGAAGCATTTTTACAGACCTTCTACGGTCCAAGATAAATAATGTCATGCTAGGTTTTCTCGCTGCGTATGTATTGTGTGCTATTAAGCTTTTTCAGACACTGCCCAAGGCTGTACGATTTACTCGAGCGTCTCTCCAGGACGTTAAAACAGATCGCATCACGCGTGCATGTATGTACATGCTGGATGGTTTTGTATGCGTGGGAATAGCTGCTGGTGGTATTTGTTTGCTCACGTTTAGCATGCCTTCACCGAGCCGAAATGGCACACAAATAAAGGCAAATATCGCCGCTACGCTACGGCAGAGTGATTAGCGCTTTTAAACGAAGCTCGATAGCAATACGGAGTTCTCCTAATTTATCCGAGAACAGCTCACAGCTCTGGCGACAGGATATCAATCTGGCAACGGCTCGTGCAATCTGTACGATAGTAAAGCCCAATATTTGTACAGCAGTGATGGATGAGCTTGCTTATGCTTGGTGCGTTCCCCCCCCCCCCCAACACCCCGTTCTCTCTGAGAGCAGGAATAATGGCACGTTTATTGATTTGGCAACAGTCTCTGGAACAGGCTTGGTACTTGTTAGAGATTGTTGTCATTTTTACCCGTTTCTGCATTCATAATGTCTTGCAAAAGTATTCACCCCCTCAATCATGTCCTAGTGTTACATTAGCACAGATTTTATTGGCATTCTCTATAATGAATCTGCACAAAATATCAACACATTGAAATTGAAGAAAAATCGGGTTACCAAAAACAACTTAACGTGCTTGCATTTGTATTCACCCCACGTCACTGCGAATACCTCAAATCGGTTACCATCAGAAGTCACTTAAATAGTTGAATACAATTAAGCTGTATGTAATTAGTGTCATGTGAAATGATCATAAGCGCATCTGCTGTAGAGAGACTTTAGACATGATCTTGTGCAGTAATCAGGGTGCCTGAAGGCCATTATAAGGGCCGTCTGAATCTCAATCATTTTCAGTGCACCGGAACATTCTAATATCTCACAGACACACACACACACACACACACACACACACACACACACCAGAAATAATATACAATTAAACATTTTCGATAAGCAGTTCCCCAACACATCATCATGCATGATCTTTGACTATAGTTACAATAATAAAAATATGACAATGCATCTAAGGACAAATTATGATATACAGAATCACCTCGCATATCTTCTGGTCAGTGTTATTAGTTCTTTCTGGGTTTTTTTTTTGGGTCGTTGTAACAATGTCAAGATTTGAAACAAAAAAGCCAATCTATTGTATTGTGTAGCGTCTATGGGCATCAGGTGATAAAAGAGCTAACGACACGGACAGAGTAATTGTCAGAAGGTAAACTTTAATTTCTGTACTTCCAGTCAAAAATGAACGAATCACTCTTTTACACTACTCGTTCTTATGAGTCATGTTAAAGACTCGTTCGAAATGAACAAAATCGTTCATGAATGACCATCAAGTCTACAACTGTAAGTAGCTTGCTGTTATGTAGCTCTCAAACAATTGCTTTAGGAAATTTCACCAAAAAAATAAATAAATTGCTAGCTAGCCTACTATCCTGCTTGAGGTACATCTCTTTTATAAAACACGTCGTCAGGCACTTATATGACTTATATGTTAAAACATTTGTGGCGTTGATACATTTGCAATTCTTTCATCTGGGAAATAAGGAAGTTAAAAGTTAGCTATTTCAGCAAAAAATTAACCATCAGCATTTCGGGGCCCTTTAAGGGTATATTAACATTTCTGCTAAATGGGGAAGGAGTTCGAACTGTTACTTGGTTTCAGTAGGTTTTCCATTTTTCTTCTTAATTGCATAATTCGCCAATTTTCCTTCAGAGCACTGTTCAATCCTTTTGTTATGAACATGTCTTATGTGGAGACTGATTACTCACTGATTACTTAATGCAGGATACCGTATGTATTTATTTTGAGAGCTGCGAGTCTACTACCGCCTTCCGCACACACACACACACACACACACACACACACACACACACACACACCTGTACACATCCTAATAGTTTTTCTTTCTTTTCACTCTCTTTTGGAGCAATGCTCACAAATACACACTGCATGCGCAGGCATGCCGAGAGAAATGTCAGCTATGAGAAATGTCAAAATTGTAGTATACACACTCGCTGTTGACTAGCGCTGAGAAAAAATGGGCTTCCCATGCTCCTCGTATGAGCAGACTGATTGCAGATTTAAGTGTTCAATGCAAGGCTAAAAGAGCTCATCACGATTCAGGTGCTAATTTTCAGCGATTAGCCCGCGGAGTCACCCGGAGTAGCAATGGATGTACGAAGCGTTTTTTGAAGACCTCCGTTAATCACTTTTGATCTTCGCCATCATCCACCTCTTTGGTCTTATCCTCTGAGGGAAAAAAAAAAAAAGTCGTTAGCTGCATTTTCATAGATGCACTTTCCGCTATTTAGATCTGTCCTGAAATAACCCTGCTAGCTACATCTTATTATTATTCTATTTCCTGAGATTAGGTTATAGGTGTTAATCAATAGGTGTTAAAAAAAAGATTAATCCCCCATTGATTATAGCCTTTCAGGGGGTCACAAAGGTGCTGATGTGCCAGAATTGGATTTGAGCGTGTTTTTTTTTTCCATAATGCGAAAAAAATAATTACCACAGAGAAACACTAATGGAGGAATCCTGAACCTTAAACCCTGGAAGACCAAGTGCTTCATGGTAAATGTGTTTAGCAACCTCCCTCCTGAATGGTTGACAGCTGTGCGAGCCTGTCCGGTGCTCCTTAGTTGTGTACAATTGACACGTCACGCTTTTTATAGCGTGTGTGTTAGGTGGAGAGGGGTTGGTTGGTGTGTGTGGATTCCAGGATGAGAAGGAAAACACATGGGACAGGATAAGATTTGGACCACGGGGGGGGACTGGAATTGATTCGCTACGGGCTGTAATGTTTGGCTACATATTCTCCTCGCTTCACACACGCAACAACAAAAGAGCTTTTGTAGCTCTAAGGCCTTTGTATGATGAGGACCCCTATTGTCCCAGTGTGTGGGTGTAAGTGTGAGATGGAGTAAGACACTTAAGGTCCCCCCCCCCCCCCCCCCAGGTCTACAAGCTCTAATAGATTTATTGCTGATACTCTTGCATATACTTTGGATAGTAGCACATGGCTGCGGTTGTTCTAGCCTTCCTCAGATAGACTGTAACCGCTAAGAATAATTTTGTGCTCAAGTCTTAGTTCATGAACAGAACAGTAGATTCAGTCTGATATAAAAGGACTTCAGGTTTAAGACTATAATAAAGTACTTAGATGCGAAGTTTACACAACGCCATTTTTGGACTATATAGTATACAATTAAAGAAGGGAAGCAACAGAAACTCATGGGTTCCCTTTCTGAATCCAGTCATTCATAAGGTGTCTTGTCATTTGAGAGTTTTTACTCTTTCTTGCTCATTAGCACTATACATTTGAAATATATATATTTCTGTAAATCTGTTTTTGTAGCAACGTCCATTAAAAATCGAATTGAACTGGAAACTGCTATGTCTAATGTCTGTCCCCCCCACTGTTTTATTAGCAACATGAGTTCTCTTGCAGATTAATGCAGTCGGACATTTTTGTTATTACCAGATTGGTTAGTTTAGAAAATGCTGGTCTATAGATTTTATTTTCCAAAATGGTGTGGAAAACAACACCAAAAAACATCCACTCGTTGCAAGTTGTGTGGATGGAAACATCTTGTTAATAAGCAGATGTCTGAGGAGAATTGGACATACTGCCAGTTTGTTACTTAAAGTAATTGGTTACTTTATTTATTTTTGATAGCAGTATTCCTTCACTTGTATAGGAAGCTAGCTAAAATCATTAATTTACCATATATCTGTTTTCACACACTTAACTAGCAAACTAGCTATGTTTATGATTTTAACAAAATAGCTGACTATCTATATCTCTCTTGCATTGTGAAAGTGTGTCATGGGTGGTCAGGACAGAAATATCGGAAAGCATTTGGTTCAGGGTTCTGAATGAACTAGCAATCAAGATGTATTTCTACATTCAGATAGCAAACTAGCTGTATTTGTGCACCTATCTAGCAAACTAGCTTTGGTCCTGCGCTCCCTTCTCTATCCGTTAAAAAACAGTTAAAAACGGTTAAAAAAAAACAAAAAATCTTCTGCTGGGAAAAAAAAATAATTAACTGCTTCCAAGTTAAATTTAGTTTGTAATTCCATTAAAAATAGAAATAAATGAAATAGAAACTAAAAATATAAACTGTCATATTTGAAGGTCATATTTTAAAGCCTATTTCATAGGTTTTTGAAATGCAAGCCAATTGTTGTTGTTGTTTTTTTTTTCTGAAAAGTTAATTATTGCATAATTAATTTTATTTAATACCAATAAGGACCAAAAAATTTATTCCACAGTAGTCAGAAACCGAATTCATAATTATTTAGAAAGCAAGCAATTTTACAAAAATTGTTCAGGATGATGCCGATAATACATGATTAAAATGGATTGTGTCATAATTGAATCACAATCTATCAATAATAATTGTAAAGAATGTATATAATGTTTACATGATCTTTCTATGGAAATGTCCTTCTGGTGCAGGATGATTTTTATAGCATTCTTTCTTCTGTTTTATGGTACAGAGTTTGTGGATAACTGCACCACCATGGGCTGTCAGGACAGCTGCTCGGTCACCCCCTCTGGACCCAAGTGTTACTGCGGGAACGGCTTTGAAGTCGGAGAGGATGGCAAAATGTGCAGAGGTGCGCAGGTTTCCAGATGTGCACCTATCCACTTACTTCACTGACTAAACCAATAAAATTCCACAGACATTTTATTATTTAATATTTGTTTGCTTAATTTTTTGCCATTTCTTTTTGTAATGGCCATGCCCACTTGTGTTTTTATGTTTGTTTGTTTTTTTGTTTGCTTTTTTACTATAAAGGAATAGACAATAAAACCAAAATGCTATGTGCTTGTTCTAACTTCTTTTTTTTTTTTTTGGTTTTAAATAAAACATATCAAGAATATTCTCATTTTTACGTCAGAATTATTTTGGCGACGCAGTCTCACTTCCCCTTATGTGTCTGCACGATAAATTAGTTTTTTCCCAGATTTCTTTTTTTTTTTTTTTTTTTACCTAATAGCCCCAGCAGTGTTGTCTACACTGATATATCATGTTTGTACTCTGCAATGCACGCTCTCTAACTCAGTATTTTCTCCGTGACAGATTTTAACGAGTGTGCAGTCTACGGCACGTGCAGTCAGACTTGCACTAACACAGAAGGCTCCTACACCTGCAGCTGCGTAGAGGGCTACCTGCCTCAACCGGACAACCGCTCTTGCAAAGCCAAGAATGGTACATGCGCAGAAAGCTGGATATAAAAACTCACCTTCTTTCAGTGTTATTTTATCAACCCATGATCACCGATAGCATTACTTAGCACTGTATAATTACATTGATTGAAAAGACTTGGCTTGGACCTTGAACATGCTTATCCAATTGCACGTTCTTGAATTCCAGATCCTGTGGATCGTCCGCCGTACCTCCTCATCGCCAACTCGCAGAACATCCAGGCCACCTCTCTGAACGGCGCCAACCCCATCTCTGTAAGCACACGCAAGACCACCGCTATGGACTTCATCTATGCTGAGGAAACCGTATGCTGGATCCACGTGGGTGATGCGCCAAGTGCCACCATGCTCAAGTGTGCCAAGTTTCCTAATGCCAAGGGGTTCACTGAAGAGAGAACAATTAACATCTCCTTGAGCCTGCATCGTAAGTGTGTTCCACTGATCACTTAAGGAACTGTTTGTCATCTTTAGACACATTCCCAATACCCAATTGCCATGATTGGCCACTCTTTGCCAATCCTATGGGTTCCCCCTGAGGTGAATAGATGTATTTCTACTAACAGAGCTGCTTTGGATGCCAGAAAACATGCAGCTAAGATGTTAATAGGGAGCTTGTAGCTCAGTGGTTATGGCGTTGGTCATGAGTTCAAATCACAGACACACCAGGTTGCCACTCCTGGGCCCCCCTTAACTCCAAAGCTGCTCAGTTAATATAAGTCACTCTGGATAAGGCCATCTGCCACATGCCATAGATGTTAAGTTAATTTTTATTGAAAGCTTCACCCCCAAGATCTAGACTGTTTTTAAAATGACATTCAAGAGTTTCAACTACATCAAGCTCTTCGAAATGGAAGTCAGTTTTTTAAATCCAAAAGGGATTTCTTAGCCAGTTAATACACTTGTGCTGATTATATAAACCATAAGTAAACGCCTGTGCTAATGAAAGATTCGTCCCCAGGATCTAGCTAGTTGATATACTTGTACTAATTATCAAGACCTTGAGTAAATGCCAGTATGAATGAAAGCTCCTTCCTCAGGATCTAGTCAGTTAATACACTTGTGCCAATTGTTAAAGCCTTGAGTTTAAGCCTCAAACAATTATTTTTCATCATGTTCTACACAATTTCCATGTTTTCTCTACAAGCAAGAAATTCCAAATAGTGACAACTGCACCTTTAAGACTTCATTAATACCAGGCTACACGCATTATACAGATTAAAACTAAGAAGTCGTATCTGTTTCATTTTAAAGACGTCTACTTTTAACGTGACTGTAATGAGGACACAAGTTTAAGAGCTTTCCTTTCTGACACCAGCCCCAAGTTAAATAGCCCTAAGACAGCAGATTCCCTGATTCCACCACCATACTGTATATAAACAGTATCAGATGCTGTGTGTTGATAAAGTTGGTCTGTAAGAGTCATGAAACGCTTCCTATGCCGATTTCTAAAACCCAATCCTTTTATGTAGAAGGTATTTAGGTCCCTTTTTGGACACATTAGTTTTTTCTTTTTTTATACTGGAACACAGTCGATCCCCATTAAGATTGAAATGCCCCTCAAGCAGGAAGCCTCCTGCTTCATCTGCTCTTCAGATGACAGACAAACTTGTAGAGGGAAAAAGTGCTCAGCCAAGCAGGTCTGTTCTCTATGGAGTGAAAGAAAAAAAAAGTCACATGCTGACATGGTACTAAATCATAGTGGCCAGCATGCTGCATTCTGCTGCTGTTGCGTCTTCGGTGTGTTTCCAGAAGCAACACGCCCACATAATCATGTATTTTCTCTCCGAACCAACGTGCGGGTGAAAGTTTCATTCTGAGGAGCTACATTACTACAACTTTACTGCGCATCTGTTCTAAACCGGAGGCCAATACATATTGAATAGAGATGAACCCTGACCAATGCAGCAAAGATGAATTACAGAATGCAGAACTGACCGCTAAGCACTGTTTTCAGTGACCATGGTCGTTGTTCATGTCTGATGGTGAAGGAATAGAGCATCTATAACTGGAGGCATTTCTGGATCTTCGCCTTCAATCCACAGATGGCAAGTGCTAAGAAATGCACAGAGCGAGAGACCAGAAATTCATGCAGGGATAATCTACGAGCACATTCATCCTTAGTCCCTAAATACTGCATTTAGAGCATTCCTATCATCACGCCTGGCTTCCATCAGCTCACGTTCAGCACTGTAGAAGATCTTCCACATGTTTGGAACCTGTTCAGTCCTGGCTCTATTTGCAGTAAAGTTGTTTCTAGGTTCCCAAGAACCAGATAAGCAACTGTCTAGTGTCAGCCATTTTGAACCAATGTCTTGAACCATTAATGATTTCTTCACAGCATTAACTAACAAACAACACTTTTAAAGCAGTTCTGTTTCATTTCGTACTGGCAGACCGTGTTACGATTTTCGAACAATGCCAGTGAGTCTGAACAGATGAAACATCTGGTTTGAACTTGAAGCAACAAGTAAACTGTTGAAGTCTTTACACAGTCTGTTCTCGTTGTCGATTTCTTCCACCCGCAACCCCCAAACAGATCTTCTATGAAAGTTTCTGAAAACATTAAACTCTCCCCTTTCTTGATAAGCCACTCATATGACTTCAGTGGATTTTGCAGAAGCTGTAATGGTCGTGTTTAAAAAAAAAAAAATAATAATAATTTAGAGCACGTGAACTACAGCAGGAGTCTGTGAACTACAGCAGGTTTATGATATTGATTGGTGCTACAGTATTTTACATGTTTTTTTCTGGATTTGATTTGTGGAGATCAAATTTTTTGGGGGTATGGACTTTCAGAAGGCTCTTGAAGGACCACCTGGTGGAAAATGAGGGGAAAAAAAATAGGCTTTTATTTAAAATTTTTTGTATTTTTAAAGAAGCTTTTTTTTTTTCATAATGTACTAGAGCTTGCGTGATTTCTGTTTGATTGGGCCAGCATTCTCATAGCACGTCTTCGTGACTCCCAAGCTTCGCAGCTCTTCAGCTGTCTGCCACATCACACAAGAATGCAGATCAACAAGAAAAGACGTCTTGCTCCGGGGTTTTTTTTGGAACATCTTCAAGGTCCAGCCAGGCTTGGCTACACTCGCTTTAAACCCCAAGCTACAGATCCACTGACGGTCCTCAGCTGTGTTTCTGGAGCAGATTTGAGAGGGTTTGATGTTCCACTCTGCTTTAGAGGACACCTCTCTCTCTCTCTCTCTCTCTCTCTCTCTCTCTCTCTCTCTCTCTCTGGAGGCATGCGGAAGGCAGATGTGAGGGCTTTGGGCAAATTCATTTGTTTTAATGAACACACTGTGGTGTGACTTTGGAAAATCTACTCGCTCTGTGGTGGCTCATTCTTGAACCAGATGTTGCCGATTATCACGGTATGCCAGGCATACCATAATGCATGATTCAGAGGGTAGATATGGAAAGTATTTTGTATTTAAATGTTTTTGTTTTTTTGTTATTTAGCACCACATGCTGTAAAAACATCCACTTTATGAGATTGTAATTGTGAGATGAATTGTCTACTTTATGTGTGTCAGATGTTTTGTTATACTAGAAGAATTCCAGACATGCACTTTCCCTTCGGCTCTTAACTGGGGCCATAAATCTCCAACCTCAGTTCCTCAGTTTACATTCAGGGAAATGTTATTAAAATGAGGTCCTCCATGAACTCGGGTTGCAAAAGAGATCTTGAGTGAGTGTCAAGGGGTCAGTTACCTGGGAAACGACAAAACGGGTAGCATAGAATCATTGCATAGATCATTGTCCTGAAGGACCATAATGGAAAGGTAGTTTCGCTCGCTGGAGATCTCCAGTTTTACACGGAGGAGGGGATTTATAATGGTTGCATGCTGAGCAGATGAGCGGTCCAGATGTGCCCTTATGGCCAGGGTCATCTGTGAAAATAAACAGGAGTAGGCCATCAGGCACGAACTAGAGTTTATCCGTTCAGCCTTTTCAAGGGAACACATTGCGTTAGGACAGATTGATGTGTTGTAAGAACCACTGGTCGTCTTAGTCATGTCTAATTGCCATGTCCTGCCCTTTTAATACGAAGGCCTCGTTGTCCGCGATTGTAGAACGCGTCTCCTCGTGGCTTTTCGCAAGCTGCTGGGTGCATTTAGCTATTCATCGCATGATTCATGTTTCTGTTTACCGGAATGCATCTGGCACTTTGTCTAGCAAGCCCAGCTGTTCAAGAAAGCCCATGCATATACTTCAACAATGAAGCCCCCTGTTGGATTCTTGCCTCACCCTCCGGGATAGCAGGCTGCGATCGGTTTCATACAGGGGGGACTAGAAGAATCAGAACTCGCTGTCTGTTTTTGAAAATTGCATCGAATACCTAGTGCGCTGGATATCGATTTATTCATTCAGGACACACGAGCTGCATTTTGTATTCCTTCGTTTTCTCGGAAAGCATCGCGAAAAGTTGACTCGTCTTTTTCCGAAAAGTCATCAGCGCCGTGTGCGTGAGAATGATCATTTGTTTTTTTAGGTAGCCCCATGTGAACCATAACCTATAAGCAGTTGCCAGGTTTCTAGGCTGAGCCTAGTGTCCGTTATCGGATGCGTCTGTTTGTGTCTGAGAATCTGTTTAAGTGGTGTGGGATTAAAAAGAACCGTTCATTCATGGAGCAGTGGGCAGAGTGTCTCTGGGCGCACACACTCGAGTCTTTATTTCCCTTTGTGTGGCTCATGTCCTCACTGCTACCCCCGCCATCCCCTCTGTGTTATTGATACCATTTATCTTTCAAGAACCTTTTCCTACTGCTTCTTTCGACGCTCCGGTTACACGCCGGCACTGACACTTGGCTGGCTTCGGAACGGTTGAACGGTAATTTGGAAATTACAAGTTCGTCATTACAAGACGCAAGAGTTTCACTGACCGTTTTGAGCACGTCTTTGGCCAGTCCTCCCTCCTCAGAGGCCTCCACTCCCTTCACCAGCCTTGTGCTTTTCCTGTTAATCTGTGAGTGATCACAGATGTTATTGCAGAACTTGCTGTTCCACAAGAGCTCCCCAATCTTTCACGGTGTGTAGCGAAAGGGCCGGGATTTCATGAAAATGTGTGTAGGCTTGTCCGTTTTCTGAGAAAGTCAGGACATTTTAGCATTGAGACCTCATGAGGTCAGCGTTACTAATTACTGGGCAGCTTTTCTTGCAGAGTAAAGAACCGAGACGTTTTCCCTGTAGCAGTGATGGAGTGGAACATGAAGAGAATACTTTAGTAGAGACACAGGAGATGGTTGTGGGTATCTCTTAATAAGTCTGGGGTTTGCTGGAATGAAATAGTTTGCGGATAAATCGGCGAGTTGAAAGTAACTTTGAGAAAGTGTTTTTTGTATGTTTTTTTGCATGGTTAGTGGTGTGTTGCAGACGGTTCCTCTCAAACTGCTTACTCAAGATTTTTTTATGGGGGGGGGGACTCACATTAGCTGTTCAAGGGAAGGTTACACCAAACATTCCCACCTTTTGGTTCTTCTGTTCACAAATCTAACTTTTATTACTACCAGACGCAAACATATTTTAAAACAGTGAACTGTAGACATTGCTTTCCTTATCACTCTTCACTTCACTCTTCCTTATCAAGGTTGCTTGCTTATACCTCTACCTCTACTTGGGCCTTCCAACAAATTACTTCTCAACCCGTTTTCTAAAAAGTTCCGGAAAGAAAACAACAGCTAAAACACCTTATAAAGTAATTAATTAAGGCCTGTGGTGCCATCTTGTATTTTAATCCACTTAGCAGATTTTGCTTGGAGGGAGAGTGGGCGTGTATTCATGCTTTCCTTTTGCAACACACTTGGTGGTCTTCTGTCTTGTCCATGCATAGAATTTCTTTGTTTTTACATTCTAAGCAATACCCAATTGCAAGTCCATATAACGTAGGCAAAGCAGTGTTAAGACCTCTGGAGAATTGTGGTTTGGCAGTGTTGATATGAAGTTTGCAAGTGAACGAGCGTGTATGCATTACTTCTTTGCAGACTTGCAGTTTTGGGGGCTTTTATAACGTGAAGGGAAGAGCGTATCAAGTCTCTTTTCGAAAGGACCCAAAGTGGCGGCCGTTAAAACAGCAGGCAGCTTGGACCGCACTGGGGCCAGCCCTGCACAGCTGGGATCTGGAAGGACCCCCACAGAAAGATCTTGATTGTCCCTGTGACAGAGTCGCAAAGAGAAATGCACACTGCGGACTTTATTGGCGTTTCAGGGCACTTCCCAGAACTGGGGGTGCCTTTTATAGGGAGCATGCTTTGGTCTTTTGGTCTTTGTTGATCATTTTTTTTGGCTCAAATATGAGGGTCCTGTTAAGACTAATCCGATCCGGTCTTGTTAATATTTTTGACTTTGCTGCCATTCTATTTGGGAGTATGAATCTGACTGCCACGTATAGAGTGAATAACAGTCTTGTGACAATGAGTCAGTATTTGGCACATGCTCTCAGTGACTCTAGCTCGCAAAAACACACATACAAGGACATGCATGCATACTCGGTAATTAACAAAATGAGCTTGGAGAAAAGAACGAACTGCAGCTTCATTGCTTTGTAGTAGGATAATTACTGTAACTCTGCGCTTTTGTTTGAATGGAGATGAAACGAAAACAGGGAAATCTGGCGTAAGCTCTGTGCGTAGATGTTCATGCATTGATGTGAACGGTAAATGGTTGCTTCCCTCTGGCCATGGGCCTTTGCCACTAGTACCCCACAGAATACATTTCTCATTGCATCTCAGATATTAGCACACTCATGGAAGAATCTGCTAGTACGGCGATGAGAATGCATATCTAACATATGGAATGAACCAGCAGGTTATTTTTTGAGGATCATACCATTTCTTCTACCACTCTATTGGTTTTATCCGGTAGATGAGCTTTTCCTTTCTTAAGGTTTTTCTCCTCATGTCGTCTCAGGAAGGTTTTTTTTTTTTATTGGCACCTGGTTTGCTCCTTAGGCAGTCCAGATTTTCTGACCACGTTTACTGTAACTGCTATATGAAATAAATGTATTTGCTGAACCGGTGCCATTTTTTTCCTTCTTTCCCTAGATGTGGACCAGATGGCCATCGACTGGCTGACAGGAAACTTCTACTTTGTAGACGACGTAGACGAACGCATCTTCGTGTGCACCAAAGATGGCGCCACCTGCGTCATTTTGCTGGACCTCGAGCTTTATAATCCCAAAGGCATTGTGCTGGACCCAACCATGGGGTAAGTCTTACCCATGTTCGTAAGTTTTGGTGTTATTTGGTGAGTTTATTTTAATTTATTTTTTATTTTATTTTTGTCTATTAAACCTGGTTTGTCCCCATCCAGGGATCATGCACTCGCTTGTGTGGGTTGCATTCATGCTGGACATGCTTGCATGCATGTCTGGTTGTATAATTGCTGTTGAGAAATTTATGACATCATGACTTCCTTTTTATTTAGTATCGCTTCCCTTTTATAAGTCTATCTGACATACAAAAATATTGGCAGCAATAACGTTGAAAGGTTTCGATGTCCAGTTTTAACTCTGTGACGGAGATGGACGGTTCCAAAGGCCAAATTAGAGAGAGATTATTTTGGGTGCTCTTTTAGGAGTGCGAAAGATTTGCTATGAACAAATGTTATCCCAAAAAAGCTGCAGTTTGAAGTAGATTCAAAGTTATTAGGATAAAAGAGAAATGATCTTGACAGACAGTGAGAATGATAACACATCCTTAAGGAATCTTTTCCATAATTTTATTTGTGCGCCAATTCGTTAGATAATAAATTCGCTTGGTGTTTCAACTAATAAATCCATTTTGGTGTTTAATCCATAGTAGGTTATAGTTTAAACAGCTATGCACTGTTTTGGTTTTACCAAAGGATTTGATATTTGGTTTATCAGGAAAGCCTTTACCCCATAATCTACACAATGTGATTAGTTCAAATCCCAATGATGTCTAATAACAAAATGGCCTGGTTTTCTGTGGATGGAATGAACAGCATTACTTGTCCTCTTATGTCAACCAGAGACACTTCAGTCAGTTGATGGTGTTTGTGAGCTTGTGTATGTAGAAGAGGGGAAATAGCACTTTTTGTATTAAAAAAGAAAAAAGAAAGCATGTTGATTGCTTCCATGTGTTTTGAACAAAGTATTTGCTGGAATTCACCATCCCCAGGTGGTACTTTTAGTGTGACAGGGGGAGAACTGGCTACTGGACAGGAACTGGAAAATTTCTGAATTGTGTGGAACCCATCACCCATCACATCATGTTTGTGTCACCTGAAATCAGAACATTATTTGGTTCTTGAGTATAGGATCCGTTTGACATTTTCCAATAAACCTATTAAACAGGACCAAAACAAGAGCAGGTGCCTCAATGATGTGGGTTTGATGCATTACTGCTTAACAGTAGTCCAATGTTTTTGTTTAGTCTGCTCTACAAATTCCATAATTAGTGCATAGTAATTCCATCAGTGTATGGGGGGACCTAAGGTTTCTTTTCTCCTTTTCCGTTCTCCGTCTACAGGAAGATGTTCTTCACGGACTACGGGCAGATCCCGAAAGTGGAGCGCTGTGACATGGACGGGCAGAACCGCACCAAGCTGGTGGACAGCAAGATCGTCTTCCCACACGGCATCACGCTGGACCTGGTCAACAGGCTGGTATACTGGGCTGACGCTTACCTGGACTACATTGAAGTGGTGGATTATGAGGGCAAAAACCGACACACCATCATCCAGGGCCTGCTGGTAAGAAGAGAATTGGGGGTTCTGCTTTCTCATAGTCACACAGAGATGATCACACTCGCATGATTATTAATACTAAACCAGAGGCTTTTTTTGTTTAAAAAATAAACACTGCATGTTTTGTCTATTCCTATATTCAGCTAGGTGTATATAAACATGCCTAATTATAGTTTAGACACGTTATCCAATGCCAGGTCTGTATTAGGGACCGTCCACAGTCTCTACAGTGCCGTGAACCCTTGCACTTTCTTCCCATTACCTAAATGTTCTTATCCTTAGAGACGTACATTATCTAATTTATACAACTGAGCATTTAAAGGTTATGGGCCTTGCACCAGGGCAATACAGTGGCACCTTAGTGGTGCTGGCATTTGAACTCATGACCTTCTGATCAGAAGTTCAATGCCTTAACCACTGAGCTACCATTTCCCAAAGAATGTATAGACATCTGCAAAGGATGAAAGTGAACATTCCCAGCAGGCGCCTTTAGCAGTCCTTTTGCATTGCATTAAATCCTAGAATTATAGCCAAATTTTCATGCGACACACTGCTGTTTTTTTTTTTTAATTGTGCAATCAGATAAAAAAGGGCAAACCACGCATAATGTTGCTCCGAATAAAATGTTTTCACTTTGCGTACTTTTGCAAGAACACGCTCAACCGAGATGTTCTGGTAAAAAGTTGTTGCAATGGCTCATGACAACAAACCTGCTGAATAAGCTTTGAATCATGCAGCCTGCTAATCCTGGTTACTTCGTCTGTTGCGGTTTGGGGTTTTATGTCTCTCATGCCTGATCAGATTTACTGTGTCGGTGACTCATAGCCACAAATTCCTCCCACTTTTATAGTTTTCAGAGATGTGAAAAAAGAGATTGAGCTCATATTTTAACTGAATATTTGCCAAAAAAATGAACAAAACAACCTGCTTTTAGAGTTTTAAACATGCCGAGTTACAGTTTGTTTCTTTTTTTTTCGTTGTATGAAAAACATTTATATTTGATCTTTTCAAAGAGCAGGTGTCCTGACAGAATTATTCCTGAAATGTTGCCGGTGCCAAGTGTTGCATAATGTGTATATATATAAAAAAAAAAAAAAAAGTGTCAAAAGCAATAACAATTTATTTTAAAAGGTGTTGCCAGTGTCAAATGAGTACGTAAGCCAAAAACCATGATTGCTCTATCTATAATCTTAAAAACTGGACAGACCAAACCACAACCTGGTTCAGGGGCATTTACATTTGTTTCTTTAATTCAGAGAAAGTCTGCGAAAGTGTATTTGTTCACCGGGTGTCTTGTCCCATCAGATTGAACACTTGTACAGTCTGACCGTGTTCGAGAACTACTTGTACGCTACCAACTCGGACAATGGGAACATACAGCCCAAGACCAGCGTCATCCGCGTCAACCGCTTCAACAGCTCTGACTTCCAGGTGGTGACGCGGGTGGATAAAGGTGGAGCTCTGCACGTGTACCACCAGAGACGCCAGCCTGCAGGTAGGGCACCTTGCTCTATATATATATATATATATATATATATAAGCAGGTCAAGTCTTTACTTTCAGTCGCCTGGATTTCCAGATTAATTAAGACAAGGCTTAGACTAAATTACACTCAAGTGTTCCCTCAAGTGTCAGCCCCCCTCCCCCCTCGGTTTTAGCACTGTGTTCAAGTAAAATAGATGTTCATTGTACTTTCGGGAAAGCTGAAGAGGTTGCATGTTTGACCAACAAGCACGACTTTGCGGTTTAAAGCGCTTTTCTGTGTTCCCACCACAGGGCGAAGTCATGCCTGCGCTCCTGATCAGTTTGGCAAACCAGGAGGCTGCTCCGATATCTGCCTGCTAGCCAACAGCCACAAAATCCGCACCTGCCGCTGCCGCTCCGGGTTCAGCCTGGGCAGCGATGGCAAGTCCTGCAAAAGTGAGTGCAACCTTCTTTCCTCCTCATGATGTGATGATAACCAGCTGAATATTGCTCGAACCTGATTGGTTGAAAGCTTTAATTAGGGTATCAGTACTATAGTAACAGAGCGTAATGGTGTGGAAGGAGTCTCCAT
Source organism: Silurus aristotelis (assembly GCF_946808225.1). Classification (NCBI taxonomy): domain Eukaryota; kingdom Metazoa; phylum Chordata; class Actinopteri; order Siluriformes; family Siluridae; genus Silurus; species Silurus aristotelis. The sequence goes on along the minus strand of NC_139592.1, from coordinate 19,414,821 downwards.
TTTCAGTTTCCTTCCTTCTGTTGCTCAGTTCCTTTTAACTGGATTACCTCAGTAATAATGACTTCTAAAGATAAATCATTTGCGCTTTTTTTTTATATTTGAAGTCTTGCATTTATTTAAGGTTGCATTAAATAAAACTCATTTGTATCCTGTTATTTTTTTTAGAAGCACCACCCAACCATAGCACTATTAGGAATAATGGCTTATACCAAATTTCAGCCTTTTGCAGCAGATTGGTGTGCCTCAGGATTTCGTGCTGTGTTTATGCATTATGCGACTAACCACTTTATCTTTCTACGTTCTCAGAACCAGAGCACGAGCTCTTCCTGGTGTACGGTAAAGGTCGTCCCGGGGTAATCAGAGGCATGGACTTGCATGCACGTGTGTATGACGAGCACATCATTCCCATCGAGAACCTGAACAACCCAAGGGCTTTGGACTTCCATGCCGAAACAGAGTTTATCTACTTCAGCGACGCCACCACGTACACCATCGGCCGGCAGAAGATTGACGGCACAGAGAGAGACATCATTGTGAAGAGCGGTGAGATTTTTCTTTCCCTCTGACTGTACAATATGACCACCTATATTAATGGGCTAGTTTCAGCTTTAATTTGGGAAAATAATTTCAGTATCAGTAATGGCAGTTATTCAGTCACTCCAACATTCATCTCCCTGCAGGAATCCACACCGTTGAGGGCATAGCTGTGGACTGGATGGGACAGAACCTGTACTGGACAGATGATGGACCAGAAAAGACCATCAGTGTTGCCAAGCTAGAGAAAGCCTCCCAGACTCGTAAGACGCTCCTCGAGGGCAAGATGACCCACCCCCGTGCTATAGTGGTGGACCCTGCACACGGGTAAGAGCGACTTATAATACAGGTAGCCCCCGAATTACGAAATAGATAGGGACCGGAAAAGTGTTCTTCTTCTCCCTCTCTTTGTGGCGTCAAATCTGAATAGTGCGTGCGAATTTTGAAAGTTTTTCTAAATATATTTTGATTTTATTTGGGTTTTTTTGGGTGGCCATGTTTGTATCTCCAAAAATTCGTAAGTCAGGCATTCGTAGGTCGCGGGCTGACTGAACTTGCTTTACATCATATTTACATGCAGCTGCTTATTTAATAAATCACAGTGTGGTAGCTCAGTGGGTGAGATTCTGATCTGAAGGTCGTGAGTTCAAATCCCAGCACCGCCGAGCTGCCACTGCTGGGAAAAAATAAGATAATTGCAAGTCTGGATAAGGGCGTCTGCCAAAATGATATAAATGTATGAAATATATAATACAAAAAAGACAGTGTTTTTTCATTGAACCAGAACATACTTTAAGCACTGAGCAAGCCATTGTTGTAGATGTTGAAGTGTCTGTGGTGAGTAGGAGGTAGAAAAAATCCATAGTCCATAACAACACTGTGATCATGCACATTCCTGGCTGCTTCTTTTGTACAGTTAAGTATGAGTAGTAAATATTGCAGTTATCAGCTATGGCAACATTTCCAATGCATTCCCAGGTTCAGTAGGTTTTCCTGAATGAAGCCACATTGCTAATGTGCTTAATAAAGGTGCAACTGTGCATTATATTAACACTATTTAAAGACATATCAAATGCATTCTTAAAATACACTCTGGACTGAAATAACTGCTGCTGGAGCTGACAGTTTGGAGTAAGGTTGCAAAATTCTAGGAATTTTCAAGACTGGAAGCTTTTCATGGAAATAAACTGAGAATTAAAAAAAAAAAAAACTAGCTTAGCCTATAAAAGGTAACTTAAATGTAGCAGGTTATTCTTGATTATCAACCAGATTTAATGCAATTTCTGTTAAATTTCTATCCTGCACATTCAACAATCACATGCACACAGCACACTTACCGAAGGGGCAACTGAGGCCACGCCCCCTACATGCACTGTACATTCCTCCATAATAATGATATCATTTCCTGAATCCTGCACACAAAATAATGTCAAGAAATGTCCATCTTGGCAAGTATTCAGGAAAATTACATAAACTAGTTATACATTTACTTGTATAACTATTGCTGTGTTAGCTATTGTGCAACACAATTTTACTAACAATGCTACTAAAGTCAAAAATTTACTTTTTTAGAAAATCTGTATTAGTTTGCATGCATGTTAGTTTATGACCAACCCCCACAAAATGTTTATATTTGTTTGTACACAGTTTTCTATTTACATACTTTTATACATTTCCCCAAATTTACAATTAAAATAATACATTTCTAGTAAGTTTCCAACTTTTTCCAAAATTTCCCACGTCAATTTTCCACCCCTTTGGACGCTCCAAAAGAGGACATGACTTCTTTTACATTGCATCCAGAAAGTTTTCACACCGCTTCACTTTGAGAATTTGGGAGGAGTTCAAATGTAACTGCAGGTTCAGTTGTAAGTTGTTTTAGGATAAAAGCTGCAGCCAAATGAGCAAATGGAAACAACCTCTGTAGTATTGGAGGTAGAATTAATTTTGTTTGACATTGCCATACTAGCAAAAGATGTTTCACTTGAAAGTGTATTCATCCAGTCGTCTTGTACAACCCCTCCAACGTGTAAGGCAAATTGCTAATCAAATGGAACCCTTCATTAGCAATACAGTAATAGTTTTATGTGAAATGAACTCATGTCTAGAGCAGTAATACAGACCTATATGTAATGTTTCAGTATGATGTACTGGAGCGACTGGCAGGAAGACTCGAGGGACGCCAACCGCGGCAGCATAAGGAAGGCGTGGATGGACGGCTCCAACTCCGGCGTCCTCATCACCTCCAAAAACATGTTGTGGCCCAACGGCCTGAGTCTGGACATCGAGCAGGGGGTGCTGTACTGGGTGGACGCCTACTACGACCGCATTGAGATGGTGCTGCTCAACACCACTGAGCGCAGGGTGAGAAAACGCTTCGGTAGTGCTGGCGGTTGTCCGTTAGAGCTACTAGTGAATGGACTTAATGATTTAGCGTTTCAAATATTTTATTGTTAGTGATTAAAAAAGAAAACCTCTTGTGTGTGTCCTGCTGATTGGTTAGACGGTGTACGAGGGGCAGGAGCTAAATCACCCATTCGGCCTGTGCCACTATAAGAACTTTCTGTTCTGGAACGAGTACCGCATCGGAGGCATTTACAAGCTGGACGTGGTGACCAAGAAGGTGACCCTGCTGAGAAGCGAGCGGCCACCCATCTACGAGATCCGTACCTACGACGCCCAGCAGCAACAAAGTACTGAACTCTTTTTGCAGAAAAGGAGTAGCTGTTTAGATAGATAGATGGGTTTTAGAAAATCATCATCTTGGGTCATTTAAGTGTCTTAAAATTGCATGGATACATTTCTGGAAGTATGTTCCAAAGAAGCCTATATCATAATTTTACGTGGTATTCTTGATTCTGATTGGTCAAAAGAGCTGTAATTCCAATACCAGCCGTATGTCGATTTCTGATGTGTGTACTGTTGCCATCTCTGGTTAATTCACTCACTCGAATGTCATCCGTTTTCCAGTTTTTTCAGAGATTTGACTGAAATGCTGTTTATCTCAAGGCAGGGCAGAGGTGGATTAGTGGTTAATGCTCTGGGTTACAGACTGTTTATTGCTACTATATTATATTAGTTAAAATTCTTAAAATTCTACAAACATTACTCTAGACAATCTGATAGAAATCTTTGCAAATGTATTTAAAAGAAAAAAAAGACATGTACATAAGTATTCCCAGCCTTTGTTCAATACTTTGTTGAAGTACCTTTGGCACCAAATTTTTGCCTCAGCCAGTGTTTTTTGAGTTTGATACAAGTTTGGTAAAACTCTTTTTGAGCTGTTTCTTCCATTCTTCTTTGCCGAACCTCTCAAGGATGCACCTGAGCCTAATTTTTCTGTTTCATCGCAAAGGCTGTGAAAACTTATGTACATGTGAATTTTATATTATTTTAAACAAACCTCTTTCGTCTTTATGGGGTGGTGTTTGTGGAAATTTGAGGGAAAAAATTAATTAAATTGATTTTGGTATAAGGCTGTATTAGAACAAAGTGTGGAAAAACTGAAGCTCTGTGAATACTTTCTGGATGCATTGTAGATCACGTGTAATTATGTGAATTGTTTTAACATTGGGATATGGATTCTCTTGTCCTCGATTGACCTGTTGTGTCTTTTGTTGTGTGCATTTTTTTTTTTTCCAGCTCCAGGCCATAATCCATGCAGAGCCAATAATGGTGGCTGTAGCAGTCTGTGCTTGCTTACGCCTGTAGGTCCTACGTGTGCTTGCGCAGATGACCAAATTTTAGACCTCGACAACAAGACCTGTAAAGGTATGAGTTCTTAGAAACAGTTTATTTTGTAGTGCAATGGTTTTTAAATTAAGCTCTGGGGACTCCCAGAGGGTCAAGCTGTCTGCAGATTTCACATTATACAACCCACATTATTAGGGGTCCATGTTCCATGTTCCAAGATCCATGTTCACACAAAAGAGGATCTGTGGAATTTTGATTTCTGGTTATGAAAAGTTAGAGGTCCATTACTCTAGTTAAGTGTGAGAAGGGGAAATTTTAGGTTTAAGGCACCAACATTCAGTTAATCAAGGCATTAATGAGGCATATCTACTTTTTATTAATTCATTAACCCTCCATTCTTGCACAAGCATTCAGGTTATTTATTCTAGACAGCACAAATGTACACATGTATACATTGTACAAACTGTGTGTTTTGCGTTGCCTTTAAATCTGTCCTGTATGTATTCTGTATTTTCCTAATGAACTCGTATTCGCTTTAATAGCTGTCGGTTGTGTTTAAAACCTCATGCTGCAATGCTGTCTTCACAGCCAATCCGTCCTACATCCCGCCGCCTCAGTGCCAGCCTGGTGAGTTCGCCTGCAAGAACAACCGTTGCATCCAGGAACGCTGGAAGTGTGACGGAGACAACGACTGCTTGGACAAAAGCGACGAGGCTCCTGATCTCTGCTGTGAGTCTTCTCTCGCTTATTTCAGCCATACAACTAAGCAGCTATGGAGTTAAGGGCCTTGCTCAGGGGCCCTATGAGTGGCAGCATGGTGCAGCTGGGATGTAAAATCACGACCTTCAGATCCAAAGTCCAGTACCCTAATCATTAAGTCCAACGCCCAATAACCACCCTGTCTTTTAGCCTTCAGTGAAACACTTCTCTTTTTATGGGACAGTCCGTTTCATGATGACCCCTCCATCATCCACAGTGCAATAGAGTTCAATTAATGGTTTAATGGACATGTAAATCCTATGCTGTAGTCTTCACGGTCACCAGATCTTATCGCCTACTGTCTGTGATCATGAGTACACCAAATGGTTGAATAAATTTTTTTGGAAAAAGAAATTACAGTTTCAGAGACATGCCACATTAAAGCCTGTGGCCCATACTGACCCAAACTATGTTGTGTTGGTGGTTTCATCTATATGCCACCAATTTGCTGATATTTCCACTGAGGTAATGTCTCTGCAAAGGTCCATGTTGAAAAGGTGCTGGTGATTTGTTTCACATGAATTAACCCAATTTTTTTTGGGGTTAGAGATGCGTTAAAAACAAATTACAGTACATGATTTAGCAAATCAGAGCAATTAACACTACAAGGGTCCCTGGTGGTCTAGTGGTTAGCTGGGGTTGGTTCCGGTCAGGGAACCAACCCCAGCCATTAGGGTTGCACAAGCCTTAGTGCCGGTCCCAAGCCCGGACAAATGGGAAGGGTTTCGTTAGGAAGGGCATCCAGTGTAAAAACATGTGCCAAATCAAACACGCGGATGGTCCGCTGTGGCGACCCCTAATGGGAGAAGCCGAAAGAAAGTTTTAGAGCAATTAACACTATCACAATGTATAAACTTTACAGAATATATGTACAGTATGTAGGATTAGGGTTAGGCGAGTGGATTTCCAGCACCAGTAGGTTACACAATATATCTTGTTCCTCCTTCCGTCAGACCAGCACACTTGTCCTGCTGATCGCTTCAAGTGCCAGAACAACCGCTGCATCCCCATGCGCTGGCTCTGCGACGGAGATAACGACTGCGGCAACAACGAGGACGAGTCGAACACCACCTGCTCAGGTACGAGACGCACAGTCAGTACGGAATAACGGACTTCCAGGTATTACCTTTTGGGGAACGGTACCATAGAAGTCGGCTCCATGTTTTGAATTGAGACGTGTGTGTGTTTCTTTGCCAGCTCGTACATGTCCTCCTAACCAGCACCCGTGTGCCAGCGGACGGTGTATTCCTAAAACCTGGACGTGTGACCTGGACGATGACTGTGGAGATCGCTCGGATGAACCAGCTTCCTGCGGTTAGCATTGACATTGTATTATTTAATTTTTTTCCATGCATGGAATTCTGTAGAACTGGACAGTGAGAATTTCTTCCCAACTCAAAATGACTTGCTGTTGCTCAGAGAAGCAGAAGCCTCTTGAATGAGTGTAGAAGAGTCCCATGTAGTTTTTAAATCTCTCATTATAGTCGAACCCTCATTGCAAAGAAGGAAAGCTTGTTAGAAGATGATATATGAATAAGTAATGATTCAGAAGATAATCATTATTGCAAAGCTTCCCTGATGGAAAAATCAGTGCTGCTTACTTTCTATTAATGGACTCCTTACTGTTCATAGTGAGCGTTACAGCTTCAGGCTGCGTGTTGTCAAGGCTGTGTATTCTCATACTTTCGCTCATACGTCTTCTCTCTTTATTATTTTTTTAAATCCCACCCACTCCTCTCTCTCTCCGGGACTGCAGCCTACCCAACTTGTTTCCCACAAACGCAGTTCACGTGTGCCAACGGGCGCTGCATCAACGTCAACTGGCGATGTGATAATGGTGAGTGAACCTTTCGACCTTATTGTTCGTTCCACATTTCGGGCTGCATCATAGCGCTTGTGTTTACTCCATGCAGTTTTATTGCAATCAGACATTTTTCCTTCCCCTTTCTTTCTTCTGGAGATGTCACTGCCAGTAACTAAAATAAGAATTTCACCCCTTAAACTCGATTAGCCATTAACGCCCCCCTCCCCCCAGCACGGCCGTCCCTGATCAGATGACATGACGTTACACCAAGTCTTTTTGCACACGCTGGTCCTTAGAACACGACCACAATTCTTCAGTAACAATACTGGATTGAAACCGATTGCAGGTCAAATGTCATCGAATGGCAGGAAAGATGCTTTTTATATCATTGTGCCAACTTTAAGGCTGCAACTAACGATTATTTTGATAGTCGATTAATCGGACGATTATTTTTCCGATTAATCGGCTTTCTTTTTACCAACAAAAAACTTGCTAAAGCCACATTGGACTGTTTTAACATTACGTAGAATGAATTTGAACAATATATTTGTGTGTTTATGCCCTTGTCTAGCTAGTCATACGCGAATACTAAGCTAAGCTAATAATAAGCTTACGTAGTGGGCGAGCTAATAAATGTATTAGCAAACAAGCAGCCCATGCTGTAACTAGTCACTACTACTTATCATTAACTAGTAACTATTTGCCTCAACAGCTTTATTATTATTAGGTTGTAACAGTTTTTTTTCTCTTTTTAGCTCTATTGAAAATATTACAGTTTTTCAAAAGGAGTGTGTTGTGTGTGTGTGTGTGTGTGTGTTGTGTGTGTGTGTGTGTAGATAATGACTGTGGAGACAACAGTGATGAAGCAGGCTGCAGTCACTCGTGCTCGAGCGTGCAGTTCAAATGCAACAGCGGCCGCTGCATCCCAGAGTACTGGACCTGCGACGGAGACAACGACTGCGGGGACAACAGCGACGAGAAGAGCGCCAACTGCACCAACCAGGGTGAGCGTGCCCTCCTTCGAAACCCTCCTTCCGATCTGCAAAAAAACACACACACAAAAAAAACCCATCTGGCTTCTCTGCAGTTTTGTCATGCCAGAACATTTGGAGCAGTTACAGAGTCACTGTGGAAACGGTTTAAACGTGGAATCTGATTTCACTTCCTGAATCCATGTCTGGTCCCAGACTTCACTTCCTGGTGGAGAGTATTTTAAGAATGCTGGCCTGTCAGCACTGAAATAGTGCTTCCTGTGTAACACTGTCTGAAGATCGCTTACTCCACACTTGAGCTAGCAAAGCGGTTAGTGAAGATGTACACTACCGTGAGGAGTTCCTACCTATAATTGTTGATCTGGAATGAAAAAGAATGCATTTTTTCTCAGCAGGTCTTTTCTCAGCATACAACAGATACCTCTTTAGGAAAGTGCAATTTGACCTTCCACAAAATGTCTTTGTGTTCTGCACACACTGGATCTAAGAATACTACCAAAATGATTCAATACCAGTAGGGTTGAAAATTGCGAATAAAAAGCGATGTATGAACCTGCTCATTGAAGGGGAAAGGACATACTACGGGAAAGATGCCAATTTTTTTCTTTGTACCAGCTTCATCAAGAACTTTGGCTTTGGTTCTGAGATCCAGTAGATGATGGGGAAGCAATTCCTGGGTTTTCTTGTTGGAGGCTTTTCTACTGTTCTATAAAGTGCTTTAAATTTAGTACACTTTGTCTGTCTGTCTATTCGTCTATCTCTGTCTGTTTGTCTCTATCCATCCATCCATCTTCCTGCCTGCCTGCCTGTCTGTCTGTCTGTCTGTCTGTCTGTCTGTCTGTCTGTCTGTCTGTCTATTCGTATCTGTCTGTCTTTGTCTGTCTGTCTATTTGTCGATCTCTATCTATTTCTCTATCTCTCTATTTTTCTCTCTCTCTATTTCTCCATCTCTTTGTCTGTCTGTTTGTCTGTATCTGTCTGTCTATCCCTGTCTATCCCTGTCTATCTCTCTCTCTCTCTCTCTCTCTCTCTCTCTCTCTCTCTCTCTCTCTCTCTCTCTCTCTCTCTCTCTCTCTCTCTCTCTCTCCCCCTCCCCCCCAAACAAAAATAGCAGTTGCAGGACATTTCCAAGTTGCAAGAACAGAACTACTCTTGACTCTATCTTATACCACACACCCCCAAGGAACATAAACTATATATTTATAAAGCCATGAAACTCTATAGGCCGTAGTTTTGCAAAACTTTTTCTTCTGTAACAAGCTGTGAAGCTGACATATAGCTGACTGTAGAAACCCAGATTCGGCTGTTGCAAAATCGATTTGATTCTTTTTATTATCTTAGTTGTTGACTCATTTATTTAGGATTTCACAACCGCTCTGCTCTCCGTCTACGACACGGGAAGCGTCTGTCGAGAATGAGAACGGGAATGCGTCTATTGCACAAGTCCAGATGTGCGGTATGATCAACACGCACACATTTCTAAACACACTTGGCTGCCAAACCTGCGGTTGTGTTGATTCAGGTGTATTATTATAACATTTTCGGTATCTCCTCCTTTGGTAACTTTAATTGTCTATAATTTTTCCCCCACTCTAATTGATAACCCTATTCTATAATGGGTGGCGTAATGACTGTGTGACTGCAGTGATTAAGTTAGTAAAATGTCTCCCTTATTTGACTTCGCAGCCACACGGCCCCCTGGAGGCTGCCACTCGGACGAGTTTCAGTGCCGCCTGGACGGCCTGTGTATCCCCATGCGCTGGCGCTGCGATGGAGAAAACGACTGCATAGACGACACCGATGAGAAGCACTGCGAGGGCGTTACGCACACGTGCAACCCATCCGCGCAGTTCGCCTGCAGGGATTCAGGTTAATGACTAAATTTGTATTTCTTAAATAAATCTGTCTATCCATTTATCTATCTAAATTTTATTAGTAGTAGTACCAAATTCCATCTTTAAGAAAACCACAATGACCATAAAATATCCATAATAACAATGATTTATTTGTTGTTTTTTTCCATTTATTTTTATATATACCGATTTGCCTCCTGTCTTGGTTTGCCTGCAGCGAAGTGCATCAGCAAGGCGTGGGTGTGCGACGGAGACAGCGACTGCGAGGACCACTCGGACGAAGATAACTGCGAGGCGTTGCTGTGCAAACTTTCGCACCACGTATGCGCCCATAACGATTCCATCTGCCTGCCTGCAGGAAAGCTGTGCGACGGCAAGGACGACTGTCCCGACGGCTCGGATGAGAAGCTCTGCGGTAAGCCCCTCCTCACCTGCGCTGATCTGCGCGTCAGCCGGCGTCTTTAAAACCCCTCTGGGATAATTTGCCTTCTGAAGCCGCTGTCTTTCCAGATTTCACTACAGATGTGTGTTCTATCACTTTAACGCAGATCTTTGCTCGTTGGAGAATGGCGGCTGCAGCCATAACTGCACCATCGCCCCTGGGGAGGGCATCCTGTGCTCTTGCCCAACTGGCATGGAGCTCGGCTCTGATAACAAGACCTGTCAGATCCAGAGCTTTTGCGCCAAGCACCTGAAGTGTAGTCAGCGCTGCATCCAGGAGAAAGCCACAGTCAAGTGTGCCTGCTACGAAGGCTGGGCTTTGGAACCTGACCATGAGAGCTGCAAAAGCACTGGTGAGTGAGGGGGCCGACTATGTTCGACTTCATTTGGGATGTCCCTCCACTGTAGTGTTTAATAGCTCATATGTACTCTCAGGGCTTTTGTTAAACAATCATAGTAGTTAATATTATTGTGGCAGTTGTATCCAGGGTTCTTTACTTGTGCTGTCTGTCTTTCTCATACCTTTCTCCTTCCCCAGCACCCTCCTCACTAACAGCAGAACAAATTATTTGTTTGTTCATACTGATTGAAGTCCAATTGGTCGATTTTCATTCCACTTTTAAAATGAAGCAGCAGTGTACCGTTGGAAGTGGTAGCCTAGTTGCATTGGACATTGTATTCAGAAGTTTGGGAGTTCATATCCCAGGCCCACCAAACTGACACTCCTGGGCCCCTGAGCAAGGCCCTTATCCCCTTTAGCTGCTCAGCTGGATATCTGCTTGTTAGAGTTTCAATAAATGATCTGTATATTCTCGTAAAAAAAAAAAAAGCGAGCTCATTTATTGTGAAAATGAGAAAGTTCTAATTCATGGTCTATGAGCAGTTACATTTGTCTGGTCATTTTTTATTTCCTCATAATCTTGTTGCAACCATTTTTTTAATATAGAGTCTTTAATTGGAACACACAATGATTTCAATTCTCACTGATTTGGGTGAAATAAGTGGATGCATACTAAGAGAGATGAGGGATGAAGGATCGGGTCGAAGTTGCCGTAAATCGAAAAATGATTTCCAACGCTTCAGTTGTTTGCTTCATGCTGCATTAGTGAAGTGACCATAAATAAGAGGATAGTTGCTGCTGGATTTGGAATAAGTGAGGAAATGAGCTTCAGTGCTATAGCATTCACTGGGCCTGGTCTTAGTTGTATTTGTATTTTTTTTCCTTCAACTGCTGGAATTAAAACGAGTTAAAAAAACACGGCCCTGAATCAAGTCCTCTGTATGCGATCTGTGTCCCCTCTAGACCCTTTCAAGCCCTTCATCATTTTTTCAAATCGGCACGAGATCCGCCGCATAGACCTGTACAAAGGAGAGTTCAGCGTCCTGGTGCCCAGCCTGAGGAACACCATCGCCCTGGACTTCCACCTCAACCAGAGCTCCCTCTACTGGACCGATGTGGTGGAGGACAAGATCTATCGTGGCAAACTGTCTGAAAATGGAGGTGAGAAAAAAACGAATCTATGAATCGCCTTCCATTTTTGCCATCCGACTCAATTTTTTCTATAATATCCTCCATATAGTTTTGGAACAGCACTATGTTTTTCATTGGCAGACCAAATTTCTGACCCAGTAATATGTAAATTACGAAAAAGAAAAAAAAATCCAGTTGGTTGTCTGTTTCAAGGCAATAAAGTTCCAAGCAACTTTTGTCAGAATTTTTAAAAAAAAAGCTATTCCAGTGGTGAAAATCACAACTTGATTTTTTGACCCTCAGGGGTCCAAACGAAAAGCTCTATTTTAATAATAAATTTTGTAAAAGATGCGTCTATTGAGAGAGACGGGTTTGTTGAAATTCCCTGGCTGCTCAAGATTTGAGCACTATTGATCGATATGATTACTATATATAGAGGACTAGAACCAATACAAATTGCACCTTTCAACGATTAAAACTTAAAGCTCTGCTCGGTGCATTTAACATAACGTGGGTGAAAGCGTGGGCTTCATTGTTCTGAATAACGTGCAGTTAAAGACCTGAATAATAGCTTGAGGGGGCTAAAGAAGATTAAATCTGAGATAATAGGGCTTAGTCGTTTAACTGTCGGCTCCGTATGCGTCTGAACAGGACTGCCTTTGATGGCGGTTTACCTTATATATAAATGTATATTTATTTATTTATTTTTTTGCCTATTGGGTGGGCAAACCCTTCAGTTCTATATGCCTTAATCATTATAACACTGTAACTGCAAAAAGCATTCCAGTTCCCAGTCTTTGCCTCTACACACTAGTTAGAATCACAATGTTCTCAATCCACACATACACGCACAGACACTCAGTCAATCCAAACCCGCTGTGCAGCCGAAAGTGTCCAAGTCTGATTTTGGATCCACCTCATAGCTAGTGGAAAAAAAATCAGTGCCAACATGGCTGCCAGCAGGGAAAACAAAGCAACAAAGAGCTTTTCTCCTCGACTTTCTGAGTGCAGAGGCCACCTTGTCTCCAGCTCCATAATAAACAGGCTGAGCACTGGCCTGGCCTCCTAATTGCCTGTGTGTGTGTGTGTGTGTGTGTGTAAGTGTGGGAGTACATGCGTTCTGGCTTATAGCTGCACACATACTCCGTGGCACTCAGCCTAAGAGAAAGATAGCACAGGACAAGGGTACGTGTTATAGAATGCAAGGTTGAAGATGGTTTGTTCAGTTGCATCAGTGGTTTCCGAGATCTGTATCAGATATGAGCAACAATATAAAGCTCCCTAGTGTAGATGTGAGCTCTATAAACTTACCAACATGCAGGAGTTGATTTGAGTGATTTCCAGGTCTGGATTAGTATGAAAAAAAACACAGTATATGTGTTTCCATACCATTGCCCGATTCGGTTTTCTAAAATATTTTTTATAAAACAAACACTCATCCGGATATATTTGAAAACCCCGTTTTCCTCTACAAACATTCATACTTTTGTTTTAAATCACTTCCCAAAAGTTTCTCATTCACACTGAAGCATCTGAAAACACTTCAGATGTCCTTTCGATGTCCTTTCGACAAGCCTTTCGATCTTTTTCGAAAGGCTTCGTTTTCAGTTTTCTGTGACGACAAAAGAGATTTATCACGTTTTCTAAAATCGGCCCGAGAAACAGGTACAGTACAGTACTTACTTCGGTTCAGTATGAAAAAAACAAAACATGGCAAACATCATAGATTCTGACTGACATACATCAGAGATTGTAATGTAACGCATGTTATAATATGGACCGGAGATCTGGTACAAGACAGTATTCCTAAGCACCTTCAAAATCAGGACTAGGGCTGAAAGGATTGTTCGAGGAACTCAAAAGGAGCAATTTCAAAAACAATAAAGGATCGAGGTAAATTATTCCAGTTCACTTATTACTACGTGTTTCTCCTCGGACCATTATTACTGGCGCACCACTTGCTAAACTCTGGCCCGCTCTGGGGTCTCATTTATAAACGTGTACGTAAGCCACTTTCCACTCATAGGTTTAGTATCGGCAATCAGTATCGTGAAACACACGGTTCAGAGTGTAGTTACAGGTGCGCACTTTTTGCGTGGAAGTGCCATTCGCACAGTAATTTAAATCTTTTATATTTTAGATTTTTTTTTTTTTATTTATATTTGTACTTGCATTTTGATGTAATATGGCAATTCAAGGCACTAAATGGGTTACTTTTCAACGATTTTAATTTCAGCAATAAAACTTTTTTTTTATACTTTTTATTCAACAAATTACTTATTAATTTTGAGAAAACAGGGTCTTATTTTAATGTTGCTCTTTAATGAAGAAAAAATTACGTCTTATCCGATTAAATACTCGATAGCTGCAGCCCTAATCATCACCCATCATTATCAAAGTATATGCTCTTCAGGGAGCCAAACACCAAACTGAAAATGGCACTCCGCCTGTGAGAAAGATGGCACCGGACAAATGGAATGTGTTATAAAACGCAATGCTGAAGATGGTTTGTGTTCAGTCACGGATGTGGTTCCCGAGATCCGTATCCGAGATGGGCAACGATGCAAAGCTCCATCATAGTTGCAATCTTTGATGCAATCTTTGATGCAATCTTTGCAATCATCCGACATGCCGTATTTATTCTAGCTTGGCTATATTTTTCCATTTTCAAAAAAGTGAAAAAAGAGAATTAAATCAGATGTTCTTTTCCCTTTCTGTCTCCTGGAAGATGCAGCTCTACCTCTGCCATGTAAATCTATATTCTGTGTGACTCTCAGGACCTGCCTCGGTCTCCGTAGTGTTGTGATACGTCATATTCACGTCGCAGCAGTGGCGCTGAGAAAATGCGCTTAAAAACAGTTGAACGAGAAGAAATCAATGTACATATTGAATACAGGTCACACATTAATGGTCACTTTCTACATAATAAAAGTATAGCGCATCTACTAATAAATATATATAAATAAATAGTTTTACCGATACAAATGTGTAAAAAAAAAAAAAAAAATACACACAAATCACAATACAGATGCAAACTTGTATCTAATGCACCCTTTTTTTTTTTTTTTTTTTTTAAATCAATGCATTACATACTTGGGCAAAAATGTTGGCACGCCTGCCTTTTGTGGTTCTTTGTCGAACTGTTACCACAAAATTGGGGGCACACAATTGTATAGATGCCTTTGGATGTAGTAGCATTACCAACCCAAACCTGATCGAGCTTGCGAATTTCCCTGTGGGGAAAGCCCAGCTATATGAAGATATGGGATAGATTAGAAAATCTATAGAGCTCTGACCTTAACCCTTTTAAATACGTTTGGAATGAATTCATCACGCTCCAGACAGCGCTATAAACAAATTTTATGGAATATGTGGTCATATGTTTGTCTGTCTTTGCTTTCCTGTAGCCTTGACCAGTTTCGAAGTGGTGATACAGTATGGTCTGGCCACTCCTGAGGGCCTGGCTGTGGACTGGATTGCTGGAAACATCTATTGGGTGGAGAGCAACTTGGACCAGATCGAGGTGGCCAAGCTGGATGGAACCATGCGAACAACACTCCTCGCTGGAGAAGTGGAGCATCCACGAGCCATCGCCCTTGACCCACGTGATGGGTGAGACGCACATACACACACACTCACACACGATTATATAGAATGATCTATTGACCTTTTTAGTCATGTCCTTTTGTTATCAACAAACCTGGCATTTAATATTTCTTTTAATTAGTATGTTTAAATTAATGAACGTTTTAAATAATGGAATACATTTTGAAAGAAAGTTAAATAAAAGATTCATTGTTAACAAATTATATCTAGATTTATGTTTTCTGCTTTATTTATTAAACCTCATATTATACAATGTTTTTTAGTATCTTGTTCTGGACAGACTGGGATGCCAGTTCTCCTCGAATCGAGGCCGCTTCCATGAGCGGCGACGGCCGGCGTACCATTCACAGAGAAACAGGAATTGGAGGTTGGCCGAACGGGCTCACTGTGGATTACTTGGAGCGCCGCATTCTCTGGATTGATGCTCGGTATGTGGGTTACACTCCAACACCCAGTTCTAGAAACATCCTTTCATAACTAAAGATGCTGATAGGAACATTTCTGCTACTATTTAAAAACCAGTTCATGAGAAGCATGAAGAACTGTTACTGCTAGTTAAAAGGTTTCATATTTTCTCATCATGATGCTCTTTGCTAAACCTTACTTTAGGTCCGATGCCATCTACTCCGCTGCTTACGATGGATCCGGCCTGATCGAGGTGCTGCGGGGACACGAATACCTGTCGCACCCGTTTGCTGTCACCATGTACGGGGGAGAGGTTTACTGGACGGACTGGCGCACTAACACACTGGCTAAAGCCAACAAGTGGACGGGGCACAACGTTACGGTGGTGCAGAGGACCAACACTCAACCGTTTGACCTGCAGGTTTATCATCCATCCAGACAGCCTCAGGGTCAGTACTGCTCAGCGCTCACATACTGATTATGCAAAAAATAAAAGAAAGCACAAGGAAAATCCAACTTACCAGAAAATTATTCAAGCAACATTCATATCAAACCCAATGTCACACATGTATAATAGGGATGTGAATCTTCATGTGAATCGGCTGATATGATTCGCATCTCGATGCAATGCCAACGTGTAGCCGAGGCACAATTTTTTGACATCAATGTTAAACATTGTTAACCATTATGCTGACTCATCGACGCAAATCGGTGAATCTTTCTATCCCTAAAGTTATACCCTTTCCTTGAGGCTGCACTGACCTTTTGGTATCTTCATGAGCTTAGCATGTGCATAAGAAAGCTGTGGTATTTTTCTCGCAGTCTGATAGCCTGAAATGTTTGTACCACATTGTAAAGGTGCAGGAGTCATGAATGAGAAGGTCATTTCACACCGTTTATTATTATATTATTATTATTTATTATATTATAATTAATATATATATTAATATATATTATATTATAATATATATTATTATTATTTATTATTTAAAAAAATATTTTCACACGTGACGTCTAACTCAGTATTGATTAGAGATCGTATGGCACGTTTCTGATTGACCTGAAGTCGTAACAGTAATGTAAAAATGTCAATCTTCATCCTACAGCACATTTTTTTCTTTTTTTTTTTTTCTGACACCGTCATTGTGTTTTTACTTTACAGCTCCAAACCCATGTGCTGCTAACAGTGGCAAAGGCCCGTGCTCGCACCTCTGCCTCATCAACTACAACCAGACTTTCTCCTGTGCCTGCCCCCACCTCATGAAGCTGCAGCCAGACAAACACACCTGCTATGGTAGGACACTACTGAAGTCCTCTAAATGATATTTGATGGTCTGTTTTAGCGTTTGAAAGCAAGTGAATCGCATTTGGTGAATGAAACAGGGTTTTTTTCCGCTGATGCTTGGGAGCGGAAGCGTCGTGTCTCTGCGTTTTGGGTTCTGTATTCTGCAGCACGACCTGTTCTCCCTGCTGCACTGAGTCCAGGTCACTGTTTAATATTCTGCAGCGTGACAGTGGTGTCCTGCCACACCGAATCAGGAAGACTCTTTAGTATTCTGCGTGTGACCTGTGCTGCGTTCTGCGCTGATCTCGCATCACTGCCGAGTGCGTTAGAGTGACCTGCAGTCTGCATGTATGAGGAGTAGCCTGGAAAAAACACACACATCTAATATAACAGTGAAATGTAGATGTACATCCTGAATGTAGTGTTTACGCATCATCTGTTTTCACTTGTTGTCTCCAGTTTGATTCTTTGTCTCTCGCCTTTTTCTCCATAGCTGTCTGTCTTATTCTTTCCATCACATAAACCTTTCATTTTTAACAATGTGTTCAACAGGGTGTGTAGAAAGATGTCTCCTTCATTTACTGCTTGCTTTCTTTCTTTCGTTCGTTCCATCTCTGTCTTTCCCTCTCTAAAATGCTGTGTTGCTTTGTAAACGCTATCGGGAAGAATGTTAACGAGGAAAACGCTCATCCCGTTTCCCAATCTGCCAGAGGTGATTCAATTTTCCTTTCCTCTCGCGCACAGAGTCTCGTCAGTTCTTACTCTACGCCCGTCAGATCGAAATCAGAGGAGTGGACATCGAGAATCCATATTACAACTACATCATCTCCTTCACCGTGCCTGTGATCGATAACGTAACAGCAGTGGATTATGATGCTCAGGAGCAGCGCATCTACTGGTCCGACGTCCGCACGCAGATGATCAAACGAGCCTTCATTAACGGGACTGGGGTGGAGACCGTGGTGTCAGCCGGTATGGCTCGAGCCTCTGATCATTTTCTGCTTTACTTTCATCCCGATTTCTGCTGACTCATTGAATTGCTTGTCATTTATATTCCTCTTTTAGATATACCTAATGCTCAGGGCTTGGCTGTAGACTGGGTGTCCAGAAACCTGTTCTGGACCAGCTATGATACGAGCAAGAAGCAGATCAACGTGGCCCGTCTGGATGGCTCTTTTAAGAACTCTGTCATCCATGGATTGGACAAACCGCACTGCCTGGTGGTGCATCCCATGCTTGGGTTAGTGCAAGCTCTGCCTTTTCTCTTGTTTCTCTTACACAAATTTTTTTTTCAATTCGAAATACTTACCTGGTCCTGATATGAAGATCATAGGGCTCGTTTTTGCATCTAAAACTAAGCTAGACTAAATTAGATCAGGTCTTTAAAAAAACAATACACCTGATCATCAAATTTGTATCTGCTTTTGAAACAGCACATTTAGTTGCCATTTACTGTTTAAATAACATCCACTCTTCTGCAAAGGATTTCCGCTATATTTTCATGAGTACCTGTGGAGATTTGTTTTCAATAAGCTACAAGAGCACTTATGTAGGTGAGGTAAGGAGGCCTGAGGTTCAGTCAGTGTTTCAATTTACTCCAACGGTGTTTAGTAGGTTTGAGGACAAGGGCATTGTCATGCAGAAGCAGGTCTTGGTCTCCTAGTTCAAATGAAGGGACAATTTCATGTTAGTGCTTTCAAAGGCATTGTGTAATTGTGTGCCTCCAACATTGTGGTAACAGTTTGGGGAAGAACCACGCATGGCCGAAGAAGTCTGGTGTCCCGATATCTTTTTCCATATTGTGTTTATAGGTTTCTAACAGAGATTTAATTTTTTTTTTTATTATTTATTTAATTTTTTTAAATGGACACTCGTGATTCTTATATATTGCAGATTTTGATAGAAAAATGTTATTCTATTGCTTGAACATCTACAGCTAGACTTTGTATGAGGAAGTCAGGGGTGGCAGAGAAGTATGTGAGGGTGGTGCAGGACATGTATGAGGACAGTGTGACCGCAGTGAAGTGTGCAGTAGGAACGACAGACTGGTTCAAGGTGGAGGTGGGACTGCATCAAGGATAGGCTCTGAGCCCTTTCCTGTTTGCAATGGTGATTGACAGGTTGACCGACGAGGTCAGCCAGGAGTCTCTATGGACTATGATGTTTGCAGATATTGTTATTTATGGTGAGTAGGGAGCAGGTTGAGAAGATCCTGGAGAGGTGGGGAGAAGGGGAATGAAAGTCATAAGAAGTAAAACGGAGTACATGTGTGTGAATGAGAGGGAGGTTTGGACATGTGCAGATTAGGGACATGGGGTAGGAGAATGCTGAGCATGAAGCCACCAGGAAGGAGAAAAAGAGAAAGGCCAAGGAGGAGGTTCATGGATGTGGTAAAGGAAGACATGCAGGTAGTTGGTTTAAAAGAGGCAGGTGTAGAGGACAGAGTGGTATGGAGACGGATGATCCACTGTGGCGACCCCTAATGGGAGCAGCCAGAAGAAGATGATGATAATGTTTGGGTACCTTCACAAAATGGCCACAAATTGTCATAGGTCACCTGAAAACTAAGTAGGGAAACCCATTTCCGCTACATAAAGTTTGCCTTGATCCTGATTTTTTTTTTTCTTCGTCTTTATTTCTACCAATTCTAAGTTCTTTTTCTGAGCTCTCTCCAGAAGAAGAGGGTTTTTAGAAGAAACCACAGTCCTCTAAAATAATCCTCTATTATTTTATATATTGTTTCACAGATCAATCTATCGATTGTAGCCTATTTAAATTTTAACATGTAAAGCTTTCTGACAAATTCTAGACTGCCAGAATTGAGAGAAATAAATTATGCAAACATTTTTTTCTTAATGGAAACAGGCTTTCATATCTAAGTGCAAAGTCATTGCATGTTAGCATTAGTTCTTAGCCTGATTCAGGAATCAGTATTACCACAGTCATGACCCAAAGCACTGAGATCCTTTGCAATACCCTACAATAGTTTTTTTTTACTAGGACCATGCTATATTTAAACACACACACATGGAAATGTGTAATGTATCATGGAAAAGAAAAATACCATGTTGAAAGAGTACCATCGTTCTTTGACGTCCTTTGTTGTCTCTGTTTTTTGTTGAAACTGGCATTGTTTGGGAAATGGCCTTTAAAAGGCGCAGATGCCTGGGCCATATGTTTTGGCTGATTCCAAAGAAAACAAGTGGTTGAAATGAAACGGGGAATCTTTGAAGGAAAGGATGAAGGGATGGGATGAGGCTGTTTGTTTGTGAAGAAAGATAGCCTGGATCTTTGAAGTCACAAAAGCAGAGGAGGGAGTTTTTTTTTTTTTTTTTTTTTTACTGCTTCAGTGTTTTTTGTTTGGGTTTTCTGAGGAAGGTCACAGTGTTTAGGCAGTTTGTAAATTACATGTGTGATGGGACTTTGAGCCAGGATTCTGACTTTGAAAACAGTGCCAATTACACACTACTGATGGGAATCAAATGTGCATGTTTTTCCGTTACCTTCAAAGCGAGGCAGAGATTAAGCAAGCGGTTGCATTCAGCATGAAATGTGCTAGGAACAAGACTGATCAAAATAATCTTTTTTTTATTTTAGTTCTGTTACAAGTGTGTGTGCATACTTTCCTGTGATTGCAATTATGTCCGATGGTTTTCCCCAAAAGTTTGATTAACTTGAATCTCTTCCATTTTAGTTTTCTACAGAATATAGTGGTTACGTGCAATGGTATCGTACGAAATTCTGGAAATTTGAAATAGCAATTGAAATTTTAGCTGCTTAATTCTACAATTTATTATCTTCCAGAAAGCTCTACTGGACAGACGGAGACAACATCAGCATGGCCAACACGGACGGCAGCAATCGCTCGTTACTCTTCACCAATCAGAAAGGACCTGTGGGTGAGTAATCTTTAAAAAAAAAAAAAAAAACACTTGGCTTGTCTTAAATAGACTGTATATTTTTTAATATTTTAAAGCACACTGTGTGTTTTAGATTATATACACTCCAAAATGCCTTCATTGTTGGAAAAGGAAAAACTGTACAGCTTTCTAGCACTACAGACTAGGTGGTGCTGCCTGATTCGCAAAAAAGAAAAAGAAGTCAGAATTGCAAGAAATAAATTCACAATTAGGCAACATTTCTTGGTGGAAACAGGCTTCCATATCTAAGTGCAGTCATTGCATGTTAGCATTAGTTCTTAGCCAGATTCAGTCCTGACCCAAAACAGAGTTACTAAAGCAACAAACCCATTGAACACAATTCAATCTCCTTTCACTGCAGCCACAACTGCACCTCTTGCATTCACAATCTCTAGCAGAAGCATCAATATTAACATAATTAAATGATTCCAGGTTTTTGTGCATTTTTGTGCTGAGGATTTGAAATGAAGGGAATTATTTAAAATCTAATTGGTTAAAGCAACATCCTCAAGCAGCGTATAGTTTATGCTATTGTTTCTGAAGGCCTTTAACCCCGGCAGCACGTGATGGCTAAAACTTGATTGGGTAGAAACTATAAACATGCACTACTTAAAGCAGTGCAACCAGAAGAAAAGCTATGATCTGAAGAGAATAAACTATTGGAAACCATTGTGAACATCATCAGTTTCCTCAACCAATTTACAGCAGCAACACTTCAGTGTGATGACATCAACCATGTGCCCGTAAATAATGGCACGAAATCTCGTCTTTCTACCAAAGCATAGCCCAAACAAAGCACTATTATGAACTGCTTCGTTTTAGTGAATCAGTGAGTTAAAAAATATTCCCAGAATTATTTACACTAAATATGTATACTTTATCATTTTTTTAATCCACAAGAACCAGTTCAGTTTTGCCACCCTCATAATTCCCCTTGGCACCCTATAAAAAAAAAATTCTAGAGCCGTCCTGACTAATCGGAATAATTTAATACATCTTCATAGACAAAAAAAATATATAAAAACTTCCGTCAGTAATTCTGAAAGTGTTTACACCAGCAGAGAAGGCCTTGCTGGTCCTGACGGGCCACCACTGTAGAAACTACACTTGGACAAAATTAGATTTAATCAAAAGCACTATATAGACTGTAATAGCTGCTATAACATAGAGCGATCAGCTAGAACATTAAAACCACTGACCACTGAAGTAAATAACATTTTGAATGTCTTGGAACATTGGCAACAGTTAAGGGGTGGAAAATATGAGACAAGTTAGCAGTCTGTTCGCAAAGTCGATGTGTTGGAAGCAAGAAAAATGGGCAATCGTTAAGATCTGACCAGTTTCAACTCGGGCCAAATTGTGATTGTTAGACCGCTGTATCTGTGCACCTCTAAAACAACAGGTCTTGTGATCTTGTGTGTGATCTGCCCTGTATAGTGCTGTACCTACCAAAATGCTCCAAATAGAGATTTTTTTATAGTAGCACTGCACAGGGCTAAGATCTAAATGCACCCGTGTTTTTTACGAAATATTTGGCTAACCTTTAATGCGTAAGTCATTTGATTGCATTTCGTAAAATGTAACAGCAAGTCATCTGTGGAGTGTACAAGGAGGTAAATGCAGTTAATCCCTGCTTTTTGCTGGTGTGCAACAGGACTCTCTCTCGACTTTGATGAGGGAAGGCTCTACTGGATCAGTTCAGGCAACAGCACGATAAATCGCTGCAATCTGGACGGCACGGGCCTGGAGATCATCGAAGGTGTAAAGGGCAAGCTCACCAGAGCTACTGCTCTTGCTATAATGGGTGACTACTACTTTTTTTTCTCCTCTTAGTTCTTTGTTCTTTCTTAAAGGTCAAACCAACATCTCAAACCAATATCTCATGACTGATCTGTTTGGTGTTATCTGTGTATGAAGGGAGCAAGCTGTGGTGGGCGGATCAGGGCACGGACCAGGTAGGCACTTGTGACAAGAAGGACGGAAGCAACTGGAAAGTTCTGAGGAATGGCACGTCTCCTGTGATGCATATGAAGATCTATAATGAGACGGTCCAACAGAAAGGTGACTGCCACCATTTTTGCCCCTACATTCTCTCTCGAGCCAACATACTAGCTTTTCACACCTAGCATGTGATCGATTAGCCTAAATGCAGCCAAGACAGGCAAAGCACAAGTGTCATCATTTAAAAATTGTACAGGTGGACAGTAAACACTAGTATGGGGTTATTTCCATTGAGGGTCCATTTGTAGTATAGTAACCAATATTGGCTATATTGGTCATTCCCACACACATTTACTGTATTTTTTTAACTATAAGCCCTACTTTTTTCCTAAGTTTTGAAACCCGCGGCTTAATATATGGGTTTTTCCCGTGTTTCACAAACTTCAAGCCAAAAAACTGATTGACATAACATTAGACCAATGAAATTTCCGAACGGAAATAAAAAAAACGCACCTCACCTGTGTTCTGAGCTGCAGAGAGCTGCGGCATCGGGAGAAAAAACTTCCACCGGTGTTGATTTTTAAACGCACGACGATGCCAAAAGATAAACTCCCGAGAGAAATTGTTGTGAAAAGAAGGAGGAAGACAGTGAACAATGACTTTCTTGCTAGGCTACTGTTTAGATACAAGCTGTTGTAATGTGTTGAGTCTGGGTCATGGGATAGCTCACTAAAACTCCAGTTACAACAGAAATCATATAAGCACAGACAGGTTTCCAAAACTCGTGCTTTTTTATTTTTCTTGGTAACAGCGTTACGGGTTAGTCAAAGAAACTTAGAAATGAGCATCAGAAAATAATATGGACATATTCCTCGGTCTTGCACACATGCAGTAATACTGGAATAAGGCTGTTCACAAAATGCCGCTCTGCTCTTAAAGGAGCCACAACATATTTCACCCGTTACACCGTGTAACAGACACTGTCTTTCGTTAAATCCTGTGTAAAGTTCATTAGTTTCAGTGTAGACACCTGCGGTTTATAGACAGGTGCGGCTTATTTATGTTCAAAATAAAAATCTTGTCAAATTCAGTGGGTGCGGCTTATATATGGGTGCGCTTAATAGTCCGGAAATTATGGTAGATGGTTGGATGGATGGACAGAGATGGATAAATGGATAGATCGTTGGTTGGTAGTTATTTACGTTGTTCTTTGTCAAAGCTCAAATACCACTGACTGACTCACTCACTCATCACGAAATCTCAAAAACCACTGAACGGATTGCAATGAAATTTGGAACATACCTTCCTCTTGGGTCTTAGGTGCTCACTAAGAAAGGGTTTTGAAAAAATTCGCCCTGGATCGCGGCTAACTCGCGAAAAACGCGATTTCTCACGCATTGTAAACTCTTCGAAATAACAGTACGGATCCTCATGAAACTTACTACATTGTTTCTTATTACATGTTAGATGCACGATAAAAAATTATTTTCAAAGTAGTTTGCCCTGTATCGGTACTACAAAGGGGTAGTACGTTATTTGTTATTTGACGTTACGTTCTGATCTCTGATCATCCAGTCCTGCTCAGTGCTTACTGCTTATTGCCATATTGCTTAGCATTCTGCCTTCCGTAGCGAAGGCAGAATGTGTATATACAGGTGCTATAGATATAGGAATAATCTACAATTATCTACAATAAACTCCTAATGTATCCATAAATGGCAGTACTAAGCTTTAAAATCACTGTTATTTTTGTTTTGAAGGTACAAACTTGTGCACTAAGAACAACGGGGACTGTTCTCAGCTTTGTTTGCCCACCTCACCCACCAGCAGAGCCTGCATGTGCACGGCAGGCTACAACCTGAAGAGCGGCCAGCAGTCCTGTGAAGGTACAGTTCTCTCACTGTCTGACACCATGCAGGCGTGTGTCAGTAATCAGTGAGGTGATGAATTGTACCTTGTAATTTAACAACAAAGCATTGAGTGCTATCAGTGGGGCGATAAAAAAAAAAAAAAAAGATATACAAATAAATAAAAATAACCACGAGCTAAAAATCTTATAAACTTTGCTAGTGTAATTTTCTCACTCAGTAACTTAACTGCATGGTTGCGTTATAGTACAGTGTACATAAGCCTGCCTATTTGTATTCAGATAATTAGATATTGCTGATATGTCCACGATGTCTTTGCATTACATTTGGAGTTGAATCTGTATTTTCTTCCATCTATTAAGTTACATGGGAGGAAAAAAGGAACATCTACCAGTTCAGGAAGACCTTGTAATAAGCAGTAGGCTGTCTAGACAGTGTGTCTAGTTGTGTAAATCCAGTCTTTGTGTGTTTGTGGGCAGGTATGGGTTCCTTCTTGCTCTACTCTGTGCACGAGGGCATCCGTGGAATTCCTCTGGACCCAGCTGACAAATCTGACGCCCTTGTGCCAGTGTCTGGAACCTCACTGGCAGTGGGCATTGACTTTCATGCGGGTGAGTGCAAACATCCCATTCACACTTTTCCAAACTTTTTGCACAGGAAGCCTGTAAAATAAAGCCTTTCCTCCATAATAATAAATTGATGGTGTTTGTGTGTAGAAAATGACACCATCTACTGGGTGGACATGGGTCTTAGCACTATCAGCCGAGCAAAAAGAGACCAGACATGGAGAGAAGACGTGGTTACTAATGGCATCGGACGTGTGGAGGGCATTGCTGTTGACTGGATCGCAGGTTAGAAAGATGTCTTGCATATCTTTATAGACATAAATAGTATATATCAATTCACTTGTCGCTTTTTTGTTTGTAGATTTTTTATATATATATAAAGTCTGGCTTTAGATTCCTAGTCTAGACCTGTGCATTATAGCATTAAGAGTACACTAGTTTTCCAGTAATTACATATCTTCAGGCTAAGAAATTGTAGCATAATTAAGGTTCGGCATATGGAGCTCTCTGTGATTGTTTGCTTTGCTTGGCTTAATGGTGCTTGATTGCATTGTGTAGGAAACATCTACTGGACAGACCAAGGGTTCGACATGATCGAGGTGGCCAGACTCAATGGCTCCTTCCGCTACGTAGTCATCTCTCACGGTCTGGACAAGCCCCGCGCCATCGCTGTCCATCCAGAGAAAGGGTGAGTGAGAGCGTCTTTGATGTCTCTTGGTGCATAAAGAATTTTGCATTGTATTCAGCAATGGAGCATTATTAATGTAGAAATGTTTACCCTGCAATAATTAGAGTCGGCGCACTGCCTAGCTATAAAAAAAAATAATAAAACGCTCTAATAGGTGTTGTCTTATCCGCATTACACATGATAAACCCTTTCTTGTATCTTAGGTACCTTTTCTGGACTGAGTGGGGTCAGTATCCACGCATCGAGAGATCGCGACTGGACGGTTCGGAAAGAGTAGTTCTGGTCAACGTCAGTATCAGCTGGCCCAATGGCATCTCCATTGATTATGAGGTTTGTACATGGACAGACTACCTTTACAAAACAACTGGATCATCCAGCTTCATGATATATACACTATTTTGGAAAAAAAAAAAAAGTATTGGGACACCTGAGTTTTCCAGCCATATGTGGTTCTTCTCTAAAATCTTACCACAAAATTGGAGGCACACAATTGTATAGGGCTGCAACTATCGATTATTTTAGTAATCGAGTATTCTACCAATTATTCAATCAATTAATTAAGTACTTTTTTTAATTAAGAGCAATATTAAGATATACAAGAGAAAACAAGACAGGTCTCTTAAAATTCTTTCAATTTTAGAACAATTAGCATTTTTATTGCTGAAATTGCTTACTAGAATATCTGTGAAAACTAAACCCATTCAGTGCATTTAATTGCCATATTACATCAAAATACAAATATATAAAAAACAATTTCAAATTACTTTGAAAAGGTAAGCACACTGTATGGTGTTTTCTTTGTTTTAGTTTAAAATGCTTCCAAACGTTCCGTGTTAAACTTCCCAGAGTGTTCCACAGTTTAGCAGGTGGTGCGTCAATAATAATGGTCTGTAGGGAAACACAGTGCACCGTGTGCATTTTGTTATATGTATGTTAGTATTCTGCTCATGTAGTTCACAATTAGTTTCCAGGCATTTATGAAACACATACATTGTTTAATCTTTAAAAAATACAGTAATCCCCCGTTTTACCGCAGTTCGAATCTCGTGCCCCCGGTTTATCGCCGATTTGCATTTGCCACATAACTAATTAGTTTGGCTGAATTTCCCAGTCTTTTGTGGATAGCACGATAGACCCAAAAACTAACGGAACCGTTTTTATGGAGTTTTATGTTGAAATAATGAAATTTATAAATTAAAAATAGAATTATTTATTATAAAATGAAGTAAAATGTTAATAGAGGCAGTACACTACAGTATACATAAAATTGTGATTATTTTTCGATTATCGCTGGCGGTTTTGGAACTCAACCACCACGATAAACGGGGGATTACTGTATTGCAAAGAACATTCTCTCTCACATAACACTGTAAATCTGACTAACTTTGGTGTGTATGTGCACAAATACAGGAAGGTCTGCTCTACTGGTGTGATGCTCGTACAGACAAAATCGAGCGTATTAACCTGGAAACCGGTGCGAACCGGGAGCTGGTCCTGGCAGTTCATAACATGGATATGTTTGCTGTGTCTGTGTTTGAGAACTACATCTACTGGAGTGACCGGTACACCAGTCTCGCTTTTTTCCCCAAAATTCTTATTATAAATCTTATGTGCACTTAAATAAAAAAAACATTTTCTGTATAATTCAGAACACATGCAAATGGCTCCATTAAGAGAGGAAATAAGAACAATGCCACTGACATGGTATACCTAAGAAAAGGCATTGGGGTGCAGCTCAAGGATATTAAAGTCTTCAACCGAGCCAGGCAGCAAGGTAGGGCAACATGATAATAATAATAAGTAAAGTGAACCTTAAAGGCCATGTTAGTGAAAACTTTTAGATGCGCACATAAATTGTTTATTAATATTTATGCTTTAGATTCCCCTCAAAGCCCAAGCCAGGTTATTTTCTTTCCTGCTCCCCCTCACAGGCACCAACGTCTGCAAGGACAAAAACGGTGGTTGTGAGCAGCTATGTCTGTACCGCGGCAACGGAGCACGCACCTGCGCCTGCGCCCATGGCATGCTGGCTGAAGATGGGCGCACGTGCCGCGACTACGACGGCTACCTACTTTACTCAGAGCGCACCATACTGAAGAGCATACACCTGTCGGACGAGACCAACCTCAATGCCCCCATCAAACCTTTCGAGGACCCGGATCACATGAGAAACGTCATCGCTCTGACCTTTGACCACCGAGGTGACGGCGGCAAAGGAGCCAACCGCATCTTCTTTAGCGATATCCACTTCGGCAACATTCAGCAAATCAATGATGACGGCTCGGGCCGCAAGACCATCGTTGAAAGTAAGCGCGATCTGATTTTGTTGGCATAGAGCACTTTTTTATATATATATTCCTAGCTACATGGTTTTGAAAAAAAAACACCTTAAGCGCTCAAATGAGCAGGTAGGAGTCGTCGTCATGTAAAACACCTCCAAAAACACATTTAGAGCTGAATTTTGAAGGAATATCTGTAAAGGTTTTAGGTTAAATACTGCTTAAGGGTGCACTTGGATACTTGCTCCTCATCTAAAATATGAAATCAAAAATGTTCTTATACAAGATAAATGACCCGTTCTCCTTATCGCCTTCTTCATATTCGTTCTTAGCAGATCCCATTACACTATTTATAGTTCAAATTGTTTCCAGTCAATACAGAAGATGCAGTACTAAATGCACAGAGCCATATTTTTTTAATTGGACTGTAAACACTGATGTTAGGTGCTTGTGGGCAATGGGGTATTCAAACTTTCAAAAATAGAGCAAGGCAGCTATTTATGTGTCATAAGGTAAATAGACATAAATGCCGTATTGTCCCGGAGTCTCTGTGCAAAGGATGTCAGTGATACTGTATGTACACATTGAATGTGACTCGTGGATAAATATCATTAAACTGAGCTACTTTTCCATCTTTTTATGGTTTCCTGTTACAGCTCTGTTGTAAAAAAAAGTTGTCCCCTGTTTGATTCCAAAGACCATGCAAGGTAGAACGTAATCACAGATCGAGGGTGTCTTTTGCGTCCATTATGGAGGTGGAGTGTCCGATTCTGCGGGTTTAAACGGCTGTACAATGTCCCTGCTCCTTTCTGGGCAGATTACAAGCCAGCGCACCACCAAACAGTTCCTACACCGAGCCTTTCCTAGCAGCTCCCGGCGGAACTTCCGTGACACAAAGGCATATAGAAGCGGGTTGACCATAGACGAGGATGTGGCCATTAATCGCGCCAACAAAGCTAGAGAGCGCAAACTGTTTGTGCTGTTGACACTCTGACCGATTCGGCAGAACATGACTATATACGAAGGCAGCCAGCAGACTGTAAACACAACTACAAGCAAGGCAGTGGTTTGGGTCACCTGCTTTTGGTAGCGTTGCGACTGCAGAGCGTTCCCTTGCATGCTAGCCCTGCGCAGGAACCTGTAAAGTTTGGCATACATGATGACGATGACCAGGAGAGGCAGGACGAAGCTGAACAAGAAAAGAGCCGTGCTGTAGACCATCTGGCTGATGTCGTTGAGGAAGGCAAAGCAGTGTGTTACAGCGTATGTGCCCACATTGCGAAAGGCAAACTGTGGAGCAGCCAACGCTGTAGCCGGTCCCCAAAGCAGAACTGCTAAGACGTGGAGCCAGCGCTTTATTCTAGAGCGGTATGCTAAGGTTGGGTGTACCACTGTCAGATAACGTGTTACTGCTAGTGCAGCTAGCGTGAACGCACTAACAGTGTTACAGGCCACTCCCAGGAAGCTGACAGCTTTGCATAGGACACTACCGAAAGGCCAGTTGCCAAGCGCAATTGCAGCTGTGTGGAAAGGCAAAGAGAGTAGAAGCAATATGTCCGATGCGCTCAAGGCTAGGAGTAGCGTATCGGTGCCATGAAAACCATGCGACGCCGTCTTCCGCCTCCTCCTTACCAAGATGAAGATTACCAATGAGTGGCCCAGAAGTCCAATAACTATGATGACTGCGTCTAGTATGGGCACTAGAGCTTTTTGCAAATCCCAGTCCATCTTTGGTACCCAGCTTTGGCTGCCATTCAATCAGTTCTCTTCAAGCCCCGATGCTGCAGAGCTAATCCATTGCTCCGAACGGGTAAGGTCTGATAACGAGGACTGTGATGAACTGCACGGTGACTTGATGTAACAGGGGTTACAGCTCCTCCCACCATTAGAGCCAGAGCTGCTTAAGACTCAAGATTTATCAACACCCACCTGCGCCCACCCCCACACTCTGCAGCACTAAGTAGAGCTTCAGAATGTGCATAATGAATAAATGCTGAATTTATTTGCATTTACCAACAAAATGGGAGCTGGACACACTCAGCGTTAAAATCTCCCTGATTTTCGAAGGCCACACCATCTTTTTAAACATGTCACAGGTTCCAGCTCTTTTTTTTTTAATCCTTTTATTTTGCTTAGGGAAGACTTTCCAAACTGAATTTCTCATAAAAGAAAAGCCACCAAATCGAACCTGTTTTTGAGTTCAATGTGAAACGGTGGATGTCAGAGATCACAGATCAGTGGCTCATAAATCGGACAGCTGGACAGCAAATGCTGCTTGTTATTGATTTTGTGAAACGAGTCAACCTTACAGAACACAGCTTTCCAAGGCCAAGCTGGGCATTGGTGAGAACAATCAATTTTATTTTGCTTTACCATATCGGTCATCTATTCTGTCGATATAAAGCCTCTTCAGGAGTATTACTTCTTATCTCTGCGCTGGAATTCCAGAACCTGGTTGGGAAGAATGATCATTTTGTGCACCTTCTTATCCTCTTTCTATCTGATGAATGAAATGACTTCATTATAGGAGTCTTGTTGAAAGGCACGGTGTCTTTATATCCTTTTTCTGATGTATTGACTTTTCAGGGTCACGCTTTTGATCGGCTGTAAACTTGTTTTAACTCCGTTTCTAATTTGGAGGGTTGATTTGATTGCGGAGTTTACAGCAAAAACATTTGCAGCCTTCAATGCAAGATTTTGACCCGTCCTGTTCAGATCGGGTATTTCATCTGCTTCCTTATGCTTCCTCCGTTTTTTCAAGGCTTTGTGCTTTTTCTTTGTGTCTTTTTATGGCTGGGCAATCACAGTCACGGGCCTTTATCTAAGTGACGTCAGCAGATAAGGACTGAGATACGGTACAAATTTCACTCATAAAACCTTTATGGCTGGAGTTCTCCTTCATCTATTAACCAGTGGAAACACTGTGGTTTAAAGAACGACCGATCTATAGGACCTATTAAATCCTCGAGTATTGCAGTGTTGCTTCACTCTGACACTGAGAACTAGGCTTGAATATAGGGATGACTTGACAACAGAGCGGGTGAGTGTGTGGGTATAAGCAAACCATCCATGAAATAACCCCTGTACACACATACAATGCAAACAGCACCAGCACACCTACAAATAGAGGCATGCTGACTGCTGAAAATACTGTTTTTGTACCAGGGAAAAGTGATTTAGTCATTTGTAGCAAGCATGAGATTGTTGTTGTGATGGCTAATTTACCAGAACATAAATTCTGAAGCTCACAATCCAAACATCACGTTATTTAATTATAAAGTAATCGCTTTCCTTGCCAATGATCTGCTTTATTTCATTTCAATCCCTGTGTCTTTTTTGTCTTAGATGTGGGCTCAGTCGAGGGATTGGCATATCACAGGGGTTGGGACACACTCTACTGGACCAGCTACACCACTTCCACTATTACTCGCCACACAGTGGACCAGTCACGCAGTGGTGCCTTCAACAGGGATACAGTGGTCACCATGTCTGGAGTAGACCACCCCAGAGCTTTTGCTCTAGACGAGTGCCAAGGGTGAGCATTCGACTCTGGTTTAAAGCTTAGATCGGCACTGAACTGGTTTTTACAGCTCTTAGTTCCATCCTTGGTATATACTGCTGACGTGGCCTAGCTACGGAATTGGATCAGTTTTTCCCTCTGCTAAATACATCACACCATCTATGTTAAGACATCGCCGTTTCTTTAATCTGTTCACAAATCTTAATAACCACGCCATGCTTTTTAGGCTGATGTTCTGGACAAATTGGAACGAGTTTGCTCCCAGCATCATGCGCTCATCTCTGTCTGGGGCTAACGTGCTGGTGATTGTGGGCAACAGCATCCGCGCGCCAAACGGCCTTGCGATAGACCACCGTGCCGAGAAGATTTACTTCTCAGATGCCACGCTGGATAAGATCGAACGCTGCGAGTATGACGGCACCAACCGTTTCGTGAGTGCTCCTGTGTCTGTATTTGTGTATTAGAGAAACTTAGCAAGAGGCCGTTTGTGTGCTTGTATGAGAATATTTTTAAATTATGAAGAGTTATAGAATTGTATATTTGTTTCAGTATATTTACAGCTCTCTTTATGTGATTTTTGTGTAGGTGGTCTTAAAGAACGAGCCCGTACATCCATTCGGCCTGGCCATGTATGGAGAGTATATCTTCTGGACCGACTGGGTGCGCAGAGCTGTGCTCCGTGCGGATAAATTCGGCAAAGATATGAAAGTGCTGCGCGCCGACATTCCCCAGCAGCCCATGGGCATAATCGCCGTGGCCCAGGACGCAAACAGCTGTTCGTTGACTCAAACACTAATTTGAATATTAACAGTAATAATGTTAAGAGGTCGACCGATAGTGTATTTCACAGATAACCGTTTAATCAACCCATAAATAAAACATTAAATACAACCAATATTATGAATATGGGATAAGATGCACTAAACTTTATTACAAAAGAAAACAGTACTCAATTATTAAAATATGCTAAATGAATTAAATTTGAATATATCAATTATATTTAAACGTATTAAGAAAAATTTGACATGCATTCAAGCTGAAACAAAAAGTAACAATCCAAATAAATCTTAAATACATCCTAAATGATAAAAAAAAAAGATGAAATGTAACTAATCTTGTTAAAGCACTGCAAGCGATTCAGTTATGACATGGTCCAGTTCTGTTTTAATATTCAAATTTAAGAAGCCTCAAATTTTAATGGAGAAAGCAGTTCTGGTTGGCTCGTCTTGGCATCATAAAACGTGCCCGCAAACAGAACGTGGCATCAGTGATTCGCCTGTAGAGGCTGCTCTCATACTGTAGAATGCCAGCAGATTTCTTCAGGCGCAACCCGGAAAAACTATCTGTTATGGATATATGGTATTTTTTCAGATAATTTCAGCAACTGAATCGGCTGACCTCTAGTTAATAGCATAAAAGCTGATTGAGAGAAAAGCTGATCTTTGCTTTGTATGCGGCGCAGGCGAGTTCTCTCCGTGCCACACCAACAATGGCGGCTGTGAGGATCTGTGTCTGCTCACCTCAGAGGGCCGGGTCAACTGCAGCTGCCGTGGGGACCGCAAACTGGTGGAGGGCAACGTGTGCGTCGGTAAGGCAAACACACACATGCTAATAACCATGCTGATTTTTCTGTACCCGTGAAAATAATTACATACGAGAAACCGGTCCGAATGGCAGTGTGTGCTTTGTCTCCCAGCTGAGAACACGACATGTCACAGCGTGGATGAGTTCGAGTGCGGCAATGGCGACTGCATCAACTACAGCCTGACGTGTGACGGCCGCGCTCACTGCAAAGACAAATCCGACGAGAAGCCATCCTACTGTTGTAAGTGTGGACATGTAAACAACTTTGCACACCAATGAAATCTTACCTTTTTTTTTTCACTCATAACTGCAAATTTATCTTTGTATGTAAATGGGTGTTGATGCATTTCTGAAATGACATGTTCGCTGTAGCGAATCGTGGATGCAAGAAGGGTTACAGGCGCTGCCTCAACGGACGCTGCATCAAACACAGCTCCTGGTGTGACGGCACAGACGACTGTGGAGACCGTTCAGACGAGCGGCCTTGCAACTGTAAGTGCAGAGACTGTGGGTGTGTGTATGTAGGTGTGGAGTCATGGTGCAACACAATAATTGTAGCATTCTAAACTTAACCTATACTACCAGGCAGAGACACTTAACAAACTTGCGGTCCGCCACTTAATATGTACGTGAGGGAACTCTGATGTTCTGCACGTAAAACAAAGCTTGCATTCAGTACACATGTGCACCGTACCGAAACTGTTTGAGCAGAATACATGTACTGTTACACCCCTAATATATATTGTATTATAACTGTGTGTGTTTTATCGCACTTCTCTAGTGACCCTTTGCAGTGCGTCAGAGTTTCAATGTAAGGACGGTTCTTGCATCTCCAACTTGAGCCGCTGTAATCAAGTGGTAGACTGTGAGGATGCCAGTGACGAAATAAATTGCAGTATGTATTTCTCATTTGTTTCACAAGAAGATACGATGAGCTAGATATGTACATTTTTAACACATAGCTGTAATATATTTTATGATCTCTAGAGCACTATTAAAAAGTAAAATCCATCCAATTGTCCAGTAACCCTGCTCAGGATGGTCTATATAGCTAGGAGATCAGCAACATATAAAGCAAGACCGTCATTTAGTCCTGAACACTTTACACTCTTCTTCAGGCCCAACCGATTGCATCAGCTACTACCAGTTAGGAGTTAAAGGCGTGACCTTCCAGAAATGCGAATTCACCACACTGTGCTACGCACCGTCTTGGCAATGCGACGGCTCAAACGACTGCGGCGACTTTTCAGACGAGAGGAACTGTCCAGGTCAGACGCAAGTACCTCACATGCACAATAGTCTACCCAGAGCAAACATTCATTCATTTATTCATTCATTAATGTGTCCATGTTCCAGAGAAGAGGAAGCTGAAATGTCCTGTGAACTTCTTTGCCTGTCCCAGCGGCCGCTGTATTCCCATGAGCTGGACATGCGACAAAGAGAACGACTGTGAAAATGGAACGGACGAGACTCATTGCGGTTCGGTGGCACAGCTAAATCTGAGCGACTATAGCTCACTTTTTAAACGGTCATATTGTCTGATGATTAGTATTATCTCACACCTCATTTGTTCCCGTCTGTGTAGATAAGTTTTGCTCGCCGACACAGTTCGAGTGCGGGAATCATCGCTGCATCTTCAGCTCCTGGGTGTGTGACGGTACAGATGATTGTGGAGATGGCACAGATGAGGACAGCCGATGCAGTGAGTCAGATGTGTGCTTGTGTGGGTGGCTGGTTGTGGGAGGGGTTCAGTTGATCGTGCACTAATGGAAGATGCCAACTGGATGATTTGTCATAACAGTAGAAAAAAGGAACATACCAAGTAAAATGCACTGGCAGATACATGCACATTTTTTTTTTACAGTCAATGCGATTATTAACTGTAATATTTCTTTATACAACACGTGAATTCTCTGTTCTGATTGGATCATTTATTTTTTCGAATCAGCAACCGCATAGATTTCGAACTATTTGCGGCTTTCTATCAATTCACTCAGTCTAATGCAGACAAAAATCTAACTTGACTGAGGGACGTGGGTCGAAAACCAACGTTGCGTTTTTCCAAAACATCTAAATAAAATGAAAGTCCCCATGGTTCTTCTTATTCGTGATTAGAAAACATGACTCAGTAATCTGTTTAGCTGATGCAGTTTTATTTTTAAAGTTCTTGTTAAATGAAGCTTATAGTACCATGAGAAACGATCAGGTTTATTGTACAATAGAGTTCAAAGCCTAATACAGCTATTTAGGGACCTCTAATGAAGCTGGTCCTTATTTTTCCAAATTTTTTTCCACATGGTTTTTATGGGACTGGGGGCGTGGCTAAGCACCAGCTTGTTTCTTGTAGCTCCACCCATTCACAAATTGCTACCCCAGCTTTTTTCCATTTATTTTCCCCCCTCATATATGGGATGGCAGGCCAAATCAGAGGTCACTTATAGATTATAGTCTAATAATAAATATGTATATTTTTTCAATTTAACAAAACATAATGTAGAATTGTTTTTTGGGAGGAATCTGCAGTGTGAAAAATTTTGGACAGAGAGATGAGAAATGATAGACTGGTAAGGAACCAGCAATACATAACAATGTATGTAACTATAAATTGATAAAAACTACAAGGTACAAAGTTTTTTTTTAAATGAACAAAAAGTGAGCAAGTGGGTCAAATGCCCTGTGTGACATTCTACTGATACATTAATTGATTTATATAAAGGCTCTTGATGCTTTGTATTCTGTAGGTTCTGTAATGTATTATTCCGTACGCAATGCCATTCCAGGTTCAAAGACGTGCAGTCCTGAAGCGTTCCACTGCCCCGGGTCCCACTGTGTGCCCCAGCGTTGGAAGTGTGACGGGGACAAAGACTGTCCAGATGGAGCTGATGAGGGTGTGCAGGCTGGCTGCAGTAAGTGTCCACACATGTCCTTTTTGCCATTAATCCTTTTTTTTTCCCTCCTAATCCACACTTTATACATCTCTGTGTCTGTTTCTAGCAAACAATAAGACCTGTGATGACACAGAGTTCCAGTGCCAGAACAAGCAGTGCATCCCCAAGCATTTCGTGTGCGATCACGACATAGATTGCCGGGACGGTTCTGACGAGTCTCCCGAATGCGGTGAGTACGTCCGTGTGCTTTTTGGTGCTCTCGTTATCCTCGCCGCAGTTTGATCATGTGCTTCAGTCCTCGAGACTACAGTACCCCATTTCATCATGCTGTTGATGCCAAATTGTGAAGATAAAGGATACATTTTTAGGGAGATGTTTTTAGGTTTAGATTTACTGATTCGTCAACGTTTCTTCTCTGTAACAGAGTACCCTACTTGTGCACCCAATGATTACCGATGTGATAACGGCCAGTGCCTGAAGCAGAAAAGCTGGGAATGCGATGGCGAGTTTGACTGTCATGACCACTCGGATGAAGCCCCCAAGAACCTCCGCTGTACAGAGCCAGGTAACAACAAGCACGTATATAATTTGTCATACTGTGGGCAGGCTAAATACCGTATCCTGATAGCTGAATGGAAGAAGAACGTTAGAAAACTCTTGTGCTGCCTTATAAACAATTGTATCTATAGTCACACTCAAAACAGATATATATATATATATATATATATATATATATATATATATATATATATATATATATATATGTATATATATATATATATATGTATATATATATATATATGTATATATATATATATATATATATGTATATATATATATGTATATATATATGTATATATATATGTATATATAGGCGGACCGCAAGTTTGTTTAGTCGCCGCCTCGCACTTTTGCGTGTTTTTTATTTTTTTATTTGTATTAATAAAAATATTAATATTATATATTAATAAGATTTGTTTTGCCCATGCATGAAAATGCTAAAGAATCCATAGCGCTATTGTTTGCCGCTAAAAACAGGAACTGGCTAGCGCTAGCTTTTTGGGTTCTTTAGCATTTTATGTACAGCTGCAAGCATTTCTCTTAAAACGGGAGTGGAAGCTCAGTGGTTAAGGCTCTGGGTTACTGATCGGTAGGTCGGGGGTTCAAGCCCCCACTCTTCGGCCCTTAAGCAAGGCTCTTAACCCTCTGTGCTCCAGGGGCGCTATCATGGCTAAAGGCTATTCTATTGTATTCTTCTATTCTAAAATCCTGACAATTCCACATCTCGAGGAAGTGAATGAATGAAAAATGGAAGGAATGAAGACATTTGTTAAAGTATGCTGAAATAAGTAGAACCGTTAATTAGATCATATCTTTAGAAAATTAAACATTCAATGCAAAAAACACACATTTACATACACATCTGTATTATCCAAATGTGATCTAACAACGGTAAACTATTGAATAAAATTTTTCCATTAATTTCATTTTATTAATTTTATTTGTGCCAATTCAATTGATTACTTAATTTAATCAATATAATAAATTGTATTCAAATTCAAAAATCTGTTCAAATGTTGATCACAAATGTTAAAAATAATAATCTGCATTTCTCAAAATCATGATGCAACCCAGCTGTGAAATATCCCTGACTTTATGCCGCTGTGTATTTGGATTTCAAATTCTGATTAGTCATAAATTCATCCATTTATTTCCAGTGGGCTCGGCGCATCTCAAGTTTCTATTAACGCTCACATTCTTGTACATAATTGTTTCAATAGAAATATTTTTTGATCGCATTCCTTCGCCCCACACACACATCTTAAAATCTCAGGTGTTTCAGTATATAGTAATTCATGACCTCAGGCACCACTTGTCCCAATGTATTATTCCTGCTGTCATACGATCTGTGTGAAAATAGAAAGGATTTCCCTGCAGCTATACAGTAAGTCGCAAAAGCTTGTGGTCATAAAAACCGCTGGTTAAGATCCAGCTGTGCAATGCAGTGTGTAAACCTGGTGAAGGGGTTGATGGTGGCCAGTTTGCTGCCTCATTAATGTCGCCCCTGCCTGATGAGATTGACTGCTTCGTCGAGCTTCCGTTTTTGATCCTTCTTGGAATAATAGTGTGGTGGTGGTGGTGGTGGTGGTGGTGGTGGTGGTGGTAAACTCCCTCCGCACTTAGAATACAAAAAACGAGTTTTAAATGTTAAATGCATCGTGAATGGCTGCTATCCATTATATGAAGTAGTGTTTGTGGATTTTTTGAATGCATTAAGGGGTTTGTTTTTGAGAGGACACTATTTTGATTATACCACGGTTATCCTTCTTTAAATTGATTCATTCATATTGGCAAATATGTTGTTGCCTCAACTAAGCCACGGTCAGTGATTCACTTATGTCATAACTTGGATTAGATCCTCTCCCGTTCACGGCCGAGTGATTATAAATCAGCTAATCAATTAGCCAGGATTCCTAACGTGGATTTCGTCTCAAATAATGACTGGATGTGTGTGGATCAGTCAGCTGAGGGTTTTCAAATTCCATGACTGACATTTGGGATCACTGGGATCAAGGTGAAGATTTCCAGCATTTGGCTCCAGTAGCTCTGTTAGGCTGGATGTTAAAAAATAAATAACTAAAGGCAATGTTTGAGCTCTTTCTTGCAAATCCCAAGATTCTAGATGTGCTTTCCCCCCCCCCCCTTTTTTTTTCTTTAAGCTTTCTTGTTTTTGACTAAGCAGTCTGCACTTTTACAGAAACCCAAGCCATTAGGGGGGCACAAGCCAGTGTACTCTTAGTGCCGGTCCCAAGCCCGGGTAAATGGGGAGGGTTGCGTTAGGAAGGGCATCCAGCGTAAAACGTGCCAAATCAAATATGCGGATCACAAATGAGAATTTCATACCGGATCGGTCGAGGCCCGGGTTAACAACGACCGCCACAGGTATCGTTAGCCGACAGGGTACCGGTGGAAATTGGACTACTGTTGGCCGAAGGAGGAGAAGGAGAGGAGGAAGGCGTCTACAGAGACGGCAGGAAAAGGAGCAGTGTAGGAGAGTAGAGGTTCGGGTTGGTACTTTAAATGTTGGTACTATGACGGGTAAAGGGAGAGAGATAGCTGATATGATGGAGAGGAGAAAGGTAGATATGTTGTGTGTTCAGGAGACCAAGTGGAAAGGGAGTAAGGCCAGGAACATTGGAGGTGGGTTTAAACTGTTTTATCATGGTGTGGATGGGAAGAGAAATGGTGTAGGGGTGATTCTGAAGGAAGCGTACAGTAAGAGTGTAGTGGAGGTGACGAGAGTTTCTGATAGGGTGATGATCGTGAAGGTGGAAGTTGAAGGGATGATGATAAATGTCATCAGTGCCTATGCTCCACAAGTTGGCTGTGAGATGGAGGAGAAAGAAAGATTCTGGAGTGAATTAGATGAAGTGGTAGATGGTGTACCTAGGAAAGAACGATTGGTGATTGGGGCAGACTTTAATGGGCATGTAGGTGAAGGAAACAGAGGTGATGAGGAGGTGATGGGTAGGTATGGTTTTAAGGAGAGGAATGTGGAAGGGCAGATGGTGGTAGATTTTGCTAAAAGGATGGAAATGGCAGTGGTGAACACGTATTTTAAGAAGAAGGAGGATCATAGGGTGACGTATAAGAGTGGAGGAAGGTGCACACAGGTGGATTATGTTCTGTGTAGGAGATGTAACCTGAAGGAGATTGGAGACTGTAAGGTGTTGGCGGGGGACAGTGTAGCTAGACAGCATCGGATGGTGGTCTGTAGGATGGTTTTGGAGGCGAAGAAGAAGAGGAGGAAAGTAAGGTTTGAAAGAAGAATAAGATGGTGGAAACTGAAGGAGGAAGAGTGTAGTGTGAGGTTCAGGGAAGAGGTCAGACAGGGGCTTGGTGGTGGTGAAGAGGTGCCGGATGATTGGGCAACTACTGCAGGAGTGATGAGGGAGGCAGCTAGAAAAGTACTTGGTGTGACATCTGGAAATAGAAAGCAAGACAAGGAGACGTGGTGGTGGAATGAGGAAGTGCAGGAGAGCATTAGGGGAAAGAGGTTGGCAAAACAGAAGTGGGATCGACAGAGTGATGAGAAAAGTAGGCAGGAGTACAAGGAGATGCGGCAGCAGGTTAAAAGGGATGTGGCGAAAGCCAAGGAAAAGGCATATGAGGAACTGTATAAGAGGTTGGACACTAAGGAAGGAGAAAAGGATTTATACCGATTGGCCAAGCAGAGGGACCGAGCTGGGAAGGATGTACTGCAAGTTAGAGCAATAAAGGATGGAGAGGAAAATGTGTTGACTAGTGAGGAGAGTGTGTTGAGAAGATGGAGGGAGTATTTTAAGCAGCTGATAAATGAGGAAAATCAGAGAGAGAGAAGGTTGGAGGATGTGGAGTTGGTGAAGCAGGATGTAGATAGGATTAGTAAGGAGGAAGTGAGAGCAAAGTAATGGAGTTAGGGTGTTAGGGAAGTAAAGAAAAGAGTGCAGCCAGGGTGGAGTGGGTGGAGAAGAGTGACAGGAGTGATTTGTGATAGAAGAGTATCTGCAAGAATGAAAGGGAAAGTTTATAGGACTGTGGTGAGACCTGCGATGTTGTATGGATTAGAGACAGTGGCATTGAGTAAAAGACAGGAGGTGGAGCTGGAGGTAGCAGAGCTGAAGATGTTGAGGTTTTCGTTGGGAGTGACGAGGATGGACAAGATTAGAAATGAGTTTATTAGAGGGACAGCACATGTAGGATGTTTTGGTGACAAGGTGAGGGAGGCGAGATTGAGATGGTTTGGACATGTGCAGAGAAGGGACATGAATTATATTGGTAGAAAAATGCTGAAGATGGAGCCACCAGGTAGGAGGAAAAGAGGAAGGCCAAGGAGGAGGTTCATGGATGTGGTGAGGGAAGACATGCAGGTAGTTGGTGTAAAAGAGGCAGATATAAAGTAACAGGGTGGTATGGAGACGGATGATCCGCTGTGGCGACCCCTAATGGGAGCAGCCGAAAGAAGAAGAAGAAGTCGTCTGCACTTTTACAGAAACCCAAATGAAAACCAAACCATTTAACTGAGTTCAATTGTGTTTTGTGGCGAAAGCTCAATAATTCTAGGTTCTATTCTGATTCCGCTTGATGGTAAAGCGAAGCATGTAGTCGTCCAGTACTAAAGAAAATTCCAGAAAAGCATGGACTTTCCACGTTCCAACTTTTTTGTTTCAATCGCATGCTCAATTATATGTTGTATTGGCTTGGGGTTTTACATTTGGGAACGGTAAAGTCTAATTGCACCTGTGTGTGTGTGTGTGTGTGTGTGTGTGTGT
Source organism: Silurus aristotelis (assembly GCF_946808225.1). Classification (NCBI taxonomy): domain Eukaryota; kingdom Metazoa; phylum Chordata; class Actinopteri; order Siluriformes; family Siluridae; genus Silurus; species Silurus aristotelis. Next base: position 19,373,412 of record NC_139592.1, on the reverse strand, counting down.
GTGTGTGTGTGTGTGTGTGTGTGTGTGTGTGTGTGTGTGTGTGTGTGTGTGTGTGTGTGTGTGTGTGTGTGTGTGTGTGTGTGTGTGTGTGTGTGTGTGTGTGTGTGTGTGTGTGTGTGTGTGTGTGTGTGTGTCCACAGAGAAGCACTGTAATGACTCGGCACATATGTGCAACAACGGGAAGTGCGTGAGCGAGGACGTGCTGTGCGACTGGAAGGACGACTGCGGGGACGGCTCGGATGAGCACAACTGCTTCGTCAACGAGTGTCTTAACAGCAAGCTGAGTGGCTGCACACAGCTCTGTGAGGACCTCAAGATTGGATACAAGGTGTGTGCATGCGCTTTTTGTGTACACGTGCAGTTTTGTATGAACCATGGGCCAGTTTCTTATCAGTATGTGGATATGGAGCCATGTGAATATAGATACATAGGTGGAGCTAGATTGATGCATAGTATAATTTCATATAGGTAGATGCACAATATATGGTCAAAAGTATTGGTACACACTTGTATAGAGATTTTGAGTGACCTGCTATGGAGCTCTAGCTTCATGCCTATTGAATAGCTTTGGGGTGAATTAGATCTAATGCTCATGTGGCTGAATGAGCGCAAATCTCCACGAGCACACTTCAAAATCGGGTGGAACATCTTTCCAGAATTTATTTTTTTTATTTTTACATTTTTTATCAGTGCCGATGCGAGCCTGGATTCCGACTGAAGAATGATGGCAAGACGTGTGTGGACGTGGACGAGTGCACCACCACATACCCTTGCTCTCAGCGCTGCGTCAACAGCTACGGCAGCTTCCACTGCTTCTGCGTTGAAGGTTATGCTGTGCATGCTAACGATGTGACACGCTGCAAGTCTTCATCGGGTACGGGGGAAAAAAAAATCACAATTGCAAACACGTACACCCATCAGGCATAACATTATGACCGGTGAAGTGAATGCCACTGATTATCTCTTCATCATGGCACTTGTTAGTATATACCTGGGCAGCAAGTCAACTTTTTGTCCTTAAAGTTGATGTGGTCCAAGGAAGGAACAAGGAAAGGTATCAGAATACACAGTGTATCTCAGTTATGAGACCAACACAATATTAGGCAGGTGGTCATAATGTTATGCCTCATCAGTGTATAATACCCACTCTCACTTCCGGTATATAATATGACCACTAATTGGCTCGGCCGGACATTTCCTTTTGTAGAAGAGGAGGCTTTCCTGCTATTTGCTAACCGCTACTACTTGAGGAAGCTCAACCTCGATGGCAGCAACTACACCCTCATCAAACAGGCAAAAAATGTCCTTTTAATCCAACAATAATGCTTGAGAAAAGTCCTCGCAAGTTTCACACATTTACTCTCTTCGAATGAATAAATTTCGCTGTGTTCCAGGGTTTAAACAATGCCGTAGCACTGGACTATCACTACGCAGAGCAGATGATCTACTGGACGGACGTGACCACGCAGGGCAGCATGATCCGCCGCATGTACATGAATGGCAGCAATGTTGAGGTATGTTGGAGGTTTCTGCTATCCAACAATACAGTCGCAGGCATTTCTCTGTTGTGTTTATCAATCATATAAATTTTTGCCCCTGCCTCCGTTGAAGGTTTTGCACCGGACATCTTTGAGCAATCCGGATGGTTTGGCGGTGGACTGGGTCGGAGGCAACCTTTATTGGTGCGATAAGGGCAGAGACACCATCGAGGTCTCCAAGTTGAACGGGGCTTACCGGAGCATGCTGGTCAACAGCGGGCTGAGGGAGCCGCGAGCTGTGGCCGTGGACGTACGCAATGGGTGAGTGCGATGTGAGATGAATATACGAGATGCTATCAAAAAGTTTGGAGACTAGTTTTGTAACAGCCAGCAGATGGCAGCACAGGGCTGCACACACAGTCACAGGAAGCATCGACCTTTATAAGTCAGTGTGCCAAAAGATATTGTCCTGTGTACATCAGGAGCTGTGCAACTGGTGCTGATTCTGATTCTGACCACATGCATCATTACAACGTCTGCGATTTTATCATGGACATGAAAACAATCCAAACAATTGTGCCGAATTTTTAAGGTTTTAAGGCATCTGGGCGAGAACATTCAGCGAAATCGACCACATCTGTGGCGCGCTAGTCTCGAGACATTTTGATTCCACCTTGTAGTACATTCCTTTTTATTCACAGTAATGGTTTTGTTGGTAATATTTGTTCTTGTGTGTCCAGTTATCTGTACTGGTCAGATTGGGGAGATGTGCCTCACATCGGCCGCATTGGAATGGACGGCACAAACCGCAGCGTTATCATCAAGGACAAGATCACATGGCCTAACGGTCTCACGCTGGACTACATCAATGACCGTATCTACTGGGCTGACGCCCGCGAGGACTACATCGCCTTTGCTAGCCTCGACGGCACCAACAGGCACACTGGTACGGAATGTCTCTATATATGTATATAATGTGTATTTATGTGTATATATGTATGTATGGTGGTGAACCGTACAAGGATGCAGTGTGAGAAGGAATTTAGCTTGGGTCGCTCAGCATGTGTTTTGCGCTCGTATCGTCTTCCCGTGCAGTGCTGAATCACGACATCCCACACATCTTCGCCATGACTATGTTCGAGGATTACATTTACTGGACTGACTGGGAGACCAAGTCCATCAACCGAGTTCACAAAACCCTGGGCACCAACAAGACCGTGCTAATCAGCACGCTGCACAGGCCTATGGACATCCACATTTACCATCCGTACAGGCAGCCTCCGGGTGAGGACACACACACACACCTCCAAACGAGCTACAAATAAATCCACTGAAAGCCATATTATTATGGGATAGACACAACAGAGTCATAAATCATATTACGCTATTATTCTATTATTCTATTTACCGCTACTCTTAAAGTAAAGACAGAATAAAAACAAGCCCACAAGGATACTTTCATTCATTTTTTATTCTCTGCATCAAGTAAATTATAGATTTAACATACATACATTTAAAGCAACTTAAATTCCATATCTTCTCCATGTTCGTCTCTACAAAATTAGTACTAAGCATTGATGGATTTTCCTGTGTCTGCAGCGGAGAGTCACCCGTGTCAAGTGGACAACGGAGGCTGCAGTAACTTGTGTCTGCTGTCCCCTGGAGGAGGCTACAAGTGCGCCTGCCCCACTAACTTCTACCTGGCTGCAGATGGGAAACAGTGCCTCTCTAACTGCACGGCCAGCCAGGTGTGTGTCCGAAATAATATATCTGTCCCTGTGTATGTTTGTTCAGATTTTTCTTCTTGTATTGGTCAGACTTGTGCCAAATCTATGAATAAAGTACAGAAGGGTAAAAACGGCCTGGATTAGAGGAAACCTAGCGATGGCCTACACTCATCAGCGAAATGAGTTTCTCTCAAATGTATAATTATCTATTTTTTATTTATTTTTTATTTTAGTTTTTAGTTTTTTGAGGGAGTTTCTCCTCATCGCTGCTACGTCTGTCTTGCTTCATGAATACAGGAAGTCAGAAAGTAATTAGTTGTGCCGTTTTTACTTTTTGTTTGTATAGTTTGTGTGCAAGAATGATAAGTGCATCCCCTTCTGGTGGAAGTGCGACACTGAAGACGACTGTGGAGATCGTTCAGACGAGCCTGCTGACTGCGGTGAGTAAAGTCTTCAATGAGAGAAATGCATAGACTTACTGAGACGGATGAACAGACCAGGAGATGAATACCCCGGCGGAGAGAAAGACAGAGAGAAAGTGGCCTGAAACAGGTGGTCGGAAGGGCGGTGAGAGAAGGACAGACTGAAGGACAGTAAAAGATAGACAGGTTGAGTGAGAGGAAGAAAGAGACAGATGAACTGCCAGAAGGACAGAAAGAGTTAGACAGATGGACTGGCTAAGACAGATTAATGAACAGACAGATAGAAAGCTGTCCAAAATAAAAATGATCATCCAAAGAAAAAATGTACATACATCTGTTCACTTTAGGCCACACTTCAGCACTCAGTACATTCCGATTACCTAAAAAAAGCATTACATTCAATCCCTTTGATTATAATCTGCACAAAAAAGAACACCAATAATGCACACTGTGTATCTCTGATATTAACCAGAGTATGAATTGTGATAAAAAGAGGTTCCTGGACATGTGAGCGAGTCTCACCATGGAGACAGAAAAAGACTGTGTGCTCATTGCCAAAAATATCCACTCATAAGTATGACTTCCCCTGACCTAATCACTAACAAAATACTGCAAGAAAGGGACAAACTCATTTAGTTTTGTCCTAAACACACCCTAGGTGTCCCAAATACAATCCAAATATCAGGTAAGAGAGAGGGACAGAGAGAGAAAGGGACAGAGATTGAGAAAGAGTCAAATTGTCGGCAGGGCTGAACAAAAATGGATACTCAAAGAAAGAGAGAGAGAGAGAGAGAGAGAGAGACATTCTGACTGACAGAGAACAGATGGATGGACTGGCAGAGATTAAGGCAGATGGATTGGCAGACAGACAGAGAGAGAGACACAGGTGGACAAAGAGATTGAAAGTGTCCAAATAAATGGATAAGGAACCAAACACAGCCAAGGAATAGATAAAGAGAGATGTGGAGAGAAAGATATAATGAATTGATGAATGCGAGAGAGAAAATATATTGTTTCCTTTGTGTTTTGTCTTTAGTCGAGTTCAAATGTCGGCCTGGACAGTTCCAGTGTGGCACAGGCATCTGCACGAACCCTGCCTACATCTGTGACGGAGACAATGACTGCCAGGACAACTCAGATGAGGCCAACTGCGGTATTGTCCCTGCACACACCAAAATGCACAAAACAACCTTTACTGCAAAGGTGGCACGGTGATGCTTGCCTGAGTTTGCACCCTTTCTGGGTCAGAACTTGGTAGAACCTCCATTGGCTGCAAATTTGGTTCCAAGGTCTATCTTTGTTGCTCATCTAGATCCTGATATTTGCCCATTCCTATATGAACAAAAGTTTGTGGACACCTGATCATAAGATTTATGTGAGGTTTTTTTTTAATATCCAATTCCACATTTAGTCTTTATTTGCTGTTATAGTAACCTCCACTCTTCTGGGAAGATGTTCCACTAGATTTTAGTGTGTCTCCTAGTTCGAGAAAAGGGAGAATTTCCTCCTATACAATTGCGTGCCTCCAACTTCGTGGTAACAGTTTTGGCAAGAAATATATCAAATGGCTGAAAAAGTCGTGTTAAAACACTTATTTTACAGAATTTAAGGTCTTTTTTTATGAATCTGTATACATTTCTCACCTCACTGCTCACTCAGAATTATGTATGCAAGTCATGATATTAATGTTAATTTTGGTTTTATTACTTTCTATCTGCTTCATCAGGCTGACTGGCTTTTGCTGCGTTTATATTTCACAAGGCTTCTTTTTTTTTTTTTTCATTCCGCAAATGTATTGCGGAAATATAGGGGGGGTATTAGAGTAAAATATTAGTCATTGCTTAGGCAGAATGAAAATGTTAAATCATTGGTTAATTAATGGCACGCACTACAGTTTTGTTCAAAATGAGCATGTCTTTGTCGATTCGTGTGCCGCAGACATTCACGTATGCCTGCCCAGCCAGTTCAAGTGCTCCCACCCGAGCCGCTGCATTCCCGGAATTTTCCGCTGTAACGGCCAGAACAACTGCGGTCAAGGAGAAGATGAGAAAGATTGTCGTGAGTGTCTTGTCGTCCATCATAGCGGACGTGTTTCCTCAGCTGTATAACTGTCATCTCAAATGGCACATAAGTTCACCTTTATTATAGTCTTTTCCTGGTCTACTTGCTGGATTGTATACTAAGTGCCGACTGTGTATTTTATGTAGCCGAGGTGACGTGTGCACCCAACCAGTTCCAGTGTGTCATCACTAAACGCTGCATTCCACGTGTTTGGATGTGTGACCGTGACAATGACTGTGTGGACGGCTCTGATGAACCAGCCAACTGCAGTAAGGCTTTACAAACTTTAACATGGTGCGCTGGAGTGTGTTTCTCTGCTCCGTGTAATGAAATCATTCATTCATTAGAAATCAATTCCATTTTCAATTTAAGTTCAATTTTAAGTAGTCCTGGATATGAGGTGATAAGATGGTGATTACAATGGTTTGACTTCCGATTTCTTTTTATTTATGATGGGAAGGGATGGATTGTGCGATACCTTACTCTTGCCAGTGGTCGACAGTGTTATCGTGCATATTTTCTCTCCTCAGACACTGAAACGGAGCACACTGATTGGTCTCATTAGCTACAGGTGTGCTTCTTACCGCTCGTTTCGTCCGGCACTCGCGAACCAGTGCTTGTCGATCTGCCCACTGCCACGTACATATAGACGCCACTTATCATTACAAGACTCTTTCCGTTAATGTTGAATAAACTTCTCATTACAAGTAAACTTCAGTCAGCAGTGGTGCTTATAGAACGCACTTGAGGAACAGTTTAGAAATCAATCTATATACAACATGCAACCTATTGTAAAAAAATTATTGGTCACTTTCTAAATAATAAAAGTACAGTAATCCCCCGCTTTACCACGTTTCGAATCTCGTGCCCCCTGTTTATCGCCGATTGGGTTTGCCACATTTTGTTTGGCCGATTTTCCCGGCCTCTCGCGGATAGCACGGTAGAGTTTTTTGTTGACATAACGAAATTTATTAATAAAAATATAATGATTCATTATAAAAGAAAGTAGGATGTAAATACAGTACCCTACTGTATAGTTCATCTACTATGAATTATATATAAATAATTAGTTTTTTACCGAAGCGAATATGTAACCAATGCGAATCGGTGATGACCTGCCTTCTCCTCCTGCAGCTCAGATGACGTGCGGAGTGGACGAGTTCCGGTGTAAGGACTCTGGTCGCTGCATCCCTGCACGCTGGAAGTGTGACGGCGAGGACGACTGCGGCGACGGTTCGGACGAACCCAAGGAGGAGTGCGGTACGCGGATTGTCTCTTTCTCGGCTCTGATTTTAAACTTTCTCTACGCCGATTGTTGAGATTTTTGTGGTTTTGTGCAGCAGATGAGAGAACGTGTGAACCTTATCAGTTCCGCTGCAAGAACAACCGTTGTGTGCCGGGCCGCTGGCAGTGCGACTACGACAACGACTGCGGCGACAACTCGGATGAGGAGAAATGTGGTAGGTGGTCTCGAGCGGATCTACGGGGAAATGTTGCCCTGATGTGAGGGCTGAACTTGGTGGAATTGTAATGGTTTCACTGTCATTTTGTGTCTATTAGAGCGCCACAGACTGGGGTGTGTGTTAAGATTCAAGTACAATGGATAGAACTGCTGAATTGAATTTGTGTGTTGGGTGGGTGGGTGTGTGTGTGTGTGTGTGTGTGTGTCTCACATCCATTCAGTTTGCACTTGCACGACATTGCCCACATTGCTCATGAATGCTTGTCACTTCACCTTATGTTTGTTCTTCATTTCACACTGACATGGTGGCTTGACTCAGAGGTAGGTCACTGCTCTTCCATCCCCTCCTCCCTCTCCATTCAAACCCCATTCTCATTCCCTTTTTCACCTCCATTTTTCTGTTCATTCGCCGTGTAACGTGTGAAGCTAACAGTTTCAGTGCTAGTCAGTGGAATGGATCAGTGCTAGTTTACCCTTCCCAAAATGACACGATCCAATGTGTATGGCATTGTGTGTATCGTTTCTTTGCTGTTCAGTGACCGGGTCTGCTTCTCCAGTGTAAACTCCTTGAACTGTCTCATTAGTCCACTTTGATGTTTTTGAATTTTCCCAGTTAATTTGTGTGTTTCCTCATGAAAGAATTGGCATGAATATTTAATATCTACTTACCCCCCCTTTCCCCCTGTGGTAAAGCCCTTTTTTAAGCTTTTTTGACTTTCCCTTCTGTAGCCCCACCTTTTGTGTAGCGGTTTGGGAAAATCCTTCAGAAAACAATTACATAACATTCATTTTCTCTAATATAAGTAAACTTAGGCTACACTTGAACTTTTGTTTCGGCAATTTCTCGTGCAAAGATTAAGCCAATTTAACAAGCAGCAGTAAAACCAGACACTTGGTAACATCGTCAAAACAAAGATGAATATTTATACATAATGTACAAAAACCAGCAATTAATATGAACTAATAATAAGATTAGTAGCAGGAAATTTGAAGGGAATTAAAAAATAAGCCATTATTCTTCTGCAGAAACAAGAAATTAGCAATTTTGGCGTCAGGCGACGTGAACAATGCTGGTGATTTTTTGTACTGCAACTCTGCAGTAATGTTGCTCCATAACTCGATTAGTAAGCTACAAGTTATCAGACGCAATGCGCAGAAGAACATTTTAGTTATAGAAATTCCATAATAATTCTAATATCTATTTATTCACTCGATATTCGAATGACGTGAAGGGTTTTCCCAGGTCGGCAAGCAAACTTGAAAAAAAACAAAAACAAATTTAAACATGACTCCTCGTGCTGCCGTTCCAGTTAAAGAACCGTGTGTCTTTATGTGTGTGTGTGTCCCTCAGTGCCACGTCAGTGCTCAGAGAGCGAGTTCGCCTGTACCAATGGCCGCTGCATTGCTGGGCGATGGAAGTGTGACGGAGACCATGACTGCGCTGACGGCTCTGATGAGGTGCTCAATCTAAAAGGAATCTGAATTCCTCTGTATCATTTCATTACCACAGCAATGGTTAAGAATAAGCGTGTAATCCCAATAGCTGGCACTTTGGTCAGTCTGTAGTAAATCTGATGTGTTTGTTATTCAGAAATAAGTTCTTACCTGAACAAAAGAGGGCAGCAGTGTGGAGTTAATATATGTGTTTGGGTCTGTGTGTCGTGTAGCACGGCTGTGCTCTGAAGTGTGACGCGGATCAGTTCCAGTGTAAAAACGGCCACTGCATCCCTCTGCGCTGGCGCTGCGACGCTGATGCCGACTGTATAGACGGCAGCGATGAAGAGAGGTGCCATGACACTGGTGAGTGTGTTCCTACTTGATATGGCTCTTGTTTGGGATACCACGAACCAGTTTGAAGAAACGAATTCAAGACAGGATGCTGCGAGTCCGTTTCTACCTCATCCTTTTGCATTCTCTTTCAGTGGAGCGCCTCTGCCCCAGTGACGAGTTCCAGTGTAACAATACTTTGTGCAAGCCACTGGCCTGGAAGTGCGACGGCGAGGACGACTGCGGCGACAACTCGGACGAAAACCCAGAAGAGTGCCGTGAGTTTGAACACCAGCCGAAACAAAACGAGCTCACCAGAACCAGATATTGTAAAATAAACAAATGGTATTCTTCCACCTGTAGGGAAGTTCCTGTGTCCACCCACTAGAAACTTCCGCTGCCTGAACGATCGCGTGTGTCTGTGGAGCGGCAAACGCTGCGACGGTATCAATCACTGCGGAGACAACTCGGACGAGATAAACTGCGGTAAGAAAAGGGGCAGTGGCAGTAAAACGAGGTCTTTAATCTGTGCTCGTTATTAACGGTACAAATTTAACACGCAATCAAACCGGAGCATGTGAGTGTGCATGAGGCATTGAGGTGCATTTATTTTACTATATAACCATATTAGTAATTATAGAACTTTGTATACGAACAGACGATAAAAAGGCGAGCAAGTGCGGCAAGGAAAAGTTCCAGTGCAGCAACGGCAAGTGCATCAGCTCCACCCTGCGCTGCAACTTCTTCAACGACTGCGAGGACTACGGCTCTGATGAGATCGGCTGCAAGACCGGTGTGACCTCTCTCTTGCACACACTCATTCATTCACACCCAGAGTGTATAGGAAGCTCATTTGGTGGTTTAGGAAGCTCATTTGGTGTGTGTTGTATGTGCTTCCAGAAACTATACTGAACGACTGTAAGAGTAACCGCTCCCTGTGTGGAGAGACCGAAGAGGTTCACTGTATGACGAACGGCACTGACTCGTTCTGCTCCTGCAAACCCGGCTACGAGAACAACGGCTTCGGCAACTGCCAAGGTGCCCAGTCTTTTTTCGTACACGAGCACAGAGACCAGGTTCAAGAGCTGTCGAGTTCACCACAGGTTCCTTTGTTTCAGATACGAACGAGTGCAGACAGTTCGGTATGTGCTCTCAGATCTGCAACAACACCAAGGGTTCTTACAAGTGCAGCTGCCACAAGTATTTCACCAAGATAAACGACACCTGCAAGGCTGACAGTAAGCACTTCATTAGGACTTCGAGGAGGGATTTTACTCCAAGGGTCTTTGATTCATGTGCATCTCCATAACCGAGGCCGATGCGATTTGCATCTCGATGCATAGCCAAAGATATGATACATTAAAGACACATATGAAGCAGCTCCCGATGTGAGGCGATACGATTCATCCTATTACAATGTCGATTTTATTCAGCGCAATGTAATTCAATGCGATACGATGTTTTGAGTTGTAGGCTTAAAGAACGCATGATAGATTCTATGTATGATATTTCTGACCAGCAGTGCTGTAGATCAATAAATACAATGAAAATAAAACGTACATGGCGATGGTAAACGTGTATCGTTTGCTAAAGATTTACTCCGCGATACATATCCTTTACATGAATGTACGCAAACCGTAGAATTGTCCAGATACATATTCAAATATCTCAAACGCGTTTCTGTGTCAGGTCTGAATATCAACAGGCAGGTGCTCTACATCGCCGATGATAACGAGATCCGCAGTCTGGACCCGGGCATGCCCAACTGGGTATATGAACAGACCTTCCAGGGTGACGCAAACGTGCGTATTGATGCCATGGACCTGCACGTCAAGACCAACCGCATCTTCTGGACCAACTGGCACACGAGCGGCATATCATCCTTCCAGCTGCCCTCCACTTCCTCGTCTTCATCATCTGGCACATTGTCCAACTCTCATCGGAGCACACGCCAGAGCGAGGGAACAGTCACTAACCTCGTGGTACGCGACGCCATAACACACGATCATAGCAAAGTGGATGACGGGGGATTTTGCAGATGAATTCTCTTTGTTTTTTTTTACCAAAACAGCAACTTACCATACTTTCATCTGTTGCCTTTAACTATGAGGAATGTCCCTAAAACTAGTTAGTCCTAATTAGTTTTTTTGAAGGTCATAAGAACTTCATAAGGCTGATCATCTTTACTAAAGGGATAAACCCTCTGATTTGAAAGATTTTCCCATGTCGGAAAACAGCCTCTAGAAAGCGGTCATGTTGGAGATTCCTTTTAAGAACTGCTAATTATCTCCCTATAGATCACTTCATTACATGAATATCTGTACACTCTCTAACTCGTGCACATGTTCCTGAATCCTCTCTTTGTCACAGATCCCAGGTCTTAAGACACCCAGAGGCATTGCTGTGGACTGGGTGGCTGGGAACCTGTACTGGACAGACTCGGGCCGAGATGTTATCGAGGTAGCCCAGATCACTGGCCAGAACAGGAAGACGTTGATCTCGGGCATGATCGATGAGCCCTATGCGATTGTTGTGGATCCTCCAAGAGGGTGAGATGTTGTTTGGATCGTTTCCATAATGCTAACGGAGACCATTACAAATGGCAGTAAATCAGTGTTGAGAATAACGAATAGCTCTGTTTGTGGCTTGAGATTTTATAAAATGCTCTAAAACGGTTGTGTTTTATTTGGTAACTCAGGACGATGTACTGGGCCGATTGGGGAAATCACCCCAAAATTGAGACTGCAGCCATGGACGGAACTCTGAGGCAAACCCTGGTGCATGATAACCTTCAGTGGCCCACAGGTCAGTCTGAGTGATTTCATTTAGTAAGAAGGGAAGCCTGAAAGAAAATGTCAGAACTCGAAAAAAAAATCTGCCCATAAATAAATAAATAAAATAAATAATACAAAGTAGGAAAAAAAAAAAATTTGATTCATGAGCTGCCTGTAGGTGGTGTTGGTGTAGTAGCATCATGCATGTAGTGTGCTGTCAGACAGACAGACAGACAGACAGACAGACAGACAGACAGACAGACAGACTGATTGATTGATTGATTGATTGATTGATTGATTAAGGGAATCTATCTATTAAGGGAATAGGAAGAAGTCATTATTTTTTTATGCGGTTTTGATATTTTCAGGATATGATATGAATTTTTTCCCATGTACGGGTTACCTCCTTCTGTGCGCAGGTCTGGCTGTCGACTACTTCAACGAGCGCCTGTACTGGGCCGACGCGAAACTATCTGTGATCGGCAGCGTCCGCTTGGATGGCACAGACCCCGTGGTGGCCGTATCCAACGTCAAAAACAGTTCAGTAGCAAAACTAGGACTCGTTTTGTTCTGTTAGAAATGAAATGTCGTACCAGTGGTTGATTTGTGAGTTGTGTGTGTGTGTGTGTGTGGTGCAGATCTGCTCCACCCGTTCAGCATCGATATCTTTGAGGACTACATCTACGGCGTCACATACATCAACAACTTTGTGTTCCGTGTCAACAAATTCGGCAGAGGCACGATGGAGAACCTGACCACGGGCATCAACCATGCCACGGACATAGTGCTGTACCACCGCTACAAACAGCCTGAGAGTAAGTGTGTGTGTGTGTGTGTGTGTGTGTGTGTGGTTTTGCTTGTTTGTGAAAGGTGAGGGCGTATTTATAAGCAGGATCATGAGATATTCTTGGATTCATGTGTATGCTTACTTCGCTTTATACTTCCCTGACTGACCCTCTTGACTGTGTGTGTGTTTCCAGTGGCGAACCCATGTGACAGGAAGAAGTGTGAGTGGTTGTGTCTTCTCAGCCCCAGTGGTCCTGTGTGTACCTGCCCTAACAACCGTGTGGCTGATAATGGCACATGTGTGGAACTGCCTCCGACCAGTCAGGCCCCTATCGGTAAGTCCTGTATACTTATAATCAGCAGCAATTCTTCTTAGTATAGTTTTTTTTCCCCATGTTTCATTCGAGCTCACCTCTTTTCTCGTTGAAATCCCGTTCTCAGCCCCTACGTGTAACGTGCAGTGCATGAACGGCGGCAGTTGTTTCCTGAACGCTCGCAGTCAGCCCAAGTGCCGCTGCCCGACCAGCTACAGCGGCGAGAGGTGCGAGATTGACCAGTGCAGAGACTACTGCAAAAACGGAGGAACCTGTTCTCCATCACGCACCGGTACACACACACAGCTATCCACACACTCTCTGTATGTCTACACTTTCTTTCATTTAGAAATATATTATATACCTTTTTCTTTATGGATGTTAGACACCATTAAATCATAAGCACATGAACATGCAGCTCTTGTGTATCTGTTGTGTAGGTGCTCCTACGTGCCGCTGCCCGACAGGCTTCACTGGGCCCAACTGTAACCAGAACACGTGCAAAGACTACTGTCAGAACGGAGGCAGCTGCGTCGTGAGCCGCGGCAACCAACCCACATGCCAGTGCCATGACGGCTACCTGGGAGATCAGTGCCAGTACAGTGAGTGTTAATTTCCAGATCATAGGTGAAGAATATTTGTCATTAGTTAAGCTGATAAAAATAAAAAAACTATTCTTGATCATGTGAATGACGACAAAGGCAGTTCTTAACATGGAGGTTGTGTTAGTTCAGGTTGAAAAATGAGAGTTTTTTTGTTTTTTTTTAAACATTCATTTGAGTACAGTCATATAGCATATTTCAAATTGGTTGCAATGACAAGCAAGTCATGTAAGTATAAATTATACTCAAAATTAGTTGCAAAATTTTTACAAAGAAAAACAAAAAAGGGAAAATTATAAATAACTATATACATCTAGGGTGAAAACGTGTCCTATTCCAATTCCATCCAAAATAATCTCGAATGACGTTATGTATATAGATAATAAACCGAGTGTATATATAATATACAGTGATCAGGCATACCATTATGACCAGCCGTTGTGCATTACAGCATCAGTAATTTGAGGTACAGGAACTTCCTGGAAGGAACAGTGGTGAACCGGCCGCCCATGACCCTGTCACCGGTTCACCACTGTTTCTTCCAGGAACCACTTTTTTAAAAATAGATACTGACCACAGCAGACCGGGAATATTCCGCAAGAGCTGCAGTTTTGGAGATGCTCTGACCCAGTCGTCTAGCCATCACTATTGGGCCCTTGTCTAACTCTTTACGCTTGCCCATTTTTCGTGCTTTGAACACTTCAACTTTGAGGAAAATATTTTCACACACACACATATCTACATTTTCACCAGGATCTTGTATTGATGATGGGAGAGTCGTACTCTGAAAAGTCTTCTCCAGCTCATCCCATTGACTGCAGCAACCCCAGATCATAGCACTGCCCCCACAGGCTTGTACTGTAGGCATTAGGCAGGATGGGTGCATTTAGTTTATCTGTCTCTCTTCTTACCCTGATGCGCCCATCACTCTGGAACAGGGTAAATCTGGACTCATCAGACCACATGACCTTCTTCCAATGCTCCAGAGTCCAATTTTTATGCTCCCTAGCAAATTGAAGCTTTTTTCAGATTAGCCTCACTAAATAACATGTTTTCCACATCCACAGGACGTGTCTTCCGGCATGGTTGTTTAAGAAACAAGAAGCTGCTCACTGCACCAGTTAGGGTTGAATAACTTGTTGCCAGCTGCAACAATCATCCATGCAGTAATTATCCAATGGGAGGCTTTTACCTATTCGCTTAGTTAAATTCAGGTGGTGACTTTTTGTGGATGGCCGGGTGTATAAACACATACGCACATACATTATCTATTCATCGTTTATCTTCTATTCCATTTCCTCTATTTTTGCAAAAACACTTCCTTTCTTTCAATCAACAAAAAAAATGATATAAAGCTCTATAGTCACATCTCTTCAGTTATCTAAAGTTGGTCTTAAAAAGAGAGACATTTTTAAGCACGTGACAGTCTGGACATTGGTTGTCCCAAGCTGCCACACATACGCAATTTCATTACCTTTGCTCCCCCTGATCACTGCCTCTTCTGCTCCAGAAACCTGTGAGGGTTTGTGTTCTAACGGTGGAACCTGCCTGGAGACACTGAATGGCACCAAGCAATGCCGCTGCACCTCGAAGTTCCTCGGCCCCAACTGCACCCTGGACAAGTGCATGTACTGTGGTCAGGGCAAGTGCATCCCTCATCCCACTGACGGAGTGGCATGCAGGTGCAAATCATATTATCTAGCTCCGTTTGTTCTTGTTCTTGATTGTGTAGCATTCACCTTAATGTGTAATCCTAATGTGTGTGTGCTATGTTTGTGTAGTTGTGCGAATAACCGTATCCAGCCCAGCTGCTACAGCTGCAAAGACTTCTGCATTAACGGCCAGTGTTTTGTAGACCAGCGCACCATGCTGCCATATTGCAAGTAAGAACAGCACACTCTCGTGTCCATGTAATACACCACACACAGTATACAGATTTATTCTCCAGACCTCTTTTATCTCTTCTGTTTTCCGGTATCTCACACTCTCCAACTTTCCTCTGATGCATGCTGGGTCATTTTTTTCATCGGTCACTTGTCACCGATTTCAGTCCCATACGTCAATCATCCTGTTCCTCCACTGATGTCTGTCTGTCCCTGATGATCTTAACCATTTAATTGCATTGGTGTCAGTGTAGACCTTTTCCTCTACATCCACTACATCTGTAGGAGAAATCTGCACACGTGTATTCCAATTCATCATGAAACACACTTTTGCAGTATTCTGACAAAAGTATTGGGACACCTCACATACACACACTTCAACTAAAAGACCCAAACCTGTTCCAGCATGACTGCCAGCTTCATGAGCGTATTCTTTCCATGGATTTGAGTGGAAGATCTTGAGTGGCCTGCTATAGAGCTCTGATCTCAACACCTTTAGGATGAATTTGAACGTTGACTGAACCCCCAGGCCTCCTTACCTCACTTACATCAGTACCTGACTTTAACACCCTTGCGGCTAAACTAGTGCACATCTCCACAAGCACCCTCCAAAATCTAGTGGAACATCTTCCCAGAAGTGTGGAGGATATTATGAACGAGTTGTTCTAAAAGCACGTGTGTATATGGTGTATGAACAGCGATTTTATTTTTAATGCTTCTTTCACAATATTCCTTATGAAAACTTCTGTGTGTGTTGATATGGGCTATATGCAGGGGCATTACATACCCTATTTTTGCACCTCTGGGTTGCCAGATGTGTAAACTGTAGCCATTTCTTCGTTTCTTAGCTGTGTGTCCGCATGTGTTTACAGGTGTTCTTCAGGATGGGCTGGCTATCGCTGTGAGCTTGCTGCTTCTCCTTCAGGCTCAGGAGACTCCTCTAGCAGTAAGTGTGTGTGTGTTTGTGGGAAAGTGAGTAATACACCACCGCTAGGGTGGGAGCTCTGAAGCGGCATCTCTTTAACCTGTTCCCTTTGTACACAGACGCCTTCTCTGTGATCATCCCTGTGCTCCTGCTGCTGTTACTGGCACTGCTGCTAGTTGGCGCCATCTTGTGGTACAAAAAGCGAATGCGTGGGTAAGTTGCCTCTCTGTCGCCGCTCATCTCGGCTTTAAGGCCTTGGTATTCTGATTAGACACAAATTACTGTACTCACTTATTCATTCTGCTCACTCTGTTCACTCACTCGCTCCACTCATTCATATATTCAGTTGCTCGCTCACTCGTTCACCGTACTCCACTTATTCATTGTATTTATACATAATATACTCTTTAATTTAGTGTATACATTCACACTAGTGTATACAACTCACACACTCACTCCTGGGCTTTCTTTAAGCCTACAGTGTTTTCCTAATTCAGCACTTATCTTAATTCCCAATTCTCTCTTTCAATCTGTCTCTGTGTTTGACCGTCTGAAAATGGTTCTTCAGGAGTTAGAGAACTACGGGTTCTGCTCTAAAGGCGATCGCACTCTGTCTGTATGCTCTCTGTGGGCGCAAAAAGTTCCACAAGGGTTCTTGGGATGTTTATTTTGGATGATATTTGGTTCTGTTGGCAGGTCCCCTGGTGGTCTAGTGGTTAAGATGCAGCGCTCTCACCGCTGCGACCCGGGTTCGATCCCTGGTCAGGGAACCATCCCCAGCCACTCTCAGTGCCGGTCCCAAGCCCGGATAAATTGGGGAGGGTTGCGTTAGGAAGGGCATCCAGCGTAAAACGTGCCAAATCAAACGTGCGGAGGATCCGCTGTGGCGACCCCTAACGGGAGAAGCCAAAACAAAGTTTAATTTGGTTCTGTTGGACTCCTTTTTGAAAAGGAAACATAATAGATCTACAGCCTTAAAAGTTTCCTTTGTCTGTCCGTCTGTCTGTCTTTTGGACTGTCTATCTTTCCGTGTCTCTGTCTTTCAGTCTTTTGGTTAAACTGTTCATCTTTTGACTTCGAATTATTAATGATCTATTTGACCCCTAACTTGTATCTACTTGCTTCTCTTTTCCTTCTCCCTCTTTCTTGCTTTCTTTCTCTCTCTTTCTCTCTCCCTCTCTCACGTGTGTGTGTGGGGTAACTGTGTGTCTCTGTCTCTCAGGTCTTTGAGGCGGGCCAAGCCCAGCTCCAGATGCTTGCGGTAACTCTAACTCTTTAACAGCAGGCCTCCATCCTCCATGTATCCATCCCTCCATCCTCCCTTCTCCTTCTTTCACATTTTCCAGCTTATCTGTGTGCTTCTCCATCTCTTTCTTTCTCTCTATCTCTCTCTCCGTTTGTGGCGTGGTGTTCCTGTGCTTCTGCCTAGACGGCGTGTAAGAAGTGTCAGTGCACTGACAGCTGAAATACATGGACTGGCTGGACGCAGCACTGAGCTGCGTTCTGTTCGTCCGTGTCCATGTTGTCCTGTACACGTGTGGGTGGGAGTGTGTAGTGGTGTCGTGCTCGTGTGCCGTAGCTGAACTGTAGTGGGTCTTGTCCTGTGGATATCCAGCTTTCTGAGCCAGCAGCGTGGCCACACCCTCTGGCAGTGTTCATCTAAAAGCTACTGGATGCTCCTTCAAAGTGATAATGTGTGGATTTGTGTGTGTGTGTGTGTGTGTGTGTGCGCGTGTGTGTGTCTATGTGTGTGTGAGTAGATGTTCATGACTTGTTTTGTTTCAGATCTCTGTATTGTGGAATGTGTTTTTTGTTCAGGTTAACTGTTTAGTAGATATTTTCTTATTGCAGATAAACTGTGTGTGTGTTTACAGTGCTAAGGGATTCCAGCACCAGAGGATGACCAACGGGGCGATGAATGTAGAAATTGGGAACCCTGCGTACAAGATTTACGAGGGCGAACCTGACGACGATGCCGGAGAGCTGCTAGACTCAGACTTCACTATGGACCCAGACAAGGTGATCACAAACATTTATATATTTATTGCACTTAGATTTCATTGTCAATTGTAATAAATAGTCAGAAAAGGGGGAAATAAAAGCTACACTGCGTTACTGTAGCATGTGCTACTTTGTGCCCGTTTAAATGATATAATACGGCGGATATTTCATGTAGTATTCATGCCGTGACCCACTCTACAGCGGTTTATTACATTTCATGACATCAGCTCTTAGTATCGGGGAATCAGTATGAGTGAATGCACATGGCCTAAAATATTACATACTGTAATTTCCGGACTATTAAGCGCACCCATATATAAGCCGCACCCACAGAATTTGACAAAGATGTTTATTTTGAACATAAATACGCCGCACCTGTCTATAAGCCGCAGGTTCCTACACTGAAACTAATGAACTTTACACAGGCTTTAATGAAAGACAGTGTCTGTTACACGGCTTGTATATAAACAGTAGCCTACCAAGAAAGTCATTGTTCACTGTCTTCCTCCTTCCTTTCACAACTATTTCTCTCGGGAGTTTATCTTTTGGCATCGTCGTGCGTTTAAAAATCACCATCGGTGAAGCTTTTCTCTCGACGCCGTGCAGCTCAGAACACAGGTGAAGTGTTTTTTCATGCCCGGTTGTTTTCAGCGTGACGAATGATTCGCATTTCCTGTAGACAGTCAGAGTGAGCGGCAGGTCAAACGTCAGAGGAACCGCATCCATATTTTTGATGTGGTGCGGCCCGATTCAGTGGGAGCGCATCTGATTTAATATAAAGAATTTCATTGGATCACCTGAACCCGTTCCGCAATTTCATTGGTCTAATGTTATGGGGCTCAGTTTTTTGGCTTGAAGTTTGTGAAACCGGGAAAAATCCATAAATTAGCTGCTTCATTGTTTAAGCCGCAGGGTTCAAAGCGTGGGAAAAAGTAGCGGCTTATAGTCCGGAAAAATACGGTATATGATTTTTATACCGAATAATGCTATCGTTTTTAGACTTTTTAATAAGAAATGAACCATTGGTGTGCGTTTCTTACAATATAAAAAGGTTTCTTCTTGGTGCACTTTTCAGGGACACACTAAAAAGGAATAAACTTGTAGGCACTAAACGTATACTTTATAACCTCTTTATCTCTGTAAAGCTGCTTTGAGCATTTTTTAAAAGTGCTGTAGAAATAAAACTGAATTGATTTGATTATGGTGCGTTCATGCCCAAGTATCACTAAGCTGCCACTCTTGGGGCGCTTAAGCAAGGCCCTTAACCTTCTGTTCTACAGGGCCTGCCCCCTGCGCTCTGACCCCAGTTTCCTCACATCGCTGGGATATGTGAGGAAATAATTTGTGTGCTTCAAAAAGTACATGCGACAAAAAAAAAAGCCTCTTTCTTTCTTTAATAAAGTAATTCAAGTGCAAACAAAAGAGAGAAGGAGAAAACTCTTATATATCCAGTCTGACAGTGGTTTCTAGTGTAAAGAAGACCTAGTTTTTATCTCTGTGAAGCCGCTTTGAGACAGTGTCCATTGTTAAAAGCGCTATATAAATAAAAACGGATTCAGTTAGGCTTTTAGCAAGAAACAGTCAAGAAGTAAAATCAGATTCAGAAATCTTTAGGAGGAGAAAAAAAAATCTCAGAAAGAAATAAAAACAATGTAACCGGTTCACTGTTGATGCTGTGACTTGGGATTGACGAGACCATCCTGAAGTCCTGAAGGGAGTTGAGCAAGTATTCTGTCCAGTTATGACCTCTAATCCAGTGTTTTATCCAGAAATAGCCTGTTTGTGTGTGTGTGTGTGTGTGTGTGTGTGTGTGGGCGCGCGCGCAGGTTTTTATTTCAACCAAGCAGAAGCTCCACCTTTATAGTCTTTTAAAAGTCTACACAGCTGGACTGAGGTGTGGCTCTGGCTTGATTTGAAAGGAAAACCAGCACCCATTTGGACCTTTTTCTGCATTAGTTTGGAGATTAGTCGAATACAGCGTTGGTCTAATGAGGATCTAGATCTAGATAAGAATCTAGAGACGACTCCGTATCACTGTGCGCTCATTGACCTTTCTGCACTTTTTCTCCCTCAGCCTACAAACTTCACCAACCCGGTGTACGCTACGCTCTACATGGGCGCCCACAACAGCCGCAACTCTCTGGCCAGCACGGACGAGAAGAAGGAGCTGCTGTCCGCAGGCGACGAGTACATGGGTGACCCGCTGGCATAGAGCTGCTTGCACCGAGCCGTGCCCACCTGTCTGCCCACCCACTCGCCCACCACCCACAGACCCCCCATGCCTTTTACGACATCCGGAAGAAAAGCAACAAGAGAGCGAAAACACTGTACAAAATGTAAAGAAAAAAGAGGGAGGGAAAACCAGAAAAAAAATATGAAGGACTACTTTTGTATGTGATTGCAGTATTATATTTTATTCTTTCGGTCAGAAAACAAAAAAAAGGAAAAACATTTTTCTACGCCTTTTTTTTAAAAATCATTACTCACTTAGCGACCTTTTTCCCCCCCTCTTTTCTTTTCCTCTCTATCTCTTTTCTCCCCCTTTTCCCCTCCATGTAGCCTCTACCTCTGTGCTATATGAGAACAACGCAAGCAGCCGTAACAGTTATGGAATTGTTTTTCTGTTTTGTTTTGTATGAATTGTATAGAAGTCGAGGAAATAGCCAAGATTTATTTTTTTGTTGTAAGGGAGAGAAGGGGGCGGGGCTCGAACCCGAACCCCAATGATGGTACCAGATCTGATCTGTTTGTATGTGTATTGGTACTGCTGGAAAAAAGAGAGGTGTGTATGTGCGCGTGTGTGTGTGTGTATGTGTATGCGTGTTTAATGAGGCTTACGATTGTCGTACTTGTTGCACAGATTTGCTTTTATATCTATTTACATAAATCTACATTTTAACACAAGCGTGTAACCAGTACACAGCAGGTAAAGGGACGGCAGGACGGAACGTTTTAGAGATCGAAGACGAACAAAACCTTTTTTTCTTTACTTTTTTTTTTTTCTTTTTTCAACGAGAACATTCCTGGGTTTGTGTGTGTATGCGGGACCTGTGCGTACGCCAGCGTGTCGTCAGGATAAAGGAAGCTAAAGAGACTAATGGTGAGTGGACAGTAGAGACGAGTTGTACGTGTCCCCCCTGATGCTGCGTCTTCCAGGAGGTCCGGGAGCACAAGGACAAAAAAAAAAGGGGGAACGGATCGTTAAAGAAATTTTAAAGGAGAACAGTGCAGACCACTTCACTCTGATGGGACCTTGTTTTGTTTTATTTTGCTTTTAATAGTGCGGTGTTCTGTTTTTAAAATCTCTGTAAGTGCATTCTGCTGTGTGTGTGTGTGTGTGTGGCTGTGTGTGTGTGTGTGTGTGTGTGGAGTCTACAGACTCTGATGCCCTCCTGCCCAGACTCACTGCCTCGCTGCTAGCTGTTGGAAAGTGAACTTCCCCACAGACTAATGCATGTAACACAAAGGTAACACGTTTAACAGTGTTCACTCAGCGTCCACCTTTTCGCTTCGTATTTTTCGTTTGTTTGTTTGTTTATTTCCTTTTTTTTTTTTTTTTTGTAAACCATCCAATGTAATTTTGTGAAGTCTGGAGTCCTTTTTTTTTTTTTTCTTTTTTTTTTTTTTTTTTTTTAAATCAATCATAAACCGCTTACACACAAAGCTACAGCCGTTTCGGTACTCCTGTTTAATTGATTTCTTTTTTTCTTTTTCTTTTTTATATCTGCAGAATAATTAAACTGCTTTTTATAGTAGAAATGCATGGTGGCTCAGCCCTTCTTTTGGACAGATGAGAGTTAAACCTTGAACTATTTTTTTTGCTGGAGAACTTCATAAAAGTACCGGGGAAAAAAATAAATAAAAAATTAACAGATATTGTTATAATTCTGAAATAAAATCGTGTGTACAGAAAGAGATGTGGCTTCTGGCTCTGCCTCTGAGAAGGAGAAACGACATCGAGTGTGAAATGTTCTTTCGAGACCCTTTAGGCAGAGATGATTCTAACGATGCCTTTGTTCATGATTTGAAAGTCTGAACTCGGAATTAATTTCCAGGTCTGCATGTTGAAGATACAAATTATAAACAAAGTGTTTCGTTTGCTGTCCAACTGACTGTGATCATGAGGTTATAATCTACATTATATGGGCAAAAAAAATTGGGACACCTGACTTTTCCAGCTGTGTAGAGAATACAATACAATATGATACAGCGCCCCCTAGAGCAGAGAGGGTTAAGGGCTTTGCTCAAAGGCCCAAGACTGAGTTACCACTTTCCCCATGTGGTTCTTCCCTAAATTGTACAGGATGTATTTGGATGCGACAGCATTAAATATTCCCATCACTTGAACTGAGACTCAAACCTGCTCCAGCGTGACGGTGCCCCTGTGCACAACGACTGCTCCATGAATGAGCTTTTACATGAGTTGGAGTGAAAGATCTCAAGATTTAACCTCAACCCTATTGAATACCTTTGAGATGAATGTGAATCCAAAATCTAGTGGAGCATCTTTCCAGGAAGAGTTATTATAACAAAAAATGGGGACTAAATGAACATGCCAAGCTAATGGTCACGTGTCCACAAACATTCCTCAGGTGCATTTGCTTTCTCGATGCTAATACTGTATGTCTAAATTATATGATCTACATGCTTCTGAATCTATTTAGAAACTCAAAAGTAGTACAATTATTTGACCGTTCCTCACACCAGCGCTTACCATACACAATGTCGTTTTTTTGTTCTTTCTTTTTAAAGTTTTTTTTTTCCAAGTATTTTGTCATTTGAACGCAAATACGAGATATTTTTTTACAACCAGCAGAGGGCTCCAAACCTTACAAAACTGCTTCTTTAATCAGTTCCCATAGGCAAAAAGGAAATGCATGAAATAATCAGGAACAATTTTTCAAACAATTTTATTTGTGCTTCCGATGACAAATGGAAGGGTTAAAGCTGATACAGTGATGCTGTATTTTCCTTAATAGAGAGAGAAAGAGAGAGGACATGGCTATACATTCAGCACTTCTTACATGAAATGATTTCTGTGTAAAAAAAATAAAATAAAATATTTATAGAGACCCAAAGCACAAGGCCTAGTGTTGCTCATGTTTCAGTCACACCTCTAAATGGCAGTAATGTAGTGTATTAATATTACCGGTTTTATCTCCCCATATCATGGGGACTGGCTAGTGCAAAAAAAAGAAGCCATTCTCCTCACAAATCCAAGATACAGAATATTACAAAATCGTCCTACAAATCAGATTAAACGCAGTGTATCCTTCATGGTGTAGGGGTTTATCCACGAAGCACATCCAGATTCCAAAAAAGTCAGACTGTTATGGTTAAACTATTAATATTGGCACCACCGGCATACTTTTACATATTAATTCTTTGTTTTGTACAAAAATAACCACATGCAACCCGCAGTTTCAATCCAGGTGCCTTCCAGAGCACATTAGTGCTTTCATGAGCAAAAAAAAATTATATATATCATTATCATTACAACCATTATATACAGTCAGATAGAACAATTGTTAGCTTAGTATTAACTATGCAAGGCACATCCCGAATAGCAAAGCTCTCTCCTTGAAAATCCGCAATGTGAAGCACTGCGATTTCTGGTCTATTTACAGTATTTCAATAAATGTTATACAATAACAAAAAAGGATCAGTACAAAAGAGTCTGGCATTTGTATTGGCTAAATATAAGAGCAAATAATAGTTTTTTTTGTTTTATTTTATTTTATTTTTTTTTTTAAAGGCACTTTAAAGAAAATAGGGATGTGTTTAATACGTTTGGTCTCTCATGCTGTTGTAAATATCTTTGGGGGGGGGGGGGTAAAGTAAGAAATTTAAGTTTTTGTGGGTGTAGGTGATGTGGGTCATATCTCTTCATAAGCAAGAGTCCTGTTTATAGATTGCACAAGTGACTTGTTGTGCTGGCAGTGTGGACGTAAGTGTCTGCTCTCACCCACACACACACCGCTCTTCAGGAAACGACTTTTCCTCTCCCTCCCCCCCCCAGGAAGGCCACACACACACACACACACACCGATGCTTTCGCATGGGTTTGGATACATGTGAGAGTGAAGGAAAAGGGTGGGAACGTTGAACGTCTGTGCTTTTGTTGAGAGACAGGGAGAATAACGGAGACTCTTCCGTAAATAAATAAAGGACTCGACCACCCACTTATAAACATGAATGGCGCTTGATTTGGTCTTGGCCTAAGCTCCGTCACTGTGAGGTGCAGGGAGATAAGCGCAGGGGGGTGGAGAGAGAGACAGGGGTCAGGGAGGGTCTTTAGGGTCGCTTCCACCCGTTTCGGATCACCGCGTCAGCTCGCAGGAACGGCTGGCTTCGGAGATCTGCGGGTGGGGAAGGAACACAGTTAGAGCAGGGAAACACTCCGGTTAAAAGGAAAACAAAACCTAGCATCGAACTGGCTTTAGAATTACACTAATGGTATATGGACAAAAGTTTGTGGACACCAGACCATAAGATTCGTTTGTGCGTTCTAAACATCCCATTCCACACTCCCCATTTGCGCTTATAATAACCTCCACTCTTCTGGGAAGATGTTCCACTAGAGTTTGGAGTATGATTGTGGAGATTAGTAAAGTCAGGTACTCAGTAGGGTTGAGGTTAAAGCTCTATAGCAGCTAACTCAAGATCTTCCACCCCAACCCAAATAAGCTTCATGGAGCTAGCTTTGTGCACAGGGGGCATTGTCATGTTGAAAAAAGGTTTGGGTCTCCTAGTTCGAATGAAGGGAAGGGGGGGGCAGTCTGATGTCCCAATACTTTTGCCCATATAATGTATCAACATGTAACACTATAATAATTATTTACTGTAATTATAATTGTATTGTTCTTTTTTTTTGGGTGACAATCATAAAGCTCAAAGTTAATATTTAACAACGTAATGGTAGAAAGTCCTATTACTTTACTGATGACAAACATTAATACATACAGTACAAATTATAAAAAAAAAAAAAAAAAAATCACCCTTTTAATGTTAGTCAGCAATAAAGAAATTTTAGGACTTGGCGTTGTTGAATTCCGAAATCTCATTGGTAGAAAGGTGTGGATGATGATTATTTTTCTTACAGCAGCTCTGACAATCTAAATATCTTAATATAACATTAAATGTAGAATATTTTTAAATAATGTTATATTAAGATTATATTTAGAATATATTGGAATCATTAAGTATTAAGTACAGTAATGCCCATATTATCCGTTATTGCTATAGTAACAGTTCCACAGGGTCACATGGAGATATTTAATTAATAATAAAGACTCCAGGTTTCTCGACTACATTACAAGCTGCATTTTTTTGTTCGTTTGTTACGTTTTTACATCATATTTACTTCATTTGCATGGAAAAAAGGAGCGAATATTCAAAGAACGAATGTACAGTACAGCTGTGATCGTGAAAACAGGACATAATTGTCAAATTGTATCTTTTTAAACTACAAATCAATTAGATTTATATTTATATAATAATTATAATATGGTTTTATGGAAACTAGTTTTATATTTAAAGCATTTCTGATATTCTGAAACAATGAGACACTGCATTAAAATTACAATTTTATCAAATGAACTGTAACAGGACATAAATACACAGTTAAACAATACTGCAGTGGACCATGTCCAAGTGATCAGCAAACTCTTTGAGACTTTTCAAACATCTCAATGAAACGAATCAGCATTTATTTTTTTAACATATAATTGAAGGCATGTGCAGAACTTGCTGAACACCAGAACTTTGCATGCAAGCCATAATCATAAGCAGTGACACACAGCAGACGCGTTAGTGTTCCATGCAACAGAACATGACCAGGCTTAGCTTTCTATACTGAGGTCCTTTTTTTCTCGTTCCAATTTCACCAACGTTTGAAATGGCTTCTAGCTCCTTGGATCCGCAGAAGGGTTTCTGGCAAAAAATCTGATTCTGACTTTCAGTGGGACTTCCAGCTTGTGTGCTCAACGATTCCAGAGCAATACAAGAAGGTAATCTTTAGCGACATACAAAGCAACCTCACAAAATATTCAAGCATTAAAAAAAAGGCCTTTGCAAATATCAAGCACATTTAACCAGCTGCAAAGCCTAATGAAGCTGGATGTTGTGCTGCCCTTCTTACCCTCCGTCTAGTAAAGGCCCGTATTTACTCAGCTCGGTCCTCTGCTCTGTTGGAAACGTAGGAGGAAATCATTAGTGAGATGGGAAAGAAGAGAGAAAATGTTATTAGCATGCTGGGAGAAGGGAAACTGTACGGACAGCTGCCCAAGCCGCACAACTGACCACTGACTGTAGCACTAGATTCCATGATTTGGTATTTTATTATCTACATGTGAAATTTCTGAATGAGTAAATTCATTCATCGTTTCTAAAACAAATCCAGCGCTTCAGTCTGTTTGCCAGAGTCCTTTTGGAAAGGCTTTGCTGGTCTGATAAATCCCAGTTTCCCTTCTCATGTACAGTATACGTCGTAGCTTTCCATCCAAATGTTTCACAGATACAAAACATTTATAGCGGTTTCTGTTGTCTCAGAGGTGACTCACACCAGTTTGGGAACAACATTGGCAAATGTGCACTGGTACATAATGGCAGCTGCAACATATTCTACATTTATTCAGCTCACCAAACGTCTGGCAAGTTTTAAATATTAATGTATAATGTGTAACGCCCTACCAATGTCAACGGCGATAGCCATATAACAAATTTGCATACTATTTTTTTTTTTTTCTGATTTTTCCAGATGTTCCAGACTAGTGGCTACTTTTCAATGTAAGTTTTTGCAACAGCGTGACGTTTTATAGGGGAAAAGTGAGAGCGTCTGCATGGTCTTGAGATTAATCTCTGACCCGGATTTCTCTGTTTATTATTTGATATATTTAGGTAAAAAGCAGCACCAGTTGAAACCAAAGGATGGAAAGCTTGGTTCGGAGGGATGGCCTGGGATCAGTTTCTTCATCATCCATACAAATGATCCCAGCCCGTCACCTTTTCATCCCTAAAGACCAAGGATTAGTAAAGAAGTGGTTGCTGGTGCTCTGTGGAGATACAGGAGGCTCATGCATGTGTCCCTTGGCATGCATTTTTATTTTTTTTTAGGGAAGAGAGTAAAAAAAAAAAAGAATTAAACAACCTGCTGAATAAGGGACAGATTTTGGGAGGGAGTTTAGGTAGGGGCTAGCAGTTGGACTCATCGTACAGGTTGGTGTCACAGAAGAAGCGCGAGCCCCGCTTGGCTGTACGCGCTGTAAACGGCACACTCTTTAGCACTGATGGGAGAGAAGGGGGGTTATAAGAACAATGTTCGAGCTGATTCATGACCATGTGTTTCGAAAGGGAGCGATACCTTCTCCTTGTATACAAATTTTCTCGTTCAATAATAGACGTGCTCGTTTCACATCGATAATATGTCTACTAGAAGTTAATAATCATCCAGTAAAGCATCGATTGACACTATACCACAGCACTGTTGATTTCCCAGTTAAATGGACAGAAAGTGTTGGTGGTTTTTAATTTTCTGAATTTAAATTGCATGTGTTCATTATGTGGTAATGGTTTCTATAGTAACGATTTACCCTGGATTGGAATGCCACCGATTGCCACAATCGCAATGTTACATTCTTAAACTACTGAAAAACTGTAATAATTGGCATATTGTTGCGGTATGAAATATTATGGAATGCGTCGTTATTGGATAATAATTTTCAGAGTGGTGGAAAGTCTACTTCACACTGGACCGTATTATACCACCACATTTTATCTTCCTATAACAACTTGTGTTGTTGAGGTTTCATTGGCAGCTTCACATTTATAATGTAAGATAAAAAAGGCTTTTAAACACATCTGCTTTTTAATTTTTTTATAGGTGTTTAGCATATATCCAGTTTTTTCAATGGATTTCGGGAATGACCATGATGTGCAGGGTTGGGCAAAGATACATCAAAATGTATTTTAAATAGAAAATACGCAATACTTCAATTTTAAGTGTATTAAAATAAACTGTTTGCAAATAAATAATTTATAATTGATTATAATATCCTAATCCTAATTTAGTTACTTGGTGTTTGGTAATGAAGGGCATTTGCATCAGCAACACTGGATCAATGATAAACAAGTAATTCATAAGAAGACAACTGATGGCACCTGTATTCAACTAGTTTCTAACTAATTAATCATTTGATTGTTAATCATAAATATAATAATATGTATCGGGCAGTCATTCATGCAATGGTATGCAAAATCATGATCCCACCAAACAGCTACTTTAATTAGCGTACAATATTCGGCAATAAAATATTTATTTATCAATCATTGGACACCTATTTGAAAGCTGGCAGCCTGCACATCTCTTACCTTCACCACCATCTTCCATATGGATACATTTTTCTGTTTTGATCTCAAGTCTGGGCAAACTATTGAGTAGGCACAAATCAGAGGCCGCATTTTTATGATGTCATCATGTAGACTTCTAACAAAGTATTTTACAGTATTGTAAACCTACAAAAAATACAAAACACTAAAGTATGAAATCTTTTCATCAACCCCATCGAATAAAAATCACAAAATCCTATTTCATATTTGAAATACGTATTTAAAATACATGTAGCATAAATACTGCCCATCCCTGGTCATGTGCATGGTGATACCACCCCGAATTTCCGGTTTTAAAATGGGAAGGCAACTGGAGAATGTGGGCACTGAGCATGGCAGCCAGTTAATGGCTTAGCTATTTAGCAACACTAAATGGACAAAAGTTCGTGGACACCTTATTATTAGATTCGTTTGTGCTTTTTGAACATCATATTCCAAATTTAGAATCCTGGAGTGCAGTCTGCATTTCAATTCATCACAATGATGTTCACTCTAGAACTCAATTAAAACCCATGTCTAACATATTCCCATGTCATGCTGGAACAGGTTCGGGTGTATCGCTACCTCATCTGAAGACATCCTATACAATTGTGTGCCTCCAGCTTTGTGGTGACAGTTTGGGGAGAATTGCATATGGCTGGAAAAATCTGGTATCCCAATACTTTTGTCAATATAGTGTACTTAAAACTAAAAAAAAAAAATCTAGGTTTTTTCTTAGCTTTGTTGGTTACTAAATAAAAAAAAAAAAGGTACATTTTAGTATTGAATTGCAACTAGCATTGACCATCATGATTCCTGCCATAGTTAGAAAAGCCATCTTAGTGGTAATGAATGGCACTGAGATTTAAATTAGCTTGTGTGTCTGTAGCATTAATTTAATTTGTGTCTGGGAATGCTCTCTGTTTTACCACCGCCTTTAGTAAATGTTTAAATTCCAGTAGGTAGTAACAAGAGACACAGACAAAACACTTGTTAACCTGGTTAAAACCAAACAAAAACATTAGCTGGGATAAATTCTTCCCTTTTGATCCCAGTGACAGGAGAATGTTTCGTCTTAAATTGCATCTCTATTTGTTCCCTGAGAACAGTTTTGATCCCAATTTCTAGTGTCTTAGTTTCACTACTGTTCGCTTGGCTGTAGGGGACACTGTGTAGCATAACAGACGGTGCACTGCCGCTCTGAGGAGCCCAGCACCACCACGGTGATCCTAGAGTTGGGAATGATGGGGTTTCTAGTCCTATTTTTCCCACCTGTGATGATGTCCTCAATTGTGCCGTCTTTGCCCTCGTAGACGGGGCGGTGGTCTTTGGCCTGGCGCCGTCTCAGCTCGGCGATTAGCTCGTGCTGCTGCTGCCTCTTTTTCTGAGATTGCACCTGTAGCGAAAAGACCATACTCGTTTTCTACAAAGACAATGATACAGCAGCCCAAACTTTCAGGAACATCATGTTCATCATGTGGCAGCAATGCAATCAAGTAAAAACAGAACAAGAGCTTCAGGCAATGTCATCACAATGAGACTGGAAAAACTGATGGAAATCATAACTCAGTTACGAGATAAATGTTGCAACGCCTTGTTCCGCAGGCCACAATATGGGGCCACGGTAAAAGCCTGAAGGCATGGTAAGAAAAAAATAAGCAGAAACAGAGGCAAAGGCTAAAGTGTGGTTCAATTTATTTATATATATATATATATATATTTTTTTTTTTTTTTATATATATTTTATATATATATATATATATATATATATATATATATATATATATATATATATATTTTTATATATAGAAATATATATATATAGAAATATATATATAATGTGTGTGTGCCTGTGTGTGTTCCACTTGATGAAAGTTAACATGTCATACCTTGGGGTCATGCTGTTTGGCCTCCTGAGCAAGCAGTTTCTCCCTCATAGCTTCCTCCTGTTTCTTCCTCTGTTCGTTTTCGTCAACAGCATCCTGAAAACACACACACACACAAACATTGTTACAGAAGTCCGGTTTAAACAGTTTACTTTACGTTACAGTCTCCACGGATTTTCCAAAAAAGAAAAACCTGAATTTTGTAAATGTGCTTCTGATTACGCACACACTCACACTCACACACACATACACACTCACACAGCCCCTGAGGCTGCCTGTCCGTTTCCTCACGCAGGTCGATAAATCAATGTGAAGGACAATGTGAGGAACAGGCGTGTGTATGAGTGTGTGTCCGGGTCAGAGCAGAGAGTGCTCGAGTCCAGCCTAAACACAGCCAGTGCTCTTTAAACTAAACCCAGCTGCATCTTCCTGTTATTCATCTGTCGTTCCCCCTCTCCTTCTCGCACCCTCACAACTATATCTCTACGCTACACGATGCATGGACACTCACGACCAGAACATCATTTAACCCCTAAACTTCCAGGAGTTTCTATCATTCAGCTGATGCTTTTAGATAAAGAACAGCAGGTGTTTCCTTGTTCTTAATCCGCTGCATAATTAATAATAATTCCTGTATAAAAGTATATGCTGTGTTTGCTTGTCTTTGTGCATGTGTGTGTAAAAAAAAAAAAATGCTGAGCATACTTTGTAAGCTTTGATGAAACGCACAAACACGGGGAAGAACACCGACGGAGGAGTTGTCTTGGGGCTCTCGCCAAAGTACATCACCACAGTGTTAAAAGCCTCCTGTATAAAGGTTGAAGGAAAAGAGTACAACATAAAAAATATTATATTTGTTCTGTAGCAAAGCAGTATAGTTGTTTGGAGCAAGATACAGAGAGCTGAATTCTTGAATAATTGCATGTTTTTATATCTTGGTGGGTCGACATAGACATCATGACAGGAATGTTCCATATTTTTTTAATTCTGGGCATTTTTGGTTAATTCTTTTCTGGCTAGTCCTCCCTTTCGGAAAAATACTTTGATCCTTAACATTTTTGAGTTACTGAGGTTAAGGTTTGGTTTAGCGTAGCACTGAACTAACAATTATGTCCTCACAAGGATCGTAACAGAAACATATATTACCTCAGCAGTCTTAGAGTCTTTCTGCAGCTTATCCAGTTGCATGTCACTGGCTTGCAGGAAGCCCTTGAGGACAGCATGATCATGCAGACTGCACTCTCTTCTGATCAGTTCCATTCCTTTTCCCAGCTCCTTTACATCCAGCAGCACATTCTCCAGAGACACTGCACACACAACAAATATCATTACAGGGCCAAGCACTGAAGGTGCCTATTCTATTCTACCTTTTTGTATTTTTCTTCTCCACCTGGATAGTTTGTCTATGGCAGCCCATAGAACCGTCTTGTAAAAAGTTGTCAAATTTGGCACACTGGCTGAAAAGGTTTCATGGAACATCTTTCCAAAATTTGGGGCAAGTGCTGCCAACAATCCCGTGCCATTAGTAGGTCAAATTTGGCCTAAGCAGAAGTATGTTTGTTGCCATTACATTTTAAATGTGCCAGTCATTGCTGGAGTCCCTCTATCTTTTTTGCCTCACATCATCTAAACCTCACAGAAATTGTAAAAGCAACTTGTGAATTAATCAAATGGTTTGCCAGTAATGGGCCGACAAATCTAGTCACCAAACAGGAAGTGAGGCTGTATCACAGCCAGAGACTTTGTGCACTGACAAAAAAACTAAATGGCAGCTTCAAGATCATGACCTGAGGCTATAAAAAAAACCTCACGCTCACATCACCATTAATAGTTACAATAACATGCTAAAAATCCTTAACTGCCCTGTGCCACCCCTTTTCCAAATTAGGACCAATATTCACCAAATTTGATTTAAAACATTTTGATGCCAATTTTTCTAACGTAATGGCTCTGATTTCTTATGACTGCTTAGGTAACAGTGCATCTATAAATGTGGGGCTCATCAAGCCTAAGGGCTTGAATCACAATTGGGTTTTTTTTCCCCCAAAAAACATATCATTAAGGGGATTCTAACTCATATCAGCAACCAAAAAGTGCCGAATGCTAATAGTTATGTTATAATATCATCGCGAGTCTAATAAAAACAGTGTGCGTTTACTTGCCTGCTGCGGCTTTGTCCACAAAGTGCAATTCATTGTAGAAGTTCGCAAGCTCCGGGTATTTCTCCTTCACTATCAGAGCGATGTAGTGAAGTAAGGTCATCTTGCGATCAGTAGACTTTGTGTCTAGCAGCTGAGACAACACAAACACAGAGCAGTTAAAAAATATAGAAAGACATGTACACTAGATTCACACAGCAAAACAATCCCAGTGTCATTCATCATACCAGATCTAAACTTTGGAGTTTGAATCCATAGACCGAGCCTCTTTTACTACTGTTCATGTAGTTACCCAAGGCCAAAATAATCTGTGTAAAAATATAGGAGAAAATGTGTCAGATTTATGACAGATTTAAGATAGATTTGCTTAATAGAGTATTATGCATGACAGAAAATCCCCCACCTCAAGCATTCTTTTTAGCTTTGGAGAAGACTTCACTGAGGCTGAAGCAGCAATGATGGCATTGAGTTGCTGTACAAAAGAAAGATTATGGTAACCACTGATGGACAGTCATTCTATATATTTTTTAGTAAAGAGATAAAGGAATTTTCTTTCTACTATCATCTTACTAGTAAAATTATCACCTAATAAAAGCAATGTATTAGTAGGAGCAGAAATAACAGTTTTTACATTACAACAGTAGCAAAAGTATCACAGTTGTGAAATGAGGAAAAGTAATAATAATGGTGGCCATGGTATTACTATGCTAGTAGGAAAAGGAGTAGAGACAGTAGTATGAATGTTAGCGGTATTAGCATTAGTAGTATGAATGTTAATAGTATTGATAGTAGTATTAGTGTTAGTAGTATGAATGTTAATAGTATTGATAGTAGTATTAGTGTTAGTATTACTATTATTATTAGAAGTTTGGATGCTAATAGTATTGATAGTAGTGTACATGCTAGCAGTAGCAGTAGTATGAATGTATGCAGTATAAATGTTAATGTTATTGATAGTAGTATTAGTTGTATTAGTAGAAGTAGCAGAAGTAGCAGTAATATGGAAGTTAATAGTATTAATAGTATTGTTAGTAGCAGTACTATGGATGTTACTAATATTGATAGTATTGTTAGTAGTAGCAGTACTATAGTAGATATAATATGAATTACAGAAGTATTAGTGTTAATAGTAACAGCAAAGGTAGAAGAAAGAGGAGTAGAAATTGTAGTAAAAGTAGTTGTATGAATGTTAGAATGTTGCTATTAGTAGAGTAAGTTTTAGTAATAGTTGTATTAGTAGTAGCAACAGTATTAGTATTGGTATTATTATTAGTAGTATTAGCAGCATGAGTAATATTAGTAATAGTAGAAAGAAGTAGCATTAGTCTATTAGTTGTAATAGAATTAGTATACATTTTAATTCCCATTAGAAGTAGTCCTTAGTTAATAATAGCAGCATCAGCCAAGTAAGCAATAGTAGTACTACTGCATCAGCAGAATAAGTAGTAGCAGTGTATTAGCATCATAAGTAGAATAATTAGGTGTATTAGTAGTAGTAGTAGTGTCAGTATTAGCATCATCAGTAGGAACATCAGTAGTAGTAGCAGTAGTAGTAGTAGTGTTGTTTTTAGCAGCAGTAGTGTTAGTAGAAGTGTAGTTATAGTAGTAGTAGTAGTAGTAGTAGTAGTATGAGCATTATCAGTAGTAATATTAGCATTATCAGTAGTAGTAGAAGTGTAGTAGTAGTAGTAGGAGCATTATCAGTAGTAATATTAGCATTATCAGTAGTAGTAGTAGTGTTGGCCTCAGCAGCATAAGTAGTAGCAGTAGTGTTAGTAGAAGTGTAGTAGTAGTAGTAGTAGTAGTAGTAGTATGAGCATTATCAGTAGTATTATCAGTAGTAGTAGTAGTAGTAGTAGTAGTAGTAGTAGTAGTAGTAGTGTTGGCCTCAGCAGCATAAGTAGTAGCAGTAGTGTTAGTAGAAGTGTAGTAGTAGTAGTAGTAGTATGAGCATTATCAGTAGTATTATCAGTAGTAGTAGTAGTAGTAGTAGTAGTGTTGGAATCAGCAGCATCAGTAGTGTTAGTAGTAGTAGTAGTAGTAGCATTATCAGTGGTAATACTAGTAGTGGTATTAGCAGTATCAGGAGTAGTGTCAGTATTAGCATCATTAATAGTAGCATCAGTAGCAGAGTAGTGGTGGTAGTGGTAGTAGTAGTAGTTGTAATAGTAGTAGTAGTAGTGTTGGTATTAGCATCAGTAGTATTAGTAGTATAATTGTTGTGGTAGTAGTACTAGTAGTAATAGTGTTTGAATTAGCAGCATCAGTAGTAGTAGTAGTAGTAATAGTAGTGTCAGTAGAAGTGTAGTAGTAGTGGTGGTATCAGTATTAGCAACATCAGTAGCATTAGTAATTGTAGAAAGTAGTATTATAAGTTTTAGAAAAATGTGAAAAATTAGAATAGAAACGATTTCGCCCTTCATTACTAAGCTAACTCACCGGGGTCAACATGCTGATGTTGTCATTAAAGTTCCCCACGAAAGTGACGATGCTCATCCTCTGAGTAAGGCGCTCGATCTTGCTGAAGAGAAGCATGAAGCGGTCTTCCTCAGCCAGCTGCTCAAGAGGCCTGCGTTCCCTCTCATACTGACGCATCAGCTTAGTCTCAGCCTCCGTGGGCAGGAAACGCATCAGACACTCCACAAAGTCCACTGGCAGAGCCTTGAGATCAAACCTGTGATCATCCATACATGCATATCAGTGACTTAAGCGTGTAATCCAGGAGGAAGATGAAAACTGGCTTTGTTTCAAAGTACACTAGATCAAGAAGCCTATTATGAAGAAATGTTATGTCACCAGGTATGGAAAACAAATAGAATTTTCTCATCAGATGATACTGCAGCCTGGTCATAAGCATGAGTAATACGTCACATGAATGGCCCATTAGATCATCATTAATTAACACAATATTAGGATCCTGACTTTATCTTATTATTTTATCAGAGATAAAGAAAATGGACTGAAATGGAATTATAGCCCACTTGTTCTTTCCTTACTGAATGTTACAACCAGTTTTATATGCAGTTTAAATTCAAAACGACTTTTGCTGTATTTTCTCCCCATCCCGAGGCTTCCTGAGGTTTGGCCAGCTCCAGTCACGTCCCACCTCGTGAAGATTATGGACCTATGGATGATCATGGAGAAGTAGATGCCGAGTGTTTAAAGGCCCTGGCATGGAGAAGCTGATGCTGGATCTATGATGATCACAAATTGTTCTGTATTGTTGAAAGATTTATGACCAAACTTTTGATGTCACCCATATGAGGATGGGTTCCCCTTTGAGTCTGGTTCCTCTCAAGGTTTCTTCCTCATATCATCTAAGGAAGTTTTTCCTTGCCACTGTCGCCACGGCTGCTCATCAGGGACAAACGCACACCATTCACCTTCACTGTTGTTTTCTGTAAAGCTGCTTTGAGACAATGTCTGTTGTGAAAAGCGCTATACAAATAAACTTGACTTGACTTGACTTGACTTGTATTTTCATGCTGGATTTGTGTTTATGTGACAAAACGTAAACCTGTCATAGGTCCAGGTTTATGTTTATTTCAGTTTAAAACTATCTCAGTTTAGCTCCAGTACTCCTTATAATTTAGTCCAGAATGTTTAGTTTCACTTCTGCTTCTCCTTTTTTTTTTTTTTTTTTTTAAAACACTGATTACATAAAGGTTGCTTTGTTACAGTTAATTTATTTTAGTTACATTTATCTTTGTGATAGCTCTGTTCAGAGTGATGACAAATTCATGTCATCTTCATTAAACAAAAAGTTTTCAGAACATTTTCCATTATTGACCAAATGAGCTTTTTTTTCCTTTAAATGAATCCAGGCAGGAAATGGTTACAGTTACTCACGTTTGGATGGCTCTGCAGATCTCCTCCGTGCTCTTGTTAGCTTTGCGTAGCGTGATGGCCAGGTTCTTGGAGCGATTAGCGTCCAGCAGCTGAACTTTGTTTACGGCCTTACTGGATGTTTTGCTCTTTGTGCAAGACAGATCAACCACAGGACCTTGTGCTTTTGTCTTAAAGAGCTCCTCGAATTTCTCCAGGTCCAGCTCCTACTCACAACCCAAAAACACACCAGTTCATCAGAGGAATAAATGGTGCATCCACACATACTGTACAGAGGTGGACATATTATAAATACACTAGCATGAATGTGTTTGCCAGATACCATGACATGCTAACCTGGTGCCAACTATTGTAATTAAATTTAAAATTATTATTGAGATTGACTCATTAGTACATTTTTCATTCATCCATCTTCTGGTACAATGTCTTTATCTTTGTCTAACACCCCCTTTCAGAACATATTATATTACATTATGAATATACTATTCAACAGGTGAAGACGGACCAAAGCTTTATTACGATTTGCATATTAAATGTGTTCATTTGTGTTGTACAAGTTATGTAGACTAGGGTAAAAAAAAAAAAAACAGGGTCGGAGTTAAGCTTCGACAAGCCTCCAGCTCCACACAAGTGGACTTCTAAGTCTGGCCATCATCCACATTTTTTTATCTGATGAAGGAAAATGCAAGCTCAATGCATTTTGTGCTAAAGTTACAACATAGTCTCAGTGTGCACTATGTTGCTTAGTTTGATTACTGTCTCTGCATCTCTTTATATTTCAGATTGTTAGCTTGATAGCAAACTCGTAGACAGCGTACCACAATGAGACTCACCTCAAGCACTCGTTCGTCATCGATCTCATTGAAGACGGTGCCATTGATCTGGTTGGGCTTCAGAGCCGCCCAGTTAAACACAGGAAGACGGAACTTGGTCTTTATGGGCTTCTTGATGCGGATTGCTGCAGATTCATACAAAGAAGAGAAATGTATCGTTATAGTAGTAGTACATATACATTTAGGGCATTTGGCAGACACCCTTATCCAGAGAGTAATACAGTTATCTCATTCATACAACTGAGCAGTTCAGAATTAAGGGCCTTGCTCAGGGCCCCAGCACTGGCAGCTTGGTGGGGCTGGGATCTAAACTCTCCACCTTCCAATCAGAGGTCCAACTTTTTAATCTAAACAAGAGAAACTAGTAGTAGTAGCCCTATTATTATTATTTGTATTATTTAAGTGTATCATACAGCACTTATTATTTTTGTAATCCACACTTGTGCATTCAGTTCTGTACCATGCTTTCTTTTACACTTTCAACTTGATGAGAAATAAAAAGTGGCAGCTCCGTGGGTGGGATTTTATGGGTATGGGACTTTAAATCAGAAGGTTGTGAGTTTAAATCCCAGCACCACTAAGCTGCCACTGTTGGGCCCTTGAACAAGGCCTTTAACGCGTAACCGCTCTGTTGTATAAATTAGATAACTGTTAGTCACTGTAAAAAAAAACAAGGAAAAAAAAACAAAAAAAAACAGCTGCTGAGACACTTAATTATACCAAGTAATTAATAAAAAATAAATAAAAAAACCAGGAGGGATATGTCTGTTTTTATGTGTAAAAATTACAATAAAAAATGTTTATGCATTCATGCACTCACCTGATAAACCAACGCTGAGGATGACTGAGGGTGATGCTCCAGGAAGTGGAGGAGCCAATGGTGGAGGTGGAGGTGGTAGACACTCTGTTATAAAAGAGACATGACGCTTTAACTCTTTTCGGAAAGCTTCACATCCAACAGGCTATAAAAAAACCCACAACACTGCCAGCCAGCACAGGACATTATCAGCAATGAGGTTAGAGTTCTGGCTGACACAAATTTATCCTCAGTACAGCTGTTTCCCCAACAAAAAGGGTGTGTATGTGTGTTTGTGTGTGCATTTAAGCTCCCCTGAGCTGATAGGAAACTCCCTACGTTTCCCTTTCCTGTAGTTTAAACTGGTCACAAAACATGCAATCTTTGAAAGAAACTGAAAGACCAGATGAACAGAGTTGGTACTGGATCTGAGTCAAGGAAACTATCCAGAGCTTGTGAGTGGTGACAAACTGTAGGCCAAAAACATTATTATATATAGAAATATATATGGAGAAACATTTGTGAACACCTGACTATAAAATTCTTTTTGTGCTTTCTAAACATCCCATTCCATCCCATTTGCTCTTATAATAAACTCTTTGGGAAGATGGTCCACTAGATTCTGGAGGTGGTTGTAAAGATTTGTGCTCATTCAGACAAAATGTGTTAGTAATGTCAGATTCTAATGTAGGGGGAGGAGACCTGAAGTCAATCTTCCAATTATTCTCAAAGATGTTCAATTAGGTTGATATCAGAGCTCTATACAGTCTTCTTCTTCTTCTTTCGGCTGCTCCCATTAGTGGTTGCCACAGCAGATCATCCGTCTCCATACCCCTCTGTCCTCTACATCTGCCTCTTTCGAACCAACTACCTGCATGTCTTCCCTCACCACATCCATAAACCTCCTCCTTGGTCTTCCTCTTTTCCTTCTTCCTGGTGGCTCCATCCTCAGCATTCTCCTACTGATATACCCCATGTCCCTCCTCTGCACATGCCCAAACCATCTCAATCGTGCCTCCCTCACCTTGTCTCCTAAACGTCTTAGAGCTCTATACAGTAGCAGGCCAAGATCTTCCACTCCAACCGATGTAAACCATATCTTCATGGAGCTGGCTTTATGTGCAGGGGCATTGTCATGTTTGAACATCCCAATATTTTTGTACCAACTAATAAATAATTTTGAATTATGAATGTATGGACCTATTGCTACATTAACCTTATATTAGATCTGCCTACACTAATGATTCACATACTCAATCTGCCATTAATGTCAAAGTACTTATCCCCCTAAAACATCCTTTAATTGCTGTTGAAAGCACTTGGTTTCGGTGGGTTTTTTCCAGAGTTTTTTTTTTTCTCATGTTAATCACTCACTTCCCCATTTCCCCAGTGAATATATTCACTGCTCATGATGTCAGCCAAAATAATGACAATGCTGGGAAAAAATAACTTGAATTTCCAAAATGACAAGTTTCATGTCGCATCATAAGATCTTATGCAATAAACGAACAGATCTGATTAAAAAAAATTTTAAGTGAGTTTTGAGTGTAAAATTATATTTACATGTTTCTGTACAATATTAATGCCTAATGTCTTCAAATAATCTTATTGTACACAGAAACACCACACAGACCAATTAAATCTGGGACCATGGAGCTTACCCTAACTTCTCCTCTCATCTAGCTGTAGTGTACAATAGCAAAGCAAAAAATACCAAATCAACTTCTCACTCCACTTCTTTGGCCTTTTGGGATTTCAAAATAGCATCTAAATTACCTATGCAATTATCCATGTACCATCATACAATACTGTCAGCGTACCTGCTGATGGGAGAGGTGGAGGTGGTGGAGGTGGTGGAGGTGGTGGAGGTGGTTCAGGCGTTTCCACAGTAGCAGCGGGCAAACTGACACCCAGGATGGTGCTGACTGAGCCCAGCTCCCCGAAAGGAGCTCCAGTCATAATGTCTATAGCCCCTCCTCCTGGTGCTCCTCCTCCTCCACCACCACCACCAACACCACCACCACCACCACCCAGGGCCTCGATTGCAATGTCTCCGTCAGGCTGCTTCCTCAGGCGGATCGTCCCCTGCTGCTCGAGCTCCAGTAACCGCTTTTCGATGTTTGTATGCCTCTGGAAGGCGGCGTCCTTCTCTTGTATAACACGTCGAAGCGTGCGCACCTGAGAGTTCGTCGATTCGTACGTTTCCTGTGTACAACAACAGCACGAGAAGAAAATTTAAGGAGGACACAATATATCTGGATGTTCTTTTGAGTTTTAAAAAGGCAGGCAGTTATATTTAGAGCGCTATATTGCATGCAAATTTAACAATTGCAATGTAAACAGTTATATTTATTGCATTTGGCAAATGCCCTTATCCAGAGCGAATTGCAATTATCGCATTTATTTGTTTAAAGGCCCAAAGACACAGGCTGGTGGTGTTTAAATTTAAACTAATGACCTTCTGACCAGAAGTCAAAAATCGTAACCGTTGGCCTTCCCTAAAAAATATATACGAATTGAGACACGCTTTTTTTTTTTTTCCAGGTCTGTTTACATGGCAGTTCTGTTTTTGTACTTTGATTTGTTGTTTGGTGTAATCTGCTGATCAGTGACCAGTTTGTGGAAATGACTCATGCTTGGACTTCCCCATATGATCAAGGTATAATGCAGTGTGCTACATCAGGGCGTTACATAATATATATCGCATTCATAGCGCCAAGAACGTCCTTTGTGATGAATAAATATCTTATCAGAGCCCTGACTAAACATTTAGCCATTTAATTCATATTTACTTGCAGGTACATTAATTACACCATTACTTAACCATCAGCTTGTATGACCCCATACAAACGAATATGATAGAAATTTAATAGCATGTCATTCTCTTCTAAACTATACTATTGTATATAACAAAATAAATAGTTATATGAATGGTTATAATCTGTCAATGTGAGAACAGTATATTCCTGCAAGTAAATAACTGTAGATTATATAATAAAAACAGATCGTTTATAATGACGTCTATTTCCAAAAATGGTGCACAAAAAAAACACAAAAGTCATACCCGAATGGATGAAAGGTCCTTGTCTTTCTGTAGGAGCTGCTTCTCCAGCTCTGCGACTTTCATCACTGTCTCATTCTCCACTTCCAGAAGCTTCTCGGTCACCTAGTCCAGGGAGAGAGGGAGAAAATCATGGCAGAGAGAAGCCAGAGATGAGGAGGAAACAGGAAGGGAGGCAGAAGAGAGTGAGTTATTGATCCTAGAGTCCGGGCAGCCATCCCATACCCATTTCACTGCTGCTGAGGATAATGATGCCTCGATCTGCCTTCTATCTCCTTCTGTCTTTGTTATTCGTTCTCTTTCTACTTTAAGACAATACATATGAAATAAGCTTTCCCTCTTTCTTATGCAGCAGAAAAAGTCAATGGGATCACTTTCAGTTTTGAATTAGATATGTGATGACACACAACAGGGAATATCTGGGAAATTCTTTGTTTTTTTTCTAACGTCCCCATGATTTCTAGACCCAGAGAGTCATTGTCTAAGTCTCAGGGCATCGCATGACATACTGCTTAGATGCAAGCTGTACCAACAATCTGGGGAATTGTTTCCATTCCAAACATACTTTATTTTCGCCAAGTGTGAAACTAAAAACAAATAACACACCAGGCCACTTGATGCACTCAAACCCCACTGCATTTGAACACCAGAAAGTGTTCTAATGCTTTTTGAACACTTTCTATCAATAGATGTATCAGTGGATAATGAAAAAAAGTGATAAAACATTGCTCATAGTTTGTAGACATATTT
Source organism: Silurus aristotelis (assembly GCF_946808225.1). Lineage (NCBI taxonomy): Eukaryota > Metazoa > Chordata > Actinopteri > Siluriformes > Siluridae > Silurus > Silurus aristotelis. The sequence goes on along the minus strand of NC_139592.1, from coordinate 19,331,514 downwards.
ACGGTCAGTTAACAAACCAAGAAAAAAAAACAGCATGCCAATATATTGTATGCATAGTGTTCAGTCATTTCTCACATGAGACAGGTGGTCCTCCAGTTCCTCCACTTTCTCCAGAGCGACGTTCTTCGTCTCTGCGTCCTCCAGCAGTCCTCCTACATCAAACACGTTGTCTAAGTAGGCCTGGATCTGCACTGCCAGCTTGTCGCTTTCTGTGTGCTTAGATTTCTGTAGGACAGAGACCCCAGGAATACAAATATCATAGTTGCAAAAAAGAACTAGAATGGAGCCAGAGGTTAATGCCGATTAACCAGTTTGTGTAAGATTCTACGAGTTTGTATGATTTATAGACTTGCTTTTTAATGCTGTGGAATTCTTGCTAGCGCCATAAACTATAAGATCGCAATCAATTTGAGTTCGAACTAAATAAATGTATCCCTACTTCTAATAGAAGGTAGCATTTGGATTTTTTAATGTATTCATTCAAATGACTCTTCATCTAATTAAATATGCACACAATGGCTTATTTAATCAAATGGAAAATACAGAACAAAAACTGGAGCATTTCTTATGATTTAAATTGAATATTTAATTACTTCTTATGTAAACGTATTGAAAATAACCTGTAGCGGACCTGTGGAGTAATCAGCATTAGTTGTTCAGCTTAAAGTAGGTTCAATTCATGACTTTTTGCCCCTTACAAAATAAAAACCTTGTAAAATTTAATAATAGACATCAAACGTACCAAAGTTGAAATCAAAATGAACGGGAAAAAAACCCAACAACGATATACCAGAAAAGTGAAAAGCATACAGAACTGTACAATTTATATTTAGATCTTTTTTTAATATTTGGCACATAGATTTGGTGCACAAATGTTGAAAAGTCCTTCATATAAAAGCAACCCCTTACCTCTAAGAAATCATCAAGACCCAGTTTAGTGAATTCGTACTGCAGATGCACACGGAAGTTCATGTCCTCCACAGAATGAACCACGATGTTGATGAACTGCATGCAGGCCACCTAGTATACGAGCCAAAACCAAAACAAAGCATCACGAAGATTAAAGATCACATCACAAAGGTAATGTTAAAGATATGGTTTAGCAGAGGAGTTCTCCTACCATGAAATCAATGTTTCCTTCTTCACAGCGGAAATACTCCATCAGCTTTTCGAAGCGGTACTTTTCTTTGCACACCTTCGGGGTAAAGGCAAATGTTAGATCGTTAGAAATGGCAGAAAAGACAAAGAACATCATGTGGACAAATAGAAAGGTGTCTATAAATTTGTTTTTTTTGCAACAAAACTAACTGATCACTCACAGTTTAACACAGAGAACATTTAATGTAGGGTACATCTGAAAGCCAAGTCTAGTTTTCTGTCCTTTTACTATTGAATGGATTTAATCAAAACCCCCAACTTGGTCTATCACTGAAAAGCTGAGGAATAAAAAAAAATTCTGTGGCTCCAGTAAGTAGCCAAGATATGATTAACCAAATAGTTTGGTAGGTATTTGCTTTATAGTCGACTGCAAAAAGAAGGTCCAGAGAGGTCAACTCCAGCCATTAGCTAAGACAACCAAGCTCCATGGCTGGTATTCGTGGGAAAGGACAAGTTTCAAAGGCAGAAATGAGGAATGAAAGCCAAACACATTCTCCCACACAAAGTGGGCTTGTTATTTATAGTGTTTATGTGTCACAAAATAACAGCGTCTACAGCAAGAATGTTGAAAGTTTACATAAATGGTGTTTAGAACATAACGAATGCTTAACCCAAATGAATTTTCATTCTCAAATCGTACATTATTGTGTATTATTGTTTCCTGAACTAAGTTCCTGAGCTACTTCACTTCGAGTTTGAGGTTTTAATCGTTCACTTTTCGGCCACGTTTTCGTTCTATTCAGGTTGAATAAGATTCAACCTTTCCAGATTTCCTTCCAGAGAACCTACTAGAATCTACTGGATGCTATGCTATTAAGAGTCATAATTAGATGCTTTTGGAATTATTTTTATATAATACACACTATGATTTTAGAAGAACACTTTCTTTTAATAAGGAAAGGAATGTTCATTTGGTTTCCTCTAAAAATCTGAAATATGATTGTTTATATGGCAGTGATTAGAACGCATTATCTGATCATCCCGAAAAATGCCTATGTGTGCAAACAGGAGGCTTGGGGTTATTGAGAGCTTTTGTGAATCATGCATTGGTTCCCACATTGTTCAGAGCACTCCAGGCAGCGTGTAGTAATTTCCTAGTTTCCGGCATTTAGCAGGCTGGACTAGCAGAATGAGGGGGAAGGTTAAGAAACGATACAGCAGGCAACTCTCTCCCACCAAATTGCTGATCTTTATCACACACTGCATTTGGTTCGTATTTGGTGAGCTTAGAATAGTTTGGCCTGTATTTAAAACACAGACACACACATACAGTATAATACTTTCCCACCATTTAGTCTAAACATTAAAGGTTAGTTATAGATTACTGGAACTTCCCTACTGCACACAATAACCCAAATTCATCAACTGTCAACACTTCTATTCCTGTCCAGACTTCATATCACCTATACAGCGTTGCGTACAACCGTCTGGGAAGGTTACCTCTTTGAAGTTATCAAATGCTGAGAGGATGATTTCATGGCCTCCTCGCACAAGACACACAGCAGCCAGAAGCTCCAGGACCAGCGCTTTTGTCCTGCACCAAAAAAAAAAAAAACAATGACAACCATGAATATTTGGCTCCTTCAAGAAAAACTAAAGAAGGTCAAAGCAGAATCCACACAATGAGCCAACTGGCTTAAGTTACAAGTCATATATCAGGCTAAACCCTATCCACCTAGCCTGTCTAACATCTGTCCTTCCGGGGGAAAAACTCTGCTTTGTGTCCATTGTTTGAGAATTTTTTAAATCGTGAACTGAAGAGGCGATCGCTAACTCCTGTTTGTGGTTTGGTTTTGGTATTCGGCTCAGGTTTAATATCCAGACTGGGTTACGATGAGACTGCAAGACATTTTTGTTAGTGAGAAAAGGAGGCGCTAAGGTAATAGTGCTATGTGGATATGTAAGAGTGACTGGCGCAAAATGTGTCATTAATTAATATGAGAGCTGTGAGCTGTTTTCTTTAGAGATACATTGGTGCTGCTCCCAAGTACATTGAGGACCACCCGAGCACAGTATATTATATTCCATTTTTTTCCCATTCATTATTCCCAGAAAATTGGCTGTGGGAAAGCAGGAGTATCAACCTAATAAACACACACATCCACCTTATTAATACTTGGACGTTGATTTTCAGATACATTTAGTTGGATTATTTTATTTAGCTACTACCTTCAAATTTCTGTGCTGAATTAATATTCATAGTAAAATGTAAAAGGTGATACTAATATTAATACATGACAAACTGGAATAAACTAAGACTGTTTGCAATTTTTTTTCTTCAATATCATGTAGTCATATTGTGGAAGAAATCTGAGATATACAAGGGCATACAATTTTACAGTGATGTCAATGGGTGGCTATATTTTTAGCCTCTTACAAACACACGCATTATTAGCACACACGCTAATAACACACGCTAATTTTCAAGTTCACGATTTCTTCTTTTTTTTTCTTTTTTTCTCCAAGCGTCAGAAACTGTATGAAACATCATGAGTAAAAAAAAAAAAAAAAGAAAAAAAATCTTAAAATGTGAATAAAATAATTTGTGACTGAAATAAATGTAATTTCAATATCAAGTATGAATGTAAATGGATCAATTCATATTATTCATTAATATTTGCTATATCCATTATATATATTGTTCATATACATGAAATAACTAGAAAAAAATATTATACACAACCACTATATCAAATTTCAGATCTGTGGGAAACAATGTTAAGATCTTATGATCCAGACATACAGTACTGCTTCATTTACAAACCCTACATCTTGTTAATCCACCATAATCCAAAGAGTTTATTTATACACCATTATAACTACTCCAAAATACACATATAAAACCATTTAAGGTTATAGCATTGAACTGAACATTTTTCCAACAGACAATTCAACCTTTTGTACTGGAGGTGTGGGGCTTTTACTCACCGCGAGTTTTTATTGTTCATGCTCAGGGCGATTTCATTAACCGCATGCGCATGGGACATGACCATGTTGAAACCATACTAAGAACAAAAAAGAGTACATAATTAGGGTTGATTAAACACTACTAGATTTGAGCTTTGTATGACTTCTGATGCACAACACAGAGCTATTCTCTTTATGGTTTACAATAAGCCCTGATTATAAACGCCGTAATAATAAGCTCCACTCTTCTGGGAAGATGTTCCACTCGATTTAGTAGTGTGCACGTTGAGATTTGTGCTTATTCAGCAACAAGGGTGTTAGTAAAGTCAGGTATTGATGTGCGGAGATGTTTGGCATGCTCCTGTTGGCAGATCATCTGTCTCCATATCAGTCGGTCCTCTACATCTACCTCTTCCAAGCCAACCACCTGCATATCTTCCATCACCACATCCATAAACCTTCCTCTTTTTTATCTCTCCTCTTTCTTCTCCATCCTTAGCATTCTTCTCTGGATACACCCCAAATCCCTCTTCTGTACATGACCAAACCACCTCAATTACGCCTCTCTCACCTTGCCTCCAAAACGTCCTGACTGCACGGCCCCTCAAATAAAATCATTTCTAATCCTGTCCATCCTCGTCAATGAAAATCACAGCATCTTCAGCTCTGCCAATTCCAGCTCCGCCTCTTGTTAATTCCGCTGTCTCAAAACCACAACATTGCAGGTCTCACCACAGTCTTACTTTGAACTTTAAAACTTTCCCTTTCACTCTTGCAAATACCCATCACAAATCACTCCTGCCACTCTTATTCACCCACTCCACCCTGCCTGCACTCTTTCCTTCACTTCTTTAACATGCAGGGTAAATTTATATATCCTATAAAAATGTGTACCTCCAGCTTTGTGGTATCAGTTTGGTAAAAAAAAAATATATATATATAGCAGGTGTCCTAATACTTTTGACCATGTAATATACCTGACTATCTGTCAGTAATATTGTAAGCCGAAGCTAGCTGCTTTCAAATGTAAAACAAATGTATTTTAGCATTTCGTTGAAAGCTGTGATCCCAAAACATCTCCATATATTCTGTCTAGGCAAAAAAAAATCCTTAATGTCAGTAAACTAATGGATTCTTTCTGACCTGACAGGAAACATGATAGACAAGCAAGCAAACCCAACACAATTTATTGTCCTGGTTAGATTATGCACATCATTTGGTTTGATCCTGAAGATCATTTTGTTCCTCTGAGTAGATATCTATTGCATCACAATAACTGATTGCACCGTCTGTGTGAATTGAAGACATTTTTCAGAGGCAAAATACTAAAGCACGGCGTTGTTCAAACTCACAAAAACAATATCAATATCACAAAAAATATTGTAAACTTTTATTGCTCTGTGTAGTATAACTGTGGATAATATATGCTATTAAACCACTAGAGGGAGATGCAGTGTTACATGATTTTATACACCTAAAAACTCCCGTTGAGTAAAGTACCTGATAGTTCATGATTGCTCGGAGACACATGATGCACACATGCACGTCATCCTTTTGACTCACTATCCTGGAGTTTTTTATCGTTTTGCTGTTTGCTGCTGAACCATACCTGCAAAAGACAACGTGAAGTCGAATTATGAAACAGGGAGCCATGCGAGCTCGTTCTAACACCCCTTAACGTGATCATTTATCAGTAGATTATGCCAGGAGTATGCTACATTAAAAACAGATGCTTCAGTTCCTTTAGTTTACTGTGTTATATGCGTGCTGCTCTCCTTATGTGCCGTTTCAGCAATGTGGGTCGCATATCGGAAATCACAAAAGTGAGTCAGACACTTTCCTGCTTCAGCACACGCACGCTCTCGTCTACGCTGAATGTCACGCAGTATAGTGGTGATGTGGTTTCTGTAAGATTCATCTTCTCTGAATATAGAAGAAGCTTAGAACATGTTTCCTGTACACAGAACACAGGATACCAACATCTTCTCGATACTTACTTTCAGGGTAACACAGTTGCTGCGACAAAAGAAGCATGAAAATAATACACTCACAAAACATTGTAGGGATGGGGGGGGGGGGGAGGGTACAATCAATTCTCAGATATGTAAAAGTACCAAATCATGTAGACTGACAAGTTATTGTAATAGTACAATATAATCTCGCACAATATATAAACAAAAGTTTGTGGACAACTTGTTTTTTTGAACATCCAATTCCACATTTAGTCTTCATTTGCTCTTAGAATATCCTTCACTCTTCTGGGAAGATGTTCCAAAAGATTTTGAGAGTACGCTAGTGGAGGTTTCTGTTTTTTCAGCCACAAGGGTGTTAGCAAAGGCCGGTATTGATGTAGTGTGAGGAGGAGGCCTGCAGGTCATCATTAAAGAGGTGTTTAATAGTTTTGAGGTCAGAGTTTAAGATCTTCCACTCCAACTCATGTAAACCATATCTTCATGAAGCTTGCTTTGTGCACAGGGGCACTGCTATGCTGGAACATATGCATGGAAAGTCATTGTATACAATTGTGTGTAACAGTTTGAAGAGGATTCACACATGGCTAGAAAAATCAGGTGTCCTAATACTTTTGTTCATATATTGTATATGTGTTTGTTTAATTTTTGCTTTCATTTTTTTTGTGTTTTAGTTTTTTTGTTGTAGTTTTTTTTTTGCTTTCTTTTTTTTTTTTTTTTTTGCTCTCATCACTTTATAAAGTGCTCATACTAACACTTTTCCCTCGTTTTCATAGCAGAAGATTACTCACAGGGACGTTTATAGCACATGCTTAATATAAACTAATTGCATACACATGTAAAACTTTCTGTAAAGAGATGTCAGTACTTTGTAACTATAAGTTTTGTACACGGAATTCTTCAGGATTGATGCTTTTGCACTTTTTTTTCTTTTAAAAAAAATATGACTCTTACTCTTGGTTAAGAACTTCTTATGATCTTCTAGAGAGAAAAAAATACGTTTTTAGTGAGGTAATGGATGTACCTCTGAATACGAATGCCCCCAAATTCGGGAATAATTCAGAATATGAATCGAAATTCATAGAGGTTTTCGTATCGGTTTACGCATAAAAATTCAGAATACGAATAATCCGCATGCCGATATCATAGTGAAAGGAGATTCGTCTCCTTCCAAACAATAATTCTCCTTCCTTCTCCTCTGAATGTCATCTCCATCATGCCAGCATTCACTTTTCTCAAAGGTAAAGTACCCAGTAAAGATGTTTTCCTCTTTTAGATGTTAAGGCACCATTAATAAATGCTAAATACTCAATAATATTAGTGCATATTGGTTGTATTTTTATTTTTATATTAATATTTGGGGTCGTTTGGAACAAATTATTATTAGAGTTTCTACATAGGCTTTATCAGGTGAGACAACACACAAGCACATATAGAAGCCAGCTGGCTTTTTTTTGTGAAAGCAATAAGAAAATGAAGTTGAGCAGAGCAGCACGAACACATCTACGTTACCTACAATACGTACCGAGGGACGGATTGGCGCACTGAGCGCACCAGGGTACTGAAACCGTTCTGGTGCAGATCCTCAATAGACCTGCTCCAGGACTTGTCCAGTGAGCCTTCTTCCCCGTTCTCCAGACCATCAAAATCCAACCTGGGTTGTCCACATACACACACACATGCGTACACACATTCACACGCACAAAAGCACAAATACAGGAGCATAGGGGTAAGGTTGGGGAGCAGCAGCTTTGGAGCTCGGTAAGAATGAAGGGTTATTTTGCATAGCAGCTAAGGACAATTTGAGTGTATTACAGCTCAGCAGGGTTCCGCAAAAGCCTTGAGTTACTGCAATGCAACATTATTATCAGCAAAACCATGTCTCACCCTCATAAGCACATTCACAATGTGAACATCCTTATTGGCTCAAGAGGAAACCTGGAGTGTTGGATTTATTGTGGAGATGCTAGGTTCAGAATTTAACCAAATCTCAAAGATGTCCTAAGAGGACTTGTGTTTTTGTCTGTGATGTAAACTGACAATATGTGTGTGTTGAGCTGTGGACTTACGTGACAGCGCACTGAGCAAAGGAGAGGTATTCCACCAGAATGTCCAGTCCTCTGTTCTCATCATTCAGGAACTCACGCACCCACCTGGCAACACACACACACACACACACACACACACACACACACACACACACACACACACACACACACACACACAGGTTAGCATGGCAGTCTACAGGAGGTCAGATACTAACTTCAGATTATAGAAATCAATTTTCTAATAAGGCAAAGACACAGATCATGTCAGCTGATGCGCGTAGTGCAGCAGCCGGCGCAATTCAGAATTACAAGCGTACATGCCATCATGAACCGTGAGAAATTATGTTGCAATTAAAAAAATCAATAAATAAGATTGACAGACAAACATTCTTCTTGGGCTATGGTTTTGTCCACCCCTAAAACTCTCTCACTATTATTCTAGAGACAAATTCTTCAATCCTACCACGTATAACAACAGTATATGAGTGAGAATTTACATCCACATCAGCAAATTATGACGATGAGGCAGAGTTTGTAAAGGCTGCGACAATATATGTTGCTGGAACTGTCTATGATTTGGACTCTACTGAGTTAAAGAAAGCGTGAAGGTAAAAGAGGAATTGAGAATGTGCATGCAAATAAAAGAGAAAAAAATTTGAGCGCAGGTTGCATAAAATCTGGGTTTCCCCTGTGCCTGGCAGGCACAGAATTTGATTTTTATCCAAATACATATAGAAATGTTTTTTCCCAGTTGTTTAGCTACACTTTTTTTGAGATGGGTGTGGGGGGTGGTGTTGGGGGAAGGGAGGGGAACTGAAGGAATTTCTCCTGCATTCAGCTCAAGAATGTGGAGGACATATGGCTGTGAGAGCGAATTGAGGAGAGGAGGCTGATCTTTTGACATTGGCTGAATTGAATCTACCTCCCCGGTGCTAGAACATGTCCATAGTCACGTTGAAATGATTATGAGGGGAACAGATGAGATCTATGAATGCTGGATTTGGCGTTGGAAAAAGTACAGATGAGAGAAATAAAGACAGACAGACAAAGGTAGAGAAGGTGGGGGCAAGGGTATAACACTGTGAGACAAACAGACTTTGTGGACTGAAAAGTCGGTGAGCTGAGTTGATCAGTTTCCTGTCTGACATCCCCCCCCCCCCTCACTCTGCCCCCTCCTCTCTTTCCTGCCAGATGCTATTTCAGACCAGTTTTGTAAAGCAAGGGAAAAAAGGCGCCTGATTTCAAGCCCGTGCAATAACCTCTGTTCCATTTTACACCGGTGCAAGAAAAGTCTGAAAATAGCCTGGGTGCTCTTTTTTTTCCTTTCCACTTCAATGGGAAATGCATTAAAACTCACTTTTACTGATGAGGAAAAAGAGCATGTGAATGATTAATGGCCCGCTCGGAACACAATGGAGGTACTCACATCTTGTACTTTGCATCCTTTTGATGAAAAATCAAACGCACTGTGGCTTGGAGCCTTCTGCACTTTTCTGAGTCACTTTTCTGCTTTATCTGGATAGTCCTACATGAATAAGTATCTGTACTTCCCATGCAAATATTAGGATTTGGGAATGAGAATCTCACTTGGATCAATTTGTTGAAGAACTGCTGCTCTTGCTGCTGTAATCATGAACAAGCTCCTGTTCTCATCCCAGGACATTTACTCACAATCTGCTCATAATTGCACCCCATCCCATCATACATTCTCATCAGAACTGATAAACTATGAAAAGACTAAAAATAGATTAGCTTTTCTTGAATAATGGTAATATAACCGCTATAAGCCAGGGTTGTTTGCCGTTTTACAAGTTTGCTCAGCGTATGAATGAATTCGCCATTGCACTGAGAAGCACTGGGTTTTACGGTGAGTGGCGCTCTTTTGTCTTTGTGTGATTGTGAGTCATGGGATGGGTGTGTACACACATGTGTGTGTGTTTTGTGTCTTTTCACACACTCCATTGTTGGATGCTCGGGCTTCCTGCCTCTCTAGCGAACACAGCAGTGTTTCCTGCTGATGAAATTGGATGGAGGGTAGGTACAATGAAAACCATCTGGACACACACACACACACACACACACACACACACACACACACACACACACACACACACACACACACACACACAGTGCTTTGTAAAGAGACTGGCAGGGCCAACAGCCAGAAAACTCTCCAGCCAACCCTTTACTACAGGAAATTCCCCCCCAAAAAAAGGACAAAAATTGTTAAAAGTGGAAAAGCCCTATAAGAACTATAGTTAGCGTTTAAAGAGCAGTTCAAAAACACACCTTCGTCTAATCAAACCCCTATCAGGCAGATAGAGAGAGAGAGAGAGAGAGAGAGAGAGAGAGAGAGAGAGAGAGAGAGAGAGAGAGAGAGAGAGAGAGAGAGAGAGAGAGAGAGAGAGAGAGAGAGAGAGAGAGAGAGCCTGCTTTTAATGACCATCAGTTTAAAATTCTGAGATTTGAAGGGGAGGGTCAGCAGATGAGGAGAGCAGAGAAAGAGGATAAGTCACCCGATGTGATTGGTCCTCAGCGATATCTCCAGTTCCCTCAGAACTTTGGTGGATTCCTGAACCCGCCTGCGGAATTTCTGCAGAGAGAGAGAAAGAGATTTTTATCACGCTTTTTGCCTGTTTCACAACAACACAGAGCACTACATCCCGACAACATGTTTAAGATACTTTCAAAAAGGCAATGGGTGCTACTACAGGAAAATAATCCACATATCAATCTCCCACTTCCAAGTTGACTATTTTCCAAAAACATTATTCTTATGATTTTTTCCTCTTTAAATCAGTGATTGCCATTTTTAAAAAATAATCACTTTATGTTTGGTTTGTTCTTATATTGTTGTGAAGTAACATATTGGGTTATAACATAATACACTTATACATTTCCGGTAGGAAGCACATATGGCTGGATGAGTCAGGTGTTCCAATACGTTTGTCCATATAGTGTACCTACGAAGTCTAAATATCTAGCTCTAGATCTTTATCCTTGATAAAATTTACACAGTAATAGAAAGCATTTGTTCAAAGTTGATGAAATTTCTGCATTCAACAGTCATAAATATTAATCAGACCTGTCAAAATATACCATGCAACCATGATTTTGTGGTTTACAGAACTCTCTATACAACAATTGATCAAACTCTAGGCAAATATACCATAACAACTTAGTTTCTTGCTCACATCAGCTATCTTATTAAGTAGACTAGCTAGTTAGATTAGAATGCATGGTCTGTAGTGTGGATTCCCAGTAGCACATCATCTTCTACTAGTTTATATGATTCATTCAAGCTATTTAAGACACAACATGCTGATTCATTTTCATCTTAAATGATTAATTGTGTATGCACAATGAGGTAATCTTCTTCCTCAGATATCGAGTATTTTGAATCAGCCAACAGCTCATATAATAGATAAAAATTGGTTTGGTCTCTGGTGCCACATTATACTGAATTTAAAAAATGTAATTATTTGATTTCTTACCTTGCGTGTGACTCCTGGATCTAAAAAGCCTCTCAGTTTCTGAATGTATGTGTGTGGGGGGTTCTTTACTTGGAAGCGCTCCTAAAACCAAATATAAAGGAATTGAGAATGAGATAGTCAGATAAACATCATTTTTACTGTACATGATTCACAGTCCACTATACATTAAGACTATCCTTTATTATTATTATTATTTATGCACTGTGACGTTGAATTTTCACAAAATGCTGTGATCTGATGCAATATTGTGGTTTTATAATGCCAAATGCTGCTTGAGAAATAGTCTGGCATAATCCAAGCAGACCTTTATATGGATTAGGCATTAGACTTATAAATCTGTTTTGATGTCTATAAACATTTAAAGCAAGCTCGGACCAGACTGTGTTTGTCGACAGAATATAGCCACAGAGGTAGCATAATAAAATATTACACCTGGTCACATATGAGGTCCCACTTCTTCTCATTGTCGTACTGGCGAAGCAGGCGTGCTTTGTCCGGAGGCAGGTTCATTGAGCTCTGAAAGACAGCAAACAGACAAATGTTAGCCCACATTTGTAGCAATGCAGACGACCTCACAGAAATGTCTCTATCCTCTTTCAGATCAACACAGTCCACCCTCCCTTCTCGACCTCAGGGCCTGTGACCTCAATTTTAGCATCCTGTCGCATGAGATCATCCCCAGCCTAAGGTGGCCTTGGCTACACTCATCTGCTCATCTAATCAGCTGCAGAGAAACAAAGCAGGCACTTGTTTCTCTTAACGACAACAGCTCTTGCTCAAAGCAAGCGTTTAATTAATTGATTATTGAAGCTCATAATAGAGGAGTATTTATTCCACCTGAACTCACATTAAGCAAATGTAAAATCAGATTAGAGAACATGCCCACATTTTCACACTTGCCTTCAGTTTCACAGCTGAAAAACACTTTTGGTTTCTCATAACGCCATGACCGATGTCTGAAAAGTAGCAAGTATTAAATAATCAAACAAAACCTTGATTGCTGTTTGTACTCAAGTGTGTTATTCCACTTATATAAAACACAGCAATTTTCCATTGATTGCAATGTTTGATTTATTAACGAACATCGCACTTTTTATCCAAAGTGAAGCAATTAAAAAGTTCTCCCCCAGGCCTTACTAGTTAGCTAAATTAGCATGCAGGTTCTGTAGCTACAGAAATCCAGGTACCACAGTCTCTCCCACTAGTTTGCATGTTAGATTTAAGATAATGAGAAAACAAACTGAGCGCATACATGGTTAACGCTCGGCAAATCTATTGTTTAGTAGAAAAACCGAGCACTTTTTTGTTGAATGAAAAATCGTACACTGTGTAAACAAACCTGAGGTAAATTTATCCCTTATGTTTTGAAGCACAGGGATTAATTATGAGCTAAATAGCAGCAGATATCATCTAATTATAAAGTTTGACTTAGTAATAAACACTGTAAAGCAATTCTTTCATTATTATTTCTGTAGCTTGATGCTATCACATTGATAAACAGTTTTCTCACTAGCCTTAGCTAGCTAAAGAGCATTACATTCTCTCTCTCTCTCTCTCTCTCTCTCTCTCTCTCTCTCTCTCTCTCGCTCTCTCTTTATGACACTGGAGAATACTTCTATTGAAAAATAAGAAAATAAAAACTCCTTACAGAAAATACCACCACATCCATGTTTTAATGTATTTATTATTATGCTTAAATACTATGGCATGTTCACTATACAAGTCCCTGCCATTTAGTTCAAACACACGTGCTGTTATAACCCTGCGTTTATTGAGTAAACACTACTGTTAAAAAAAAAAATCACACCTTCTAACCAATCAGATTTAAGAACAGCAAATGGTTTATACTACAGTGCTGTAAAACAAACATGCTTATCCTATCTCTAGCCTGTTGGTTATATCTGATAAAGTCCTTGTGGTGATAGGAGAAGGAGGAGGGAAATAAGGGATTGAGGCACAGTGCCCCAGCATGTAACAGATCACTCAAGGCTGAAGAAACAACTGATGTTTATCGTGAAAGAGCCATTGACACCCCCTCACGAACAACAGCCTCAATGCTGCATTCAAACTATTCCACCCAAAACACACTAACCTGCTGACACAGGGCCAAAGGACATGACCGGGACAAGTTATCAAAAAGGGGTTAGCTGAACAAAAGCAACTACATGCACACTCGCTCTAACACACGCGTACATTGTTTCAGTGGTACAGACTATGACTTTTTTATTCCACCTCTACGGTAAACTCTTTCCACAAGCTCACACGAGCTGATCTTTAGGAAAAACTGCCGTGCTGCTGGAACTTCCTTCATCAGAATTAAGTTTCATCACCAAATCTTCAAATTAGTCCATGTCAGAAAAGATTGACAAGTGAAAACAATATGTTCTGGTCTTTTAGCTCAGCTTGAAATCCCATTTATCTCTCAGACGCACCGTCTTTCATGACTAGAGATTACAACGTCTGCTTGAAGACATACTCTGCAATTCCCTCCCCGCCAGATAATCACCTGCCGGAGACGAGACCCTTCGTTTGTTGGAGCTCTTACGCTACCATTTCCTGAGAATGCACCACTTCCAAAATATGTTTTTTGCACCTTTAAAATACAGAGAGCCGCCATAAATTCCAGATGTCCAGTATTACACATTGGAATGCGTCCTGTTTATAACATAACTTTCCCCCATATGTAATGTCAGTAATGGCATGAGAACCTCCCACTCTGTAGACTCTGTTGCTACTGCCCACTTGCTGGTGAGCTCACGACTCCCAAACACTTTTGCACAACAAAGGGTCTGAACAAATAGAAAAGATGAACTCTGAAGGAGCTTCCAATTCAGGGTCTTGCTTTATGTCGTGTTCCCCAGATGTAGGAGGTGCGCTGCGACTTAAACTAAGAGCCCTTTAAGACCCGACAGGTCTAGACTTATATTTTTTTTCCACAAATTAAATAACCATAAAACTGTGAAAGAAAGTCCTACTGGTTTTCTTCAACCAGCAACTTGATGATAATATTTTGCTGTTTAAAAGCCAACAAAGCAATCATTCCAAGGTTGAGGTGGTCAAACTGAAAAAAGTACTGCAATCAGAGTGTACCAGCTTTCACTCAAACTGGGCACATTTTAGATCACACAATAAAAATATTTTTTTTCTAACAACGTAGTTCAGATTTTATATCATTCAAATATGTACGTGAGAAAAAAATGCATTCCAGAACTGAGTAGCCACTGTGAAAAGCAAAATACGTATTTCCAATTCATATTTTTATGCAATAATGTTTCTGTTGCAACATTTGAAATAGATGAGCTCTAAAATATTAAATAAAAACCAGTAAACTAATATATACATATACATATATGTATATAAATCATGTATATACATATACATGCATCTGATTGATTCGAAAATGATCGGCCTTTCAGTTTCGGAAATATGTCGCACATTTGGTTTGTTTGTTAGTTCATCCTTAAGTGGAACGATGTTACTCAACAAATAAATCAGCATTAAACATCCTTTAAAAACTTGCTGATGTTATCGTGATGCTACTTGTTCATTTGCCTTTCTCAGTATCAATAACTGTGAGTTTGTAGTTACACAGAAACATGAGCCTACAAAGTTCTTTAGTTGCATGGTATGCTAACTAATAGATGTATTGTTTGTCTGCCACTGTTATCTATTTAAAAAAAGGATAAATCACTTTGGTTTAGGAGTAAGTTTTGTACGTCTGCTTGTACCTTTGGTTGCTAGAGCCTGGCCACTCATGACCACTCTTAAGGCAATTTGTGAGCCTTAAACTGAATTAGAGTTCTTAAAAAAGCTTTTGTCTAACTTTCGTTTGGTCAGAAGTGGATTTTAGATAAGAGATAAAGATCTTGATTGTTATCTGATCTAGAATTATTCGCCTTTGTCTTTTTTTGTGGCCTTTTGCGGTCATGCATGAGCTTGCAGAGGATTTTAGTTGGAGCACACAAGAACTAAATCCATTCACAGCAAGAGACTGAAATATTGTCTTTTATCGCTCATGCACACAGAGAAAAACCACACGGATCTTCTCGAGTTCAGAGCTCTGTGGAACTTTCAAGGCCTGTGAAGTCGATTTCAAAAAGGTTTAGGTGACCAGTCCAGACCACAATATAAGCACTGGACTCAATGACCCGATTTCAAGCCGTTAGGGGTGGCATGGTTTCCAAACTCAAAGAAGGTTTCTAGTGATTTCATTAAATAAAATCTTAAAATCTACATGATGACCTAACAGATTTCATACACACAGAAGGCCATGTAGAGTTGGAAAATAAATCATCTAGATTAATACTGCTTCTCATAGTAGGTTCCAAGGAAACCCACATTTTTTAGTTACAGTAGTGGAAAGCATAACCCAACATTATCAAAATTTATTACTTATAGTTAAGTCCTTATAGTTGTTGGTCATGTGAATCGAATGGTTTTATTCCAAACCTCAAGAGCTTAAAAAGAACGTAGGTCTGCAAAAAACGCCAGCTTGAATCTAATTTTAATCATTGTCACAGTTTTGATAAAAATGTGTTCTGTCAGTGGAAAGTCCAAGTATACAATGTTCATTGGTTCCAATAAAAACTATTTCTGTTCACATTTTATTATATACACAAAACATTGGAAACTCTTCATTAAATATAAATATGTACTGACTTTAATACAAAGTTTTTTCTCACGGTTTTGTTGAAGTTATCTTAAGCAATAATAAATGAATAAATGCTTGAGGTGCTTGAGACTTGAACTTTCCTTCAATAAAATCTGGTTAAGCCAACACTTGCAAGATTAGGAACAAAAATCTCAAATGCATGTAAAAGCTATTTTTTTTTTTAATAGAGAGCACTTCTTATGAGCTCAGAATAGGAAACTGCTTGTCTCCACAATAGAATGACGAAAGACCCATCGGGGACAAAACGGGCTTCTGTTGTTCGATGTGGTCTCATACGATGAAAAGAGAGACTGTAATGGTTTAACAAAGCCCCATTCCATCTGACATTTCCCTTCTTACATTCACACAACATATACTGAATAATAGACTGGAAAACAAGGCAGAGTGCACTAAAAATCTGCTGCGATGTTGTCAGTCTGTAAGAGTAAACATAATATTCATTATAGTAATAAATGATCATTATTCGTTATCAATCCTTGAAAATGAACACGAGAAAACATGTTTAAAATATTGCTCAGGGTGGAAGTAATGAAAAACTTGCATAAGAGCTATTATATATATTTTATTTGGTAATACGTTCCCATAATATTAAAATGAAACGTTGTAATATCTATTTGTAATGTTTAGATTTAGATTAAGTTTCACTGGAATTGATGTTTAGTGTATTATCCATAATCCAAAATTGCAATACTCTCATAATCCTGTGCAGAAACGAAAATACTAGATATAAAATATACGATTCCTATTTACAAATAGAAATATTTTATTAACTGGTTAAACATAAGCATCAAAAACAGTGCAAAAAAAAAAAAGGCAAGAACATCTGAGGGTACACATCTGGTCAATCATTCCATCATTCATAAATATTTAGAGTTTCTGGCTCCTTCAGATTAAAAAAATAAAATCAAATAAACACT
Source organism: Silurus aristotelis (assembly GCF_946808225.1). Lineage (NCBI taxonomy): Eukaryota > Metazoa > Chordata > Actinopteri > Siluriformes > Siluridae > Silurus > Silurus aristotelis. The sequence goes on along the minus strand of NC_139592.1, from coordinate 19,314,348 downwards.
CTGATGCAAGTTCCACATCACTCATCATTACAACTTTCCCATGCACTCAGCCGTGTTTTCGCTGTTCTGTGACAAACGAGCAGAGACAGAAAGTGCAACGAAATTAAAACAAAAGAAGAAGTATGTTCAATAAAGCGTAAGGATCAGCATTAATGTGGCAAAATAAATTTTAAAGTGGAACTGAAAACTAAATCAAAGAGTCTGTTTATAACTCGGTTAAGCAAGTCAAAAAGACAAGGAGGAATCCTTGATATGGTTATAAATGATTTAGACATACATAATATATGCATAAGATATGAATAAGATTCGATTGTCCTTTCTGAAAATCATTCTATATTTAGTTGCCATTTGCTGTTATAATAACCTCCATTCTTTAAAGTCATGTACTGATGTGGGTTAAGTGAGGAAGCCTGGGGTGCAGTCAGTGTTCCAATTCATCCTAAAATGTGTCTCGTAGGGTTGAGGTCAGAGCTCTATAGCAGGCCACTCAAGATCTTCTACTCCAAACCATGTAAATGATATTTTCATGGAGTTTGCCTTGTGCACAGGGGTATTGTAATGCTGGAACAGGTTTCGGTCTCCTAGTTCAAGTGAAGGGATAAAGTAATGCTACCACATCCAAAGATATCCTTGTGTGACTCCAAGTTTGTGGTAACAGTTTAGAGTCAGGTGTAGCAATAGTCAGGCGTGCCAATACTTTTTATATAGCAATGTGTGTTTCAATTTATTTTTAATCTGTGACAGATTTACAACTCTTTGGTACTCAACAGTATGTTGATTAATCATTTTTTAATAAGCACAGAAATGACTGAATTTTAGTTTCTAGTGTATATATACTGTATATATATATATATATATATATATATATATATATATATATATATATATATATATATATATATATATATATATATATATATAAATAATGTAATAAGTATTCTACACTACATAATAACTCATCACCTTTTATATCTGGGTTAAATTATCAGTCTTCTTATTGGTATATTTACACAGAGTTCTCATAGGCCACAGATGTTTTTCCAACAAGGTGTTTTTCATTTGAGAAGTTGGATCAGCTGAAATAGGGATAATTTTCTTGATTTCTGTTGTGTTTACAACTGAGCAGGAAATCCCTAAATAAAACAAGTACTTTCCCCCTTTATTATTATTTTTTTTTTTTGACAATCAAACTTCTTCAAACCATTGAGCAATCGCTTGCTTAAGGCTGAATTAAATAGTACCATAACATCATACAGCTTTTCTACATGGGATTATTTTACAGTACAAACCACTGATTTAGTCATACTGCTGCTAAAACAGAACATTGCATTCCTTAGACCGTATTTGGCTTTATGTCGTCTCTGTGAGGCCAGTGGGAGTTCAGGTCAGCGAGTCCTCCATTTAAAAACACAAACAACACGTTTGAGGTTTGTTTGGGGACCCCCCGTTTTTGCTGCATGGTGCGTCTGCTCCCATGATCAAGGTCCAGATACTGGGTTGCGTCCAGCATAAAGCATTTCAAGGCCTCTTTAAAAATTGCAACTAAAATATTCCTGCAAAAACACCCTACATGACCAAATACAGAGGCAGAACTAAAGCACATCTATGCATATCTTATAATAAGTACAACAGCTGATTTGCAGTTAACGCTCAGTTGACATGATGTTAATAAAACTCTATGCATATCAATTAAACGGCTCTGGAATTAGTTTTTTGGACTTCTGCGATAAATCATGTTGCATGGTTAAAAATTTAACAGCTGTCTTTGTTTACAGGTTGCCAGAAAATTGTTTTAGCAAGAGTGCAATCGTACTAAATATCTTTATAGCTTTGAGCTTGTCAGAACCTGTACAAACATCGAAGAACTGACAATATATATGTTCAAAGTCTCCCATCTTTATTCTTCATGCTCCATCAAGTTTTCTTTATTTTAACATATCCTTCCCTGAGTAATATTTTTCACGATATGAAGTCAATCACTGACACACTGAAGCCCGAAATTAAATGTGTTTTTGAACCATTTTTTATACATAGATCTGATTTTTTTTAAGGTTCTGTGTGAAATGTAAAACTGTAGATATTACTGGTTTAGCATGAAAATGCTGGGTAGTATGTACTATAAGGAATTAAATTTTATTTGTGTTTGTTTGCTCCAGCCCCAGTCACGTCCCACCTCATGAAGATTGTGGACCTTTAAAGAAGTAGATGCCGACCCCGCAAAAATCCCGAACCATCTAGAGACGTACCAGTGCCAATTGGATCCCACTTCATGTAGAGTTTGGACACTGGACCTCCTTGAGTGTTTAAAGGCTCTGGCATAGAGAAGCTGATGTTTGATGATCGCAAATGTGGAGCTATTTTATGAGTTGCTCAGTAGCTCCTAGTTTTATAACCACAAATGACTGTAAAAGACTGTTGAAAGAACAATACTTATAATCCTACATTCCGATGCTCATGTTAGTTCTCTCTCCAGTGTTCTGTACTGTTTAAAGACTATAATCACACTCTTGATGTCACCCAAATGAAGATGGGTTCCACTTTTGAGTCTGGTTCCTCTCAAGGTTTCTTCCTCATAACATCTAAAGAAGTTTTTCCTTGTCACAGTCGCCACAGCTGCTCATAAGGTATAAACACACATCGTTCATCTTAACTCTAAAAATTCTGTAAACAAAGACTTGACTTTGTTTGTTTGATTTTGCTTATTAGCACCGACAAAATTAAATGAAACAGCCTTCCATATTTTGGGCCAAATTGAGATTGACAGCTTTGATCAACTACCAAGAAACTGCATCTAAGTATATGCCATGGATATTTTCCTTTCCTATTTGAATTTCAAAAGTTTAACATTTTACATACAGTTTCACTGCTGGTTTCATATTCTGTTAAAAAAATAACTTTAAAACAGCAAATTAATGCTTATTGGTCTGTGGAAGTGCAGACAAGCACACTTGGTTAGACAGGTACATCGTTAAATGCTTAACTGGAATTTAAATGTTTCAGTAAAAACTAAAATATTGATTTTAATGGTTCATATATACAGTAATCTCGCACCTCCGGTTTATCGCGGATTAGCATTTGCCACATAACTAATTTGTTGCGCTGATTTTCCCGGTCTCTCGCAGATAGCACAATAGACCAAAACTTACAGGGAATTGTTTTTATGGAGTTTTATGTTGAAATAATGCAATTCATCAATAAAATATAATTATCAATTTAAAAAATGGAAGTAAAATGTTAATACTGTTAATAATAATGTTAATAATGTAAACAGTACTGTATACATAAAATAGCATCAGTCGCCACAGGCTCACTCATCAGGGACAAACTTACACTTATAAAGAACATCTTATTCATTTTGATCACCACATTATGTGTGTAAAACTGCTATGAGACAATGTTCATTCTTAAAAGCGCTATACAAAAAAAAATTCATTGAATAGAATTGAATTTTTTGCGTCCGTTTATCGCGGTTTTTCGTTTATCGCAGAAGGTTTTGGTAACCACGGGGGGATTACTGTGGGTTTTTTTTTTTTTTAAGTCTCTTCATGGCATGAGAGAGGCAAACGGGTGAAGATTTTTACCACTGAAATTCCCTGGGAATTTTAGACAGTTCAATTTACAATTTGAATATTTGAGATTTGTGTTTAGGATTCCATTTTTATTATTTTGAAGTTGGAACCTATAATTTAAAATGCTTAATTTTTTAAGGCAAATATTTTACCCTAGCCAATTTAAAACAAAGAGAATTAAACAACGGCGAATGTAAATGCTTTGACTGTATTATATGATCCAACTTTGTAATTATAAAAACATTTTGGTTGAATATTATTTAGCAAATAATGACTTTTTATGTTTATTAGGTCTGTTTTCCGAAAAAAAAAAAATTTTTAAAACCTTCAAACATTATATGAGTAAAAATCAGCCAACACAGATATGCTCTTCTATCTGTAAATGGGAAAGAAAGAAGGCATTTAATAACCACATGGCCAAATCCTTTTTTCCAGAGTATTTGCAGTTTTTGCTTTATAGGTCTAATAGGCTTTATTGCTTGATTGTGAACTTCATAATAAATTTTACTTTGATGGAGAAAAATCCAGTCTAAATGTTTAAATGTCCAGTCTACACGCTTAAATTCGCATTACTTATACACTGAAAATGAAATAAAACTATATAAAAAATATTGATGCATTAGTGACATGTCTTAGGGACATTGCCAGTAAAGACAAAGTCAGTCACAGGACACAGTAACGTCTCAAACCCCAGACAAAGTATATTTTCTTTGTGCATTTTTACTCAGCGGATTTTGGCCAGGGGCAGCAAGAGAGGGCAAATTGTGTTGAGTGACGCTGGAGTGTGCTGCCTGCTGACAAAGACGGCTGGATAAATCTCAACACATCCTGCTTTTACCCCCCTAAATACAAAAGGGAAAGGGTCTGTGAGCACATCTGGCCCTCCCCAGCAATTTGAGTTACAATGCACACAATGATCTGTGGTCAATAAAGATGTTTATCTTCTTTTATAGACGAGGTAGACTTGGCTTCTGTTTCTGGACCAGTTATGAGAACTCTCCAGCTGTGGCTTTAAATAGACAAGATCATAAACAATACTAGGAAGTTTAACCAAGTTGGGCCTAGATTACAAAAGAGATGACTGTCATTCTATGAGTGATTTAAAAGGATGGAGCTCAATGAAATTGTATTTAATCTCATACATGATTTCACTTCTTCAGAACTGCACAAAAAAACGGGAAACTCGTGTCACATGTTCATATGACCTCATTCTCATCTCTGATTTTGGATGATTTTCGCGTCCTCGTCCGAAGCAATGGCGAATGAACTTAGTGCTGAAAAGCTGTTTGGATGTTTGGAATGGGGTCACTGTAAGGAAGGACAGGATTTCGTACAGTCACGCTTGAGACGCAGGCTTGAAGATCTTGCTTGTTCTCAAGCCGGTCCCCTGCCATTAGACAGGTCAAATGTTGAAGTGTGTGAAAAAGTTGTACTCCTTTCACCACACCGATACCTGATCCAGCAGGCTTTAATTGCGTAACCTGAACCAGGCAATCACAACAAAGCAGTGGCTCCACAAAAAAGGGCCTCACTCAATTCTCCTGCAGAGAGACGACACAGGGAAGAGGGTCGGAGGTGTTCGAGGGCAGGACCTCCCCCCACTGCTTCTTTATACAAACAATCTCCATGACAAACGACCGTGGAATGTGCTTTATTCACGTACACACACACAAACACACACACACACACACATGCTAATCTAATTTAAATGAACGTACACTTACAAGCTACACCTCCTAAAATATCTAATGATATGTAGTTTATTCTATAAACTTATTCACAAGCTTCCCCTAAATGATATGAAATTCAATTTCTTTTGCTGTATTAGCCAAATCGAGTTTCCGTTGCTTTAGTAAAGATGTGCCCATTCACCTGGGCCTGATTTCCTTTGCTATGCGACAGGAAGTTTCATAAATTAACTACTAGGGAATGAAGAACAGCGAGGAACTACCAACCCAAAAGCTCCAAAATCTACATCTAGACCAAGTCGCACCATCCAAACACAACGTTTCCTAACTCAAACCTGATCATCAACGGTTAATTTCGGTTCAGTGGCTAATTGGGTTCAGACTGCTATGCAGACGTTTTCAATACATCTGCAACCCATCTGTGTCAGCGAATGATACGTATTAGAGTTTATATAGTCTGGCATTTTTTAAATACGCAAAGTTGAGCTTACGTGTGGATTTGAGGAGCTTGAAATGTTTGGATGCAGCTACTTAGCTAATTTGGGTTACAGGTTAAATGGTGCAGTATATTTTGGTATGCTAGGCTATTGTTAAATAATTGGAAAAAATGTCCAATCTGACAAGTCCAAGCTAATCAACTAGCCGTTATCCAGCTGACATACTATCTTAGCTGTTGTTGGGTGCTATGATACGCTGTATGGACAAAAGTATTGGGACACCTGACTTTTTCAGCCATTTGTGGTTCCTCCCAAAACTGTTACCACAAAGCTCTGGATAATTTAGCATTACATTTTCCATTTATTTGAGCTAGGAGAACCAAACCTGTACCACCATGACAATGCCCCTTTGCACAAAAGCAGCTCTATGAGGATATAGATTAGAGTAGAAGATCTTGGACTGCTATAGAGATCTGACTTCTACCCTGTTGAAAACCTTTGGGATGAACTTTAATGCTGACTGTACACTACATCAGTGCCTGACTTTACTAAAACCCGTGTGGATGAATGAGAACAAATCTCCATAAGCACATTCTAAAATCTAGTGGAACTTCTTCCCAGAAGACTGAAGTTTTTAATAAATTGGGGCTTAATGTGGAATGTTTAAAAAGCACAAATAAATCTTATTGTCCTCAAACTTTAACAAGTCTAGGAGTATTTTAAAGGTCTTTAATTCCTCGTATAGAATATTAATTTGCCAACAATTACAACTTTATGGATTAATAAAAATAGCAAATAATCAGCATCAATGAGATGAGGTAGTTCCCGTTCGCTACTTATGTCATAGCAGCTAAAAACAGTAGTTCTCTCATTTTATTTATGTCCAAACAAATGCAGCTTATCATTTTAAAGTTAAACTTCAACTTTAACTGGCAAAACAAAAAAAACTAAAAACTTTTGTCCTGACTTTCAAGGACGTTTCACCATGTCAGCAAGTATATTTGTTGATATCAACCACATCAACGTGTTGTTACTACAGCAACGATACCGCATTAGAACAAGTTGTTCATATAAACCTGAACTAATTCCAGCTGTCATAGAAAATGATTTAACACCCTTTGAAAATGTAAAAAAAATTACTCATGTAAAATAAATCACTAAAAATACAATCATGTAAGATCACCCAGATTCAGATTTGAAATTTCAGATCGTTAAATAACTAGCTGCACAATATGAAGATTTTTATGTAGACACCTAGCCATAAAATTGGTATGTGCTTGTGGAGATTTATGCTCATTCAGCCACAACCCATGTAAACCATATCTTCATGGCATTTGCTTTGTGAAACAGGTCTCCTAGTTGAAGTGAAGGGAACCTTTAATGTTACCGCATTCAAATCATTATATACAATGGTCTTTAAGTTTGTGGTAACTTTTTGAGGTAGAACCACATATAACTGAAAAAGTCAGGTGTCCCAATACGTTTGTCCATATAGTGTATTTGAGAAGGACGAAGAACATTGGGCTATTAACAACATTTAGAGTTCCTTTAAAAACTCCTTTTTATTATATATATTAAATGACGTTTAATGGTATCTCATTCGTTTTTTTTTTCTGTTTCTCAGTTGCTAACTATGAAATTTTCTTCCTAGGCTTTTAGTCGGCCTTGCTTTCTCTCCCAGCACACCAAACCCTTAGCAAACTGACACTACTACTTCAAAGTACATAAACACAAGGATAAACTCCTTTCATGCCACGTAAATATGGCGTTGGTGATTCTAGGATTGGAGTGTTCTATATCATACATATAGAGATTAAAAGGTAAAGACACGAGTAAAGTGCATGTTCATGACAATTTATTTGAACGCTTCAGATAAATCATTTAAATGATATATAAAACATATCTACACTATATGTATTGAGACACCTGATTTTTCCAGCTATAAGTGGAAAAACTCATTCTACAAAGTTGGAGGCACGAAATTCTATTAGATGGTTTAGGGTGCGGTGGCATTAAATGTTCCCCTCACTTGAACTATGTGATCTAAACCTTTTCCAGCATAACAATTCTGCTGTCAACAAAGCCAGCTCCATGAAGATATGATTTGCATAGGTTAGAATGGAAGATCTTGAATGGCCTGCTATGGACTGCCCCTTTACTAATGCTCTTGTGGTTAAATGAGCACAAATCTCAATATGCACACTCCAAAATCTAGTGGAGCATCTTTAAAGAGGAGTGGGGGTTATTAAAAGAGCAAATTGAGACTAAATGTGGAATTGGATGCTCAAGAAACACAGAAATCTTTTGAATCGATCTAACAAATTCTGCATGAAATATTCTAGAATCATCCATTATACTGTAGGTTCTGGACGAGAAATGTCTATTTTAGTGGCAGTGTTTATAAAAAAAAAAAAAAAAAAAAAACCAGTTACCCCTGTGAAATATTTGGAACATTCCAATATGTTTATTATTTATTTTCAATTAAATGGCGATACCAACCGCCTTCGGGACATGAATGCTTGGTAATTAAATATTGTGTTTTTGCTTATTTAATCGTGACAAAAAAATAAAAAAAATTTTTTTTTTTTTTTTATAAAACCATAAGGTCTAATGATGCACCCGAATCATAAATAACCCTGGCAGTTTTGGAGTTACACTGGAATGGTGAACAAATGTATGCCTAAAATCTGTCCACTGCACAAATCCCCTCGAACACACGGCTGGGAAAACTGTTAATATGCAAACGGCCTCTTAAATCCCTGTGAAACATTAGACTGTTAACATTTGCACGGTGTGCAGCTGTGGTGTGTGTGTCCTCCAGGCTGGTTTTATAATCTATCCTCTACACAAGCTCATCAAGCAGCCATCAAGTCAAGCCTGGAGGTCCAGCTCCAGACGACGCACGCACGCATTCCACTATAGTATTAGAATGGAAAAGAAGTTACGCAGACTTCTGAGTATCATTTTTCTCACAGGAAACAAAACGATCTCTGTACTCATCATATGCACTGTTTCTAGCTGAAGCTGAAAGACCGATTCCATTTTTTTTAGACAATAAAAATAAAACTCCTTGCTGGCTTTTCAGATATTTACCACTGGATTATCATTCAAGGCCAGGTGCCTATTGAGCCGGTTTGTCTATGCCTGTTATTTTCTTGTCTACTTGAGAGCAAATACATAGCAATTACAGCACACGTTTTCCCCTCTAAACAGAAGGAACTTGTTTACTGTCCACAGTGTAGATCACGGTCAACCTCCACCCCTTTTGTCACTAAGGCAAGGCCGATTTGAAGCCCCGTAATCGTTATGGGAGAGGGCGCTTTGAAGCAGGCTTCCTGAAGTGCCGTGATCTCAGGCGTGTCAGCGTCTCAAGGTCACATCATGGGTACCAGATGTAAAAGGCATTAAATCTGTCAGGCTTTGAAAGAGTGACATCGCAGCTTCCCTTTCACCTGGCCATTTGGAACGCTTGCAAGACATAAATTACTTTAATTGCTTAAAGGGATATTAACTTTTAAATGCTCAGGTGCAATTTTGGGACACTAAAAAAAGTGGGATTGAAGTGAAATAAATCATGAATAATCAGAAATTAGCTATAAACAAAGGTCACACTCAAGTCTCTAATATTCATCCTGTTTGTACACACATTTCTGCCACTACAGAATCCCCTATCATGTGTGTCAATGTTACGAACACTGTATACATTCCTAATGACCAAGATGAGGTTATTTTTGGATTCTTTTGGAACCAAGGAATGCAAAGGACGTCAAATCGAACCTAAACAGAGCGTTCATACAATTGGTGATGAATCAGATCCATCGTTCTGGACAACGAGGATGTCCTGTTTGTTTTCTCGGACAGCCTTACAGGAGACAAGCAGACAGCAAGTCTTAGACAAAGCATGGCAGGAATGTACATACCAAAAAAAAAGCACGTATGAGCAACCAAACACACGTACACATGTTAGAGATCAAAAAGAGACTAATATAATGACTATTATATACATATCACTAATGCAAAATGCCATTTTAGGATGAGAATAAGAATAATGATCATTCTTTCTGACCATCCTGTATTAGATTAGTGACAAATAAAAAGGCATTGTGTTTAGAGAACTGAAACTCCTGGTACGAGCACCTCATGTCTCCATTTCATGTACCACAGGAAGCCCACAATGTGTGCATGAGCGTATGTGTGTGTGTCAAGAGCAGCACATCTGACTTGGTAAAAGCACGACACTGAAAGCAGCCAAGAGAAAGGAGTGAAAGAAAGAAGCGGACGTTCTGCACTACGTAATCACGTTATCGCACAGCAGCAAGGAAAAGTTAAATCATCGTGACAAGTGGATCATTTTGGCATGTCTAGCAGGAGCCGTTTCCTTCAGGTTTTGTGTAAATCAGCGTGCTCTTATCTGCCCGGGCCATTAAGACCCTTCACAGCCGGTCCAAGTGAGCGAGTAGAGCACAAATGAATCGGAGAGGATGAGGCCCAGGCTTTAAAACAACACAACGACAGAGCTACTATTGTGCTGAAAAGTAAAGCTGTGCTCAGAGTAGACAGAACACAGCTGCGTTGGCATGCACATACACACGGGATCATTCCTTCCTCTACTCTACACTATTCCTGAAGCAATCAAATGATCTATCTATTCGCGATCAGTCTTCATTTTATTCCTTTTATTAAGAAGTGTATAAAATCCTGCAGACATTTTTCCAGTTGTCCACTTTGACTCAACCTGTGCCCCCTCTAGCCCTGGGTCCCAGTTCCTGGCTTACAGGAGAGGACTCTTGCGCGTAAAGGTCAACCGGTTGATCGTCCGTCCGATTAATCGGGCCGATTTCTGGCATAAAAAAAAAAATTTATCGGCATCGGACGATTGTGCTGCAAATTAGGATTATTATTAGGCAGGCGCATCTAAAACACCAACCGTGCGTGTACGTTTAGCGCTTGCATAAGAGAACATAATATTCTAATACCAGCAGGTAGCAGTAGTTTGTATTTTAACATTCAAACAAGAAACTGTAGAAGCAAGAACTGTGAAGCAAACAGCGAATAATAACGATATAAAATCGGCTCAGGCACCTGGACTTTTCATTTTAACAGAAGAAGTGTGTCGTTGCAGATTATTGGCTTTTCAACAGCACCTGAAGTAAAACAAGAACAGCAGGCACAAATCAGAGAAAAATGGCTTCTCCTAGTTTCCCTTATATTATACTACATGCTACCCGATGAAGTAAATATCAATCCAGAATATGTCTTATGCTAGTTAGCGTCTTCCTATTTAAAAATGTATACGCTGTACACTGGCATTGCGGAATAGTGTTCATATTGTTCAACCCCTTTTAACAGTAAAACAGATTGTGTAGGCCTCACAGTCAAGTATTCGAAGTATAAACCACATGAATCAGTTAAAAAAAAGACCTCCCTCATTTACTGAGCTTTACTGACGCAGTTAAACCCCAAGCAGGGCCTTAACACCTGAGCTTAGCATGGCGCCATGCTCAAAGACCTTCCATGCTCAAACATAAACAGCAGGCATGTGTGTTGTCTGGTTGTGGGTGTGTGTGTGTGTATATGAAATAAGAGGATGCTGGCTGATCTGGTATTATTGGGCAGACAGTCGTTACCTCTCGCAGCTCTTATTTTGTAGTTTTGACAAAGCAAACAACCAAAGGTGGATCCCTCCACACACACACACACACACAAAGAGCATCAAAACGCCCTAAGAAGGTGGATCTGACTTCATTGTAAAATAAATGGAGATTCCAGACTGACTGCACTGGTTTCAGCTGGGTGGGATCTAAACGCTGTGACACCAGTGGTGTCCTTGGAGGTCAAGGGGACAAGCTTAAAACGCATTGGGTTTTGGGGGGGCACTGTCTGCTTGACTTAAGGCACATACATTCCAGAGTGATTTACATGCACACACATATACACAAACACACACACACACACACATACACACACACACATATAGCAGGATGCCAAAAATCCACTTCAGATTTTTTTTTTATTTTAATATCAAATCGCAAACTCCCACAATGAGCACTATCTCTATCTTATTTTAACAACAAGAAATATATACTCTATGGACAAACTGATCTGGATACCTGACCTTTCCAGCCACATGTGGTTCTTCCTGAGAACTGTTACCATAAAGCTGGAGACACACAATTGCACAGAATTCCTTTGGATCTAGCAACATTATATTTTCCCTTCACTTAGGGACAACTAGATGACCCAAACCTGTTCCAGCATGACAATGTCCCTGTGCAAAAATCCATGAAGATCTGGTTTACATGGCTTGGAGTGGAAGATCTTAAGTACCCTACAACTCTCTTACCTCAACCATACTGAACGCCTTTGGGATGAATTGGAATGCTGACTGCACCCGAGGCTTCCTTACCCTACATCAGTACCTGCATTTACTAACTAACTGGCTGATTGAACACACATTTTCACAAGCACACTTCAAAATGTAGGGGAACATCTTTTCAGAAGAGTGGAGGTAAAAAGTGCATACAAATCTTATGGTCTGGTGTCCACAAACCTTTGTTTATACAGTGTACGATAATAATATAATTGTAAAAAACTAAGATGCAGAGAGTGTTTATTGTGAAGTTCGCTCTTTGCCGGGTTTGTAATCCTTTTGGGAAACCCCGCCCCCTTACTGAAATACCACGAAGCCTACACGATTTTTAGTTTTCCCTTTTTTGGCAGCTTTTATTTACTGGATCCAGTAAAATAATCATTGTAATATTACAAAACAATTATTACTGGTTGGTTATATTGGTTATTATCTTATTTTAAAATGATTATGCTTTAAATGCTGGATAGTGGATATCCAAAAGAATAATTGGATCACCTTTCTTTTCTTCTGAAACAACCTGAATAATCCCAAATGATGCTTCTAAAACAATTGTAGCGTCCAATGTTTGTACTCTCCTGTAGCCTGACAGAAAAGCAAAATCGGTTTACACTGCACACAGATAATGTGATGATGTAAAAAAGTTCAACTGACACTTTCCAGAAGAAAATACCTTCACACCAATCAAATTAATAATAATTAAAAAAATTATAGTAATAATCAAAGCAATAGGAAAAATGTGTATTGGTAAAGTCGTAAAGGCATAATGCGGTGGCATCCGGCCATTTCAAACCAGGAATTTTTCCTTCTTTAAAGTTCTCTGGTGAGAGCAGACCGCAGGAATCTGCTGTGCCGCAGCCGAGCGGGGGCACTTTGAAAGAGGATATTACACATACACACATACACACATACACACGCATACAGTATACACACACATTTCTTCTCCATCTCTGCAAAACTGTACCACCGCCTCCAGCTTCGTTCTCATATGGAGAAGTTTAGCTGAAAATCCAAATCCCCCCACTCCAGATTCAGACGCATGTGAGCCAGGGGGGAGTAATAAGTTCCAGTCCATACTGTTTCGCTTATGAGTGTGTTATTCCAACCTTCCACAGAGTGAAGGCCTATTTGGAATATAGCTCCATTCGGTTCAAGGATACATTTTTGAAAAAAATGGAAAAACTGAGAAATCTCAATCGTTTGATAGTCAGGAAACCGAGCCATTTTTCCACCGTCATGTGAGTCTAATGAGTGCTTCGGATATATCATGTTACACTGCAAAGTCATTGCTAATAACGCCTGCATGGTGTAAACGTGCACGGTTTGTGCGTCACATTCGTTATGAATCAGAAAAGTTTACGTCTCCTGCATTAGGCTCGGAACGTCTGGAATAAACAGCAGACAACCGTGAAATTATGAGGAGATTTTCCTATTTTTTTGTTGAAGCTAGAGCTGTTTTGAAACCTGAAACCCAAATAAATGCAGCAACAGCATTCCCACTCTAAAGCCAAACCCCCAAAACATACACACAGCTACTGCCTAGACGAGAACCCCTGATTTCTTGGGAAGAATGGATGTGTCCACTCATTTTGGGTAGGTCCCTTGATTTCAGAAGAACGTCATCATATGTGTGTGGTCATCTAGGAAAACTCATAAAATGTACTAATGGCTACATTCTAAAAAACAATAGGCAATTTGACAAAATATCGTTTTTTGAGGGGTTTATTTTTTCCTACACCACATTTGGACACCTCATAAATCTCATTCAGCAAAAGCAATATGGAAACTTTTGACAATGCCCCAGAAATCCATGGCCACAAGATAAGGAAGCCAATTTGTCTTCTAAGTGGGAGGGATGGCATACTCTCCGTTCCTGTCAATCATAGGCTAATAGTCATTTGTGGTTATCTAAAAGCTTATGTAAAGTGAAATACGATGGATACCAATTTGTGTGTTATTCTGCATGAAAAGCAGTTTGAAACGATGTTGGCTGGTTTTACTTGTCTTGAAGAAAGCATCTATTAATTTTCTCCTTTGCGGCTTGGTAGATATCGTATAATACAGTGGCGTGCCGTGCATTTGGTACCTGGGCCTTCAGTGAGGACCCGACTTAATCCACGTCTTAATACCACCACTATCACGTCGCAATTTTAGAAACCACCAATACTAGTACAAAAACACAATATAACAACATGTGGCATTACAGAGAGAGACATTTCACATATGGAGGGTGAATACCATTTTACTAAACCAAGAAACCCAGTTAAGACAACTCCAAAACCTCTACACAACCACCGCAACTGTGCCACCTACATCATCTGGAGCAGTTCAAAATCAATATTTCAATATTTGTCTAATAACAATGACAAAAACATAAACATTTTAATTAAATCCAGCCAGACTCATAATTTGCACCGCTCCTCAGAGGTTGTAATCCAGTGGTACCGCTCGTATTCACTGGTCTGGAAGTGGAGAACAAACCCTTTCCCGGGCTGAGACAAGCTAGCTAGCTTCGGGGTTGGCCGACCTCCTCACGATGTCTAGCTTTTCTTGAAAATGTATTTTTAAGAATGTCCGAGACCTTCCTCCGTAGGCGTAAAGTGTAACTCAGGTGTATTAATGTGTGCAGATCGCTACACACGTGTTTTGCCAGTGGAACTTGGCTGTAACAGTTTCCCTCTGACCAACCAATAGGAGGGAAAAATGAAAACTAAAAAAATTGAAAAATGCTGACTCTATTTTGGGCTAGCTAGCTGCCCTGTGAGGCCAATATGAAATATGAAATCTGATCGTTTTTTTATGAAAGATTCATCTGATTCATAATATTCTCTATGGTAAAAGGGACAGCAGTACTGACTTTGAAGGCCCTGGGCAGATTAGATTGACATGGCAGCACATAGAGGCTGAAATATGATTGGACAAAACAGCCACATACACGTTCTGGAATCAGTGTAGCCAAGAGAAACGCTACGAAATGAAGAAAATAAACTGTTGGGAATAAATGAATACAATTTCATGGAACAAATATTAGAATTTAGGTTGTAAACGTAGGTCAGTGCTTCTGATAGTGTTTAGGCCAGCAGAGAAGGCTTTGCTGGCCCTGACCGCCCGCCACTGGTATAATAAGGGAAAGCTGGCTGTTAGGTGGTAATAGGCAAAACAAAATTCGAGAAAAAACGAGGGAAAAAAATTCCCCCCAGCAAAAGAAAAAAGAGAATGTTTTTTATTTAGGCTAGGATTTAACCTTGCCTATAAAAAAAAAATCTTGTTGGCTGAAAAACCAGGTTAACCAACACTGTCTGAACAGACTGCCTGCTAAAAATGTCCTCGAAGACCAACATTTTTTCACAACATGACCAAGCTTTGATCAAGCACTACAAAAGCATCGTGACAGTACAATAAACATGAACCTTTTCACCTTTCGTTCTCCTTTTCTCTTGTGGGAATAACCAGATTTTAAATTCCTGTAACTTTGTGACTGAGACAAATACAACATGTTCACTTCATGGAAGTCTGCAGGTTTCAGAGCTATATATAGTACAAAATGCCCAAGTTTGACTATATGAGGATTCTTTCCCAAAGCGGTCACACACATTACAAAATGTGCTGTGACCTCGTCAAAAGTAAGTTTCCACATCCAAAGACATCTTATATAATGGTTTGTCTTCAGATTTGTGGTAACAGTTTGGGGAAACACATATGGCTGAAAAAGCCAGGTTACAA
Organism: Silurus aristotelis; assembly: GCF_946808225.1. Classification (NCBI taxonomy): domain Eukaryota; kingdom Metazoa; phylum Chordata; class Actinopteri; order Siluriformes; family Siluridae; genus Silurus; species Silurus aristotelis. The sequence continues at coordinate 19,298,564 of NC_139592.1, read as the reverse complement.
ATGGATCTATACAAATGGATTTGAAGGAATCATCAGATGGATGAAAAGCCCCAAGGGCCAGCAGGCCAACTGCTGTATGCACAGCTACATTCTGTGAGCTCCACAATGCAACTTCCTCCCACAAGTGAGAGAGAGAAAGAGGGAGAGAAAGAAAAAACCAAGCAGTAGTTGATGTAAGGAGGGGAAATGGTGCAGTAAGCACATGTGCAACGCTATACTCCAACCTGGGCGTTTTATTTGAGAAGTGCTTGAAGCAGACTGATGTAACCCAGAGGCCCAATCTCCAGCCCACACACACACTCGTACACAAACACACACATTCAAAGACACACATGCATGTATGCACATAAATACATACATACATACATAAATAGCTCAATAAATACACACACACACATTCACAATTTATGTATGCACATACATACATACATACATAGCTACATAAATACACACACACACACACACACACACACAATATATATATATATATATATATATATATATATATATATATATATATATATATATATATATATATATATATATATATATATATATGTATAGTTCCTGTTAAAGTAATTAGTCTGTGGGTATTACTACACTTCCATGAAGAGCGACCATGCACTCACACACACACACACACACACACACACACACACACACACACACACACACACACACACACACACACTGAGCAGATGTCTTCTTTGGCAAAATGCAGAAACTGGGACATCACTTCCTGGAACACTGCCATTGCTGATGATAACAAAAATTGCTAAACCCAAGTTTTCATTCATTATGTGTAAGCTTTAGAATTTATAATAATAATTTCATTATTAACTATTGCATTTATATCAGAATGATGATATTTGAATGGAATTATAAAATAAAATCTCCAACCAACTTCAGGGGTTTTGCTGACTAAGATCCTGATATTAATGCATTTAAAAATCAGTTACACCAGAGTGCTAGAACAGCAGCTCTCACAACAATGCTAATATTTAAAAAGCAACTTTTATATTAGTGTGTAAATTATTGTTTCCATAGTAACAACTAAGTCACAGGATTCTCCAGGAGTCTCCAGTGTCACAATTATGTTTTCCTGTATGGAAAACTCTTCTGGAAGGGAGAGTTCCAGACACACACACACACACACACACACACACACACACACACACACACACACACACACACACACACACACACACCCTAATCATGATGTGTTTTTCTTACTTCTACAACTTTACTGTTAGCTTAAAGAGAAATTAAGCATTATCAGGGACCAGAGCACGACTGTTAGGACATCGTTAAGCCTTACTAAGAAAAGGCCAGGCCGTCAGTTGGCAAGTCTCACACACTGAAAACACACAATGAACTGTAATCAAGGCTGAGGTGTGGATCCTTCCTCTCCTGGGCACAGAGTTCATCCTGAGAAAGGAATCACTTTGATGCGTTATTTTGTCCAAACACGACAAAGGACAAGCCGAGTACACTCCAGCAACCCGACGCAAATGTAATTATCGGGGACTCGAACAACCACAAGGCCCGAGTTCACAAACAGCATGAATGACACAAGGATGATCTACTGCTGAGCAAGAAGAGTCCTTGATGCCTGAATGAAGACTGAGGTGCTATCATTATAAGGTTTCTTTTTTCCACCACAGAGGATAGTGTTTTTTCCTGCATGTAATTATCTGAAATGAATGTTCTATTCGTACAGATGTATATACAAAGAGAGGAAACAGGACTCCAGGACTATTCAGGAGCACCATACACGGGACAAATAACAAAGGTGCAACAGGAGCAGTGTTAGAGACTAAACTCCACATCACGCACACACACAAAACACAAAACAACATCAGTATAGTTTTTAAACTAGACAGCATAATTGTAATCTACCGTGACTGTTTAGTTTTCTTGCATGGCGAGTCACTTTTTAATGTATATTTTTGGGCCCTAGAATGAACATGCTAATTTCGCTTCATGTGGTATTTTCCACTTTAGTCAACATTCTCGCACTGTAATGCACGATTATTATGGTATAGTTCTCTGCAGTGCCTGTGTTACACTGCTATTAGTCACAGTCACTGATATCGGACAACTCACTGAGCAGACAGAAAGAGAGTGAGCTGGGGAAACAGAGAGAGAGAGAGAGAGAAAGAGAGAGAGAGAGAGAGAGAGAGAGAGAGAGAGAGAGAGAGAGAGAGAGAGAGAGAGAGAGAGAGAGAGAGAGAGAGGGGGCGGATCTTTCGTGATCTCTCTCCGTAGGAGTTTTAGGGGAATTCAGACAATGTGGTGCTCCATGGGACCAACAGTGGTGGAAAACTTGGCCGTGACGAGTGTGACGTGAAAAGGTCGGGGTAGTAAAAACCAAGGCTACTGAGCTGTACAGATTTTATTTGATATTACTTACAGTAGTGCTTTCAAATCATCATCAAGATATGGATAAGTCAGGCTATGAAAAAATTACTATCAAGCTACAGAAGGACGAAAGGGGTTTATGCAATAGCACCAAAAACACCCTCAGTAAATCAAAACAAGCCAACTGTACATACACTGTGTGGACAAACGTTTTGGGGTACCTGACTTTTCCAACCATACGTGTTTCTTCACTAAACTGTTATGACAATGTGCACAAAGCCAGCTCCATGAAGACATGCTTTGCATGGGTTGGAGTGAAAGCTCTTGCCTGTTATAAAGCTCTGATCTCAACCTTATTGAACAGCTTTGGGATTCGCTGGAATGCTGACTGCAGCCCAGACCTCCTTTCATCACCTACATCAGTACCTGACCTCACAGCCTTGTGGCTGAATGAGCACAAATCTCCACGAGCACACTTTAAAATCTAGTGGAACATCTTGGCAGAAGATTGGAAGTTGTTATAGCAGGAAATAGGGATTAAATGTGGAATATGGGATGTTCAAAAAACACACAAATCTAATAGTTTAGTGTCAACCACAATCGTTATGTTTTATCTTTTTGATTACTACAAATCAGAAAAACTAGTAGTTCCTCACTACTCTGAAGAGAACAGAGAAAAATGGAACCTGTCGTGAGACCTCAAGTGTAATCCTGCAGTTCTGGTGGAGAGCTTGTGTGTCTGAAACTATAGAAAACTCTCTCCATAATGTGGTATGATGCTCAGGAAAAAGGAACTGACATCAATGATTCAAATATAGTTCTTATAAATCAGTGCTATTGCTTTTAATGCCTTGTACTCAAATAAAGATGTAAAGTAAATCATATTAAAGCAGAGGATTTGTACTTTTATTCAAGTACAGGATTGATGTAGGCCATTCCCACTACCACCACCATGCTTCACTCGGGAACAGTGTCATGTTTCTGCTGAACGTAGTGTTTTTATACCAAGGCCAATGTCTTATTGTACCAGAGAACCTTTGATGAGTCTCGAAGATGTACATTTGTTTTCCACAAACAGCAGGACAATAATAAAACAACATCCTGTACAATGTATCTCAGTCCAGAGCATTAGTTACTGATAGAGCACTGATGCTGTGTGGACATGTTGGAGTTTTATCTAACAAGTTGTATCTCTTCATTATTTGAAGAAGTAATATATTTTTGACAAATTGTGTGTGTGTGTCTGTTCTCACCAGAACGAGAGCAAAGCGCTCCTCAAGCTCCGCAGGCTCCGGCATGGGCACCTTTAATGGCATGATGTGATGCTTCATCTCATTCTGTCCATCCACACTTTCCAAATTCCCCATGACTGTAAAACACAGCTACAACATCCACAGCTGAAATCCACACACACTCTGAGATTCTCTGAGATCCCTGAAGATTCTTTATTTACTTCCCAGTAAATCCACACCAGTCGATCACATCCCAGAAGTCCCACAAGCAGTAATCTGTGATCTTTTCTCCCAAACCAGATCTCCAAATGGGTGAATGGACTTTCTTAAAGCATCTGTTCCTCGTTAAATAGCCTCAGACTCCAAAAAGAGATCATGTATCAATTTTCCACAATGTTGCCTCAAAGGTATCTGGCCAATCCATCTCAAACCCAGAGCCCAGATCTTCTCTAAACTTTTGTTGTTGTTGTTGTTGTTGTTGAAATTGATGTCCCCACTTCATAAACTTCTCCTAAACTCCAGCCTCCATTCATTTGAGTCCTGATGTGAAATGTGAAAACAAACCGTGCGCAGTTCGCACCGTGCTCTCTATCGACCCACCCATTTTTCTTTCTTTCTTTCTTTTTCTTTTTTTCTTGCAGAGGCGGTCTGTCTGCGGCTCATCTGTCAGTCTGGGCAAATCTCTGTTACAATCCAAATTTCTAAATCTCTAAATAGTAACACTGTTTCGTGCTCGGCGTTTTGTTTCCACCTGTTGGTTATATGATGCAACTGCAGGAAATGCAGGAATCCACATTCAGGAATTATGTCGCTTGAGTTCACAGTCAGGACGTAACACTCTACTTTGTTAGTAACTAATATGTGTAGTATATACAAATATTTCTCTCTCCGGTTATAAAGTAAATATATAACAAATATATTGTCTCCCAGTAAACATGTTCCTAGACATTTTGACTAATTCAAGGTTGGAATAAAGAAGCGTGAAATGTGTACATTTTATTTAATAACAAGAACTACAAAACAGATATTCAAAACATTTATCACGTATATTGCTTTCTCAGCTTTTGGAAGCACATATAAATATATAAAATAAAAATAAATACAATTAATTTCGAAAAACCCATCACTGCTTCGTGCTCTGCGGTTTGTCTACACCTGCTGGCTACATGCTGCAACTGCAAGCAAAAAAATCCACAAATTCAACACAATTTTTTCCCAGTGCAGGATTTTACATTGTAACATGTGTAGGATATAGGAATATTTATCTTACTGTAGTAAAGCAAATATGAAATATATATATATATATATATATATATATATATATATATATATATATATATATATATATATATATATATATATATATATATATATATAGGGTATATATATATATATATATATATATATATATATATATATATATATATATATATATATATATATATATATATATAGATTATAATCTAATACCAATATCTCTTTTTTCTTTTGCTTAATTAATTAATTCATTTATGCTTTTAAAAGAATGGATATGGATATTTAATTTGCTACAATTTGAGTAAATTAATTTTGGGACTGTGTTTTCCCAAGTTTCTTATAAATTTCGTTAGAATAATAAATTAAAAACACTTAAAAAAAATTAATTAATAAAAAGAATCCTTTCATTTTCGCCTACAAGCAAACAAAAAAGAAAAACTCTTTAAAGTGTCATGACAAAATTAGCTCTCATTTCCTAAATTGTTTTGTTTTTGGGGAGGTTTTCATAAGGCTTCCCCTTTTTGCATCACCTGATAAGTATTCCAAAATAGTACATATGAAACATCAACTGACTTAGACACGTTCTTATTAAACCTAACACCAAGTTGGAGAACTGCTAGCTAGCTAGCTGTTCTGGGATTGTTTTGGTCTTCCGGACATACATTATTTTGAGTTTTTTGTTAGCTAATAAAAATTTCTGTCAGGAAATATAAAGTTGTATTTTTAGAGGTTTACAGAACGTTCTCATAATGTTCCCTAAATGTTCTGGTTCATTTATGGGTATAAAATACAAACTAAAATCAACCTTTACAGAATGTCTTGTATAGGTTCTTTTAGGTTGTTACAAAAGTGATCCAAGTGATGTTCTGGAATGTTCCTAGAATGTTGCTATTTGGTTCACAGAATTCTTTCTAGGAACAATATGCTAATTTTATGCTAATGTTTTGCTGGGAGTTTGTCAATTGAAATATTTCTCAACAAAAAGAATTGGACACAGCCGAAACATTGAAAGTGCAAAGATTTTCTTTAATAGAACAGCTGCATTATAGATTTTCATTGACTGCATCAACAGACTGCAAATCTGCTCATTCTGCTTCTTTGGCCTCTTCCCAAAGAACCGTTACTGAACACAATTTTTTTTCAAAGCATTTTGTGATAAATTGGCACGTCTACAAAAATATAAAACTTAATATATACTTCTATAAGATGATCTGAAATCAGGTTGGAATGGATTGAAAAAGCACAGTGATATGTTTCTGATATGTTTTTTTTTTTCTCTGTGATAAAGCATTTAAAAACAGAAATAGCCACAACTTAATCTTTTCAACACTTTGGACACACTTTACACACATGTAGAAACTCCTTTTGTCCAGAAGTCAATGCACAGTGAATTGAAATATCACATGCTGTAAGAAAATAGGTTTAAGGCAAAGAAATATGCGAACACAAAGGCAATTAAAGCGAGACAATCCAGGTTAACAAAGTGAAGTGAACAAATACATTTAAAAGAAACACTAGTAAACTAGGTACTAGGTTTTTCCTCATCACTGGGGTGGGTACATCATGGGTATTTCTATTTTATTAAGAAAGCAGTGTTGTGTATCTGTAAATCTCAAGTAACCACTATTTATAGTATGCTGTATCCATGATTCTATGTGAAGGATATGTAATCAAGGTACAAAACGGGACCACACTAAGGGCATCCCAGTGACAACTGAAGATACTGTTTTTATTTTTATATGGTCTATTCCCATTTTACACATCTCCCACTGTATTCCAGAATACTATATGGACAACCAGCCATAGGTGGTTCTTTTCCAAACTGTTATCGCAAAGCTGAAGGCACACAATTGTATAGAAATTGAAATTTTGCCTTCACTTGAACTAGGAGACCCAAACCTGTTCCAGCATGACAATGTGCACAAAGCAAACGCCATGATTTTCATGGGTTGGAGTGGAAGATCTCCCACTATAGAGCTTTGACCTCAACCCTCCTGAACTCCTTTCGGATGAATTGGAACGCTGACTGCACCCCAGGGCTTCTCACCTCACCTACCCGACTTTGTATCTGAATGAGCACAAATCTCCACAAGCACAGTCCAAAATCTAGTGCAACATCTTCCCAGAAGAGTGGAGAGAATTATAAGAGCAAATTGAGCCTAAATGTGGAATGTGATGCTCGAAAAGCACTTACCACACTATTTTGGCAATATAGTATATAATATATAGAGAGAGTGTTTTGTGCATATAGTTATATTTCACTGAACAGTTTTCATTTTCCCCCCATTTACAGTATGGAGACTTTCCGGACACTGTATTGTTTCTGAGTGTGCATTTGAAAAGTATTGTTATCCAACTTCTTCAAATTACAGTAACAGTAATGAGACTCTTTCTAAAACAGAAGTTGTTCTATTCTTCAAACAACTACACTTTTACCCGTTTTTTTTTCCTTTGAGGAATAAAGCTTTACAAATATTTTTAAGTTAAAATGCAGGCCATTCTACACAACAAATCCCATGAGATTTGCTAAAATATGAAAAAGAACATGTAGAGAATGTGTCTTTGATGCTAAAATAACAAACCTCTTTGTTTAAGACCACCACAAAGAAACAGAGTTTCGGTCCATTTAACCTGGCGTAATTAAGCATTTTCCATTTCTATCAAGGCTCGTTCATACTTTAAACTTTAAACAAACGTAAAAAAAAGAAATGGCACGTATGTATTCTGCTGGCGTGCACTGACGAGTTTATAAACCCATCCAAAAATGCTGTGGGTATTCCTGAAAAACGACAGCAAGTACAGACCGTAACACAGCAAATAACGTAGCACAAGATAACATTAACGTTTTCTTCTTCTTTTGCCCAACTGCACTGTGCTATACAGGGAAATTGACATTAGCAGCATGCGGATGCAGGTGCGAAGGCATGGTCACGTAAGCATACAAAGGCCTGGTTAATTGGTCTCTTCTGTTAAATCGTACCTGAAAAAGGGAGGAAAAGAGAGAGAATAAATGTCAATCTATACAGATCTCATCGGGCACAACCAGCCTGAACACTCAATATCGATTCTATTGATTGTAAAGAAAATATTGAACCATGAATAGGCATTTGATCATCATGTGACCTTGTTGTGATTAACTGTGTTTTGTTTCCTTCACAAACATCTTTTTATTTTCATCTTGGTTTATGTATTCTAAATGCCACCAGTGGGATATAGTGGTCACCTTAATCACTAATCGAGTGATGCAGCAGCACTTAATACTTTAGTATTTCCAGTTCACTCACCTTTTTATCTGTATGAAATACTCAAACAAACCAGCCTCTAAAACTACACTTTTCATTTTCAACACTACAGTCGACAATATCATATCGCCGAGCCGAGTCTCTGCCGTAACTCAGTGCAACTGCCTAATATACATTGCTGCGCTGCATTCTGGAACTGTTTAGTGTTTACTATCTTCGCAACAGTCATCCTCACCCGCGTTTAAAGATTAAAAAAAGGAAAGTCTAATCACTAAACCCTACACCATACCAGGTCTGTTACTTCTATGCTGGATTTCCTATTAACATGACACTTAACATCTCTGGAAAATGGTGGATGAGAGAAAAAGGGTTCTTAGTCTTGTATCTTTGGGATCTTTATCAAATGTTTCTCAGTTTAACGGCAAAGACATCATCAATCTCAAAAACCAGCACCAGATATTTCAGTATTAACATCCAATCTGTCTCAGAGTATAGTTTATTCTTATAAAAAGAATAGCTGAGATATCAGGTGAAATTGAGACTCGGGTGATCTACAACACTTACCACTGAGGCAGCCAGGTGTTCAAGTCAATCTGGTTAAGATCTAACTGCAACTGGAAAACAAAATAAAAATCTTAGAACATCCAGACAGCCATGCTTAATGCCTCATGGTCTCAAGCAAGTATTTAGCAAACAAATCCGCAAACAGAAATGTCCAAAGTTGTTTTGTATAAACGTTCAGCTTTTAGTCTGGAACATTTATTAAGCTTGAGTTTCATACAAAGGATTCAAATGTTATAATTCAAGTACTCAAATGTATTACAGGTCAAACATCTGCTGACGTAGCACATTAGCTAGCTAGCTAAGAATAGTGAAGTTTGCTAACAAAATGTGCATTTAAACAGCTAACAAAACAAAAGATTCAAGCTAAATCTGTTGACAGCTAGCTTACTGTAACAATACATACATACGGACATACATAAACATATAAATATATATACATACATACTCCTAGGTGTGTTTTTAATGCTCTAGTTTTTATCTGTACTTACTCTTATCCCTCCATACCTGTATTATACTGTCTGTATAATGTATTTATTAATCTAAAGCTGTACCTTATTTTTTTTGCAATTACATGACAATTTTCTTTACTATAAAGAGAAGAAAAAGAGTCTGATGATGCTATAATGTAAGCGATAACAGGTGCCAGTTGTTTCGTGGCAGTTTTGGAAATGGATGCGCATATTGTATGTGTAGCGCTTTAATCAAATTTCTTTTTTCAATATAAACACAAGATTGTGTAACTGATTATTATTTTATACTACTGGTGTATTTGTTACAATCCACTTGTCTAAGTTTGTGAGATAAATTTAAAAGTTTTGGCAATACTCAAGTCAAGTCAAGTCAAGTCAAGTTTATTTGTATAGCGCTTTTCACAACAGACATTGTCTCAAAGCAGCTTTACAGAAAACAACAGTGAAGGTGAATGGTGTGCGTTTGTCCCTGATGAGCAGCCGTGGCGACAGTGGCAAGGAAAAACTCCCTTAGATGATATGAGGAAGAAACCTTGAGAGGAACCAGACTCAAAGGGGAACCCATCCTCATATGGGTGACATCAAAAGTTTGGTCATAAATCTTTCAACAATACTTCGTTACATTGAAACCTTTAGTACACTCCGGGCTAAGAGTTGGTATGCTGTACAACACCACGCAATGCTCTATGTACTCTGGTTCCTTTGTCAATAATTATTTCAGCTAAAACAAAAATAACGTACTATTGGGACATACTGTGTTGGAAAGATCAGACCTAAATCATGCTGTTGTACTGAATACGATGATATCATAATATCATTGCCATACCCTGCCGATGGTCTCTTTCTCACGGCTCATGAAAGAACCACTGTTTTTGACCGACAAGTCAAGCCTTCTTTGCATGGCATCCTCCAGTGAAAAGTTGAAATCAAACCTAAAGAAGAAACAAAATTTAAATATTAAATACTTGTAATAATAAAGCAAAATCTCCCAAACCCTTTCCCCAAAGAGATATTACAACCCTGAGACTGTGCTGTACTGTGATGGAAAAATTTACCTCTCATTAAACTCAGGATTGAGGTCCCGCTTTTTTACACAAGTCTTTCTTTTGGTGCTTCTGTTCTTGTCAGGCAGGAGGATGAAGGACACATAGGGATCTGAGCCATCCTTGGAGCATGAAGGCAACTTTCTACATAAAAAGCAACATAAAAAAGAGCATTAATTATACTAACAATAATATTTCAAATAATATTTAAAGCTTCAATTAGCTTTTTCGGGGGCCCAAGTACCCAGACTTGATGAGCAACACACAAATATATATATATATATATATATATATATATATATATATATATATATATATATATATATATATATATATATATATATATATATATATATATATATATATATTGATCACGGACAATGGTAAAGTTCTCTGACTATAATATACAAAAGGACAGAAATGGACCTCATGGTGGCACTTTGGTAGAACACAGCCAAAATTTTGTTAGAAAGTTCCTCAGACCCTCCCCAATTTCTGTTTCTAAATTCACATTTTAACAAGTTAAATCCGCATACACGGAAAGAGGAAGTTTGTTGAAAGAGTGTCCTGAGTTGTGACCTAAGGCATGGCTTATACAGTCTCGGAAATACTCTGATAGTAATTTATAATATAATCCATCAGTAAGATCCTTTCATACCACAGTGTGAGTGAGGGATTAACTGTATTTGGCTGGTGTTCTGAAATGATAACAGTATGTTTTTTTCAGGACACTCCATAACATTAAATGTAAATATAAATGAACAACATCATTTAATCTTCCACATCCTTGAAGAGATCAATTGTCATTGTTGCTTAGAAATGACTGAGAAATAATCTCAATGTGTACAGCCAGATGACCAAAGAAAAAACGCATTTGTTATTAGTGAATATAACAGTTTGTCATTGTTTCCAGTCAGGTGTACAACATGATACAATAAGGTAATTCACATCTTCCCATGCCCTAAACAGGCCCAACTGACCTCATATTTGGATTACAATTAAGTAATAGGAACATATCTGTGATTTTTATAACCGGGGAATGGATAACTAAATAGAAATAGAATAGTTATAGAATAGAATAGTTATAGAATAGGTCGAGAGCAAATATACTTTGTTGGAAAATAGAATAGAATAGTTATAGAATAAGTCGAGAGCAAATATACTCAGAAAAACCTTTGTTGGTCATCTAACCCATGTGTGGTACATTTAATGGGTATGTGCATTATAATCTAAACTAGCAGGGCCATTTTTTTATTTGGGCATCTATACAGTGCATTGATGTGACAATCACTAACAAATGGAAACTTATCCTAGGAATGGTGGGCACTCACTAGGAATAGGATACCAGTCAATTTCAGGGCATAATGCATTCATATCTAGAGTAGACAATCCACCATAGAAGAATGCATGCAAAATCTATCTACCACTGTAGAGGAATGCATGCAAAACCAGGATTATACTGGACTATATTTGCTCGTGTAAATGTGTTTAAAACAAACCTGCAGCCATGAATAGTGATGGCCAGTCTGTCCTCTTCAGTTGAGTAAGCAATAGAGAGTTTTACCTGGCTCCCCCCACTAGCTTCAGCTTCTTTGTCTCTACACACATAGATGGCACACACATACACATACACAAACACATTCACATACAAAACTGTCAGCATTTGTGTGTCTTAGTATTTAAACAGTAACAGTCATGCTAGTATAAGTGACCGACCCATGGGAGGGCGCTGTCCTGAGTCTGAGCTGCTGGTTTGCTGCAACTTCTGTCTCAGCATTGGTAATTCCATGCTCCACCTTTTCAATGCCTCTAATAGCATCAGCACCCTCCACCAAATTAGAGTGAAGCATCTGGATGACAGATTTAAAAAAATTTTTTTAAACCCAAATAAGCAGAACTGCCATTGCGCTTGTACCCCCCCAAATGTTAAAGTTTTGTCATTACCTTGAGCTCTGCCCTTAACAATATTTCACTTTCAGGCAGGGCCCCATCCATAGGAAACCACCGATCCAGAACCAAGGTCGGCTCCTTCAGTATGTCTTTTACAGGCAGCACCAACGCACCCAGAGACTGGCCCCAGCTGTGAGACAGCTACACACAAACACAAGTCTGCTGTTTGATCATCACTCATCGTCATGAGGAAAGAAACTAATTAGCATGCAATGTCCACTACAAATAAATGAATGTAGTTTGATTTTTCACTTATTATTTATTATATTCATTTTCTCACTTTAACAGAAAGCATTTCCTCTCTGGGATTGTGGACCAGAAAGCTAAAGGCTTCATCCCAGCGTGGAGATGTAGAGCGCTCAGCAAGCTGTAAAAAAAAAATCAACAACAACAATAAGACAAACATGTATTTTAATATACAGTAGTTAGTTCCAGTCCACTAATTTGATTGGTCGAGCAGTGTCCCAAGAGTGCCTATATTTAGTGTAAAAACACTGGAACGTTTTACTGTGGCAGGTTATAAAATAAGTATCAAATTTTGTATGAAATATCACATACTTCATACACGTTTTTGTTTATAGAACTGCAGTAAAAGATAGTTTGTGTCTATTAAATCTTACTTTACTCCTGAAAGCAGTGTTCTTGAGGACCAGCTCAGCTCCCACCACAGGTTCATGTCCATTCTTCTTTAACTGTTAAAAATATAAACAAAAAAATACTTCCTTTTTCTGATGGCCTTATGACATGTACAGTTACACTCATACTCAAACATTTGACTTAAGGCTTAATAAATACAAATTTGTGTTACTTTGCAAACTCTGAGACTTCAAGTGGTATTACTCCCTAAAACTATTAGTCTAGAGATGTCAAAACTCTAATCGATAGATAATGTCAATGAATTCTGTGTGAATAAAATGTCTCAGAAATCTACCAAATGGTGTTAAATTAAATATTCGCTGTCATTATCAATGGGGTTTGTACTATCATTGTAGTGACTAGTGTTGGACGCCATCACATAATTAAAAAAAACCTTGTTAAGATGAGAAAACAAGATTTACGGCATTTGGCAAACGCCCTTATCCAGGACGACTTAAAATTCTTATTTATACAACTGAGCAGTTGAGCATGGTCAACCAAACATCTTAACCACTGAGCTACCACTTCTATCCAAACATCGTAAACAGTTTAGAATTAGTAAAGAAAGATAAGAAGACTCACAGGCAGACCATGGGCTCGCTCCACATATATGAAGAGGAGGGCTGCAGCCGGCACTGCTTTATTCGTGTACGTCTGCTGAGACTGGTAGTGCAAAATCTGTCACACAAAGACACCAAATGACCATGATGTCACAGTGTCCTAAAGCAAGATGCATTTTATTGCCCAGAGAAAGTGTTCTGGAAAAGTGTTATAAGGCAAGAAAGCATTTGGTGTTCACCTGGTCGAGTCTGGTCGGGTCTGAAACTCTTGGCACCCATTCCAACGTCAGATGAACCCGTCCTGATTTCACGTCATTTAAGTCAAACCACTACACACACAAAATTGAACTCCTTTATCTTGCTATTTTAATACACACTACTTTGCACACAACTAGTCAAAGGTTGTTCATAAAATATCAACAAAAGGCTGTGTGCCTCTCTACTACTAATATGTGTAGCGAATAAAACTAGTTGTTTTCAGGGAACTATTTCCCTGAAATATACAGGAAGTACTAATTTTACATCATTGTGAATCACACATATATTTCAACCATGTTTCCACTACAATACTTTCATTGTATTCATTTGTATTGTATTTCAATCATCACACAGTATTAAGGGATTATTTAAGGGTGTTTTTCTTTATATTCCGTAAAGCTGCTTTGAGACAATGTCCATTGTGAAAAGCGCTATAAAAATAAACTTGACTTGACTTTCAAGCAAATATTAAGCAGTAATTCTCACCTGATCTTTAAACTGGGTGCTAATGAGGTCACTTAGGCTCAGCTTAAATCTGCCAAACAACAATATATATTAAGGATTCAAAAGTCATACAAAATCCAAAAACAGTTGTTATCGTTGTAAGTGTCAATATAATGTATCTATAACATACATATGATATATCAGGGTCTTTATATAATAATATACATATAATTACCATGATTGTAAAAGTCAGTAGAACCACAACAGCATTAAAAAACACAAGCATGAAAAAAAACATGAGCATCTTAAGCACATATCTGGAGCATAATCACGTTAAACAGAAAGGACTGGTGTTCTGCTACCTGCCGAGGAAGTCGTCCTGATCCATGTCTTTGTCAAACAAATCAAAGTGCACTTCTTGGCCGGGAAGTGCTGTGAGAATCACCTGCAAAAGTAAGTAAGCGCACACAGCCATGATAAACTGATGCAAAGCAAGGAATTGAACATGAACACAATCGATGGCAAAGTACAGAATAAAACTGAGACAAATAGGCAAGCATTCAACCAACGATCTATAATCCAGCAAGGGCAGATTAAATGACATTGATATTAAGCGTTGGTGAATAAAATGATTGACTAACTACAAAACATTTACATGCTAAATATTTTTTTTTATTATTCAGTGCTTGATTATGTAAAATCAAAACAAAAAAACAAGAAATTATACAATTTAAATGGGCTTTGGTTACACCTCTGAGGTTGCCATATATTTCTTGAATGAAGCATTCAAAGCACAAGTGTATTTAAGCCCCAAACAATGGGATTGAAACTGCTAATTGAACAAAAAATAGCATGTAGTAAAATTAAACATAAAACAGAGGATAATTTAGACATCTAAAAAAAGAATATTAGTATGATTAATTGATTTATGAATGATGTATATTGCAATTTCCCCAACCTCCCTAGCTCGTTTTGAAATTGAATAAAATAAGCAGCAAGAAATGAGCTGAAATCCAAGGACAGATCTTTACAAAACTGATATAAGCTTTCGTCTTACTTTACCCCCTAAGCAAATGTCTGCTAAACTCTTTAATTCAATCTAAAGCCTGAATGCAGACTTTTCATTATTAGGCCACCATTAGTGATAGCCCACCAGACGACACTGTGGGCTATCAACTCATCCCTTTTGCCTTTAATTTTACTTGGCCTTTTAACAGATCATCTGTAGACTATCACAACTTATCCCTAGTCCATCACAATTTCAAATTTTTTATAAGTGGACTTATACTAAGAAAGCTAAGACATTCAAAATCACTAATGCGTTCTAAAATCCTTCCTATGTAAAAAAAAAAAAAAAAACACTCGTGATCAACTTTAAATGTTTTTAATGTACCTCATAAAGCTCATTCCACACTGGGTTGAGGTTCTCCTTTATGACACGGCTCTTAAAGGTCGTCCCTCCCACACGGATCTTCACGTAGGGATCACTTTTGCCCTTCACCATGCCACCCATAAAGCTATCTTTAGCTATGAGAGCCTGTGCCTCCTTCAGGTGGATCCTCAAAACACCCTAGAAAACAAGGTTAGAAAACAATAATTAGTATAGATTCAAAAGATAAATATCAAGCTGTTGAATGTACATATTAGTTTTTGATATCTGTTCAAACTTTCTTAGACTATATTAAATAAAGGAACACATCTTTTGGAAATTCTCCAGAAATAATATAAATCACTGGAAACTACTAAGTTAATAAAATGCATACATATCCATATATTTTGTTTTTACGCTTTTTGTGTTGAACACTCACCTCTGAGGCAAAACTGGCATCTGAGCTGGTGTGCTGTGGACGTGGGGGTAATGTCTTGTTTCCTCCTGATGTCATGTCTGGGATCCCTTCCTCACCTCCTCCAAAGAATGGGTCGGTAATAATTGGGGATACAGGTGAGGTGGAAATGGCATCTTCATTAACCCAGAGTACCTGATGTGGGTACAAAGCAAACACCTTGTAGATTATGTGTCGAAGATTATTTTATCGTTTTCACCGTTTTCAAATTCTGATTGGTCAAAATAACATTTTGTATCATTGAACTGTAAAACATTATTTGCTTGGGGCGGTGGTATCAAAAAGTTTAGAGACTAGCTCTGTTTGCAAAAAAGTACTTTTAAGTTTACACACTATCACCTTTAAAATAATCCAATTGCACAGCAATACAGTGCTCCCAGCATTCCTGCCACTTCTTGAATAGATGTCCTGAAAGTCTTATTTTCAAAGCTTGTCAAGCAACTTTGTGTCAAAATGGCAGAATGGATGTTCCTCCGCCCTTGAAGCGTGTGCCACCTTAAACAAATCACTATAAAGAGCCGAATTTTGTGTGGCAGTTTTGCCCAGTTTTACTCAGAATTTTACGTATGCACTTTGTTGACTTGCTGTCCGTGATTAAATTGCAGACGTGGTAGCGCACATGGTCAGGTAATAGCACCAGCTGCACAGCTACTGATGCACACAGGATGATGTCTTTTGGCAGACTGACTTATGAAGGTCGGTGCTTCCTGTGACTGTGTGTGCATACTTGTGCTGGCATCTGCTGGCATGTTACAAAACTACACTCTACACTTTTTGATACCACCTTACAAGTTTTAGAAAACATCTGCAGCAATACAAAAAATGTTCACCAATCTACATTTCACCATGCAACTGGATATAAAGATCTTACCCTCAGTATGACATTCATGTAGATGCGACTCGCAGGGCCCGAGTTCTCCAGCTGGAACCACTGGTCCATACTGAGTTCGGAAACAGAAAGCAGGCGAGACAGAGGAATGGATAGATTGCCCAGAGACAGAGATCTGTCATCATCTTTCACCTAAAAAGAGAGAAAAAGAGAGCAAGAGAGAAAGAAAGAAGAGAGAGAGAGAGAGAGAGAGAGAGAGAGAGAGAGAGAGAGAGAGAGAGAGAGAGAGAGAGAGAGAGAGAGACCAGGTGTAAAACAAACAAATTGTGGGGAAACTCACAAAGACAATATTTACATTGAGACCACGTGATACTTAAAATGCACACAGAGAAACTAAACTAATCAGGGAACTAATTATGTAACTTCGGTTACATGTTAACTACCTCCTCCAGAAAGAATTTACGACTGTCATAACAACCACAAGGAGGAATGCATATAGAATCATAACTAATATGTTTTTCAGACATTGCTGGACTAATATTCAATACAGCAATGCAACGACCATATAATACTTTTATACAACAGTTCTATATACAAGAAATTAATCACCAGTAACCCACATTTCAGACCTAATAAAAGCTCCACTCAATGTATAGCCTATTAGCTTAGCTAGCTATAGCAAGCGTTCATTGATTGTACATTACTGTTGAAGGTGCATCTAAAGACCAGACTTCTCTTCTACCTTTTAATCTTTACCTCACAAGAGTTTGTATTCTACTCAAAACCGTTAGTTGGAGTCACAAACTCTGCTGTATTCATTCTTTTTAATGCTAACTATCACTGGAATTGAAATTTAGAGACATGGACATTTCATTCAACTAAATAACTATAAATAATTTGGTAAAATCCTGTATATCACATTTTCCCTCACAACTTCACAATAATGGTCTACTTTGTGTAGGTTCATGACATTTAATCCCACGCAAGTCCATTCCACATTCAGCTAAATGTTGCTACACTACAAAATGGGGAAAAGTTCAAGTGCCAGCCAGTGACCTTTGGTTTTGATGTGCCAATTTGCATCATGCAAATTGGTGTCTACCTTCTTATTGACATTACTTTGGCTACTTTCCAACCTGCCGCATGGATAGTTTGAGTGGAACCCTAATTTTGTTTTATATCATACAAGATTAGTGACAGTGCTTGGCCCAAGCAAAAAAAAAAAGGTCACTGTGGCAGAAAGCGTGTGGCAGACATATAGTCATCTTAATGCAAATTAATGACTAGCTAAGAAACAAAAACCACTTAGGTGAGAACATTTCTTCGTCACAGTCTTAAGGAACCAGCAAGTCTGCTGCACCATTAGCTGCTGAGCAAGTAAAGACTTTTTAATGCAATCTGTCGTCGGAGGTAGAAATAATTACAACTTGCCTGAATGTCAAGGTCCTGCTTGCGTGGGTCGTGGATGAAAAAGGTAAAGGCTTCCTCCCACTTTGGGTTAATGGTGCCATAAGAAGTCTGAATCAAAGAAACAAAAAAAAAATGAGTAGGTAGAGTAGGAATGAAATGAAGTACCATTTTGTATATCAGTTCAGGACATATTATCTGTTCTGTTTTCCTAAAACATATTTCATTTTCAGCTATGTTTAAAAAACTCACCCTGCTCTCCTTGGTAGTATCCTGCACAGAAAGCTGTACCAAAGGACTAGGATACTTATTGCCCTTCTTCATCTGTATGAAAACATTTACAATTACATTTAAAACATGATTTAATCATTTAAGATTATCCAGATACTCCAGAAGCTGTAGGACAATAATTGCTTTAAAAAATTACAGTGGGACTTACAGGAAGATCCTGGGCCTGATCTAGGTATACGGTCAAGATGGCTGCGGAAGCAGGATCAGCAGTCTTACCAAACCTGGTGATGTTTTGGTTCTTCTGGAGGACCTGTGGAACAAAACATGACCCTCATAAACCAGATGGCATTGAATGTTCTATGCATAATGGGAAATTGTGTCAATCCACTAGAAGGCAATCTAATCTGCGTCTGACATCGGGTTAAATTGGACTGATGAGTGGACTCTAACCTCAGTAAGGCGCTCTGCAGAGGGCAGCAGTGAAAGCCATTCAAGCTTGAGATGAACCTTTCCAGTTGGTGCATCTTGCAGATTGAACCACTAAAATAAAAGAATGGGGGTGTAGAAGTTAGGAAATATTATCAGGCTGAACTGTCTAAAATCAGAATAGGGGGTGGGGGAAAAAAAGGACGGACAAAACCACTGATTATTTATTTTAACTGTGGGAAAAGTGAGTCATGCGTTTCCCGGAACACACTAAGATTCACATGAAAACAGAGAAGGACAACAAAGTTGACACAATTCAGATATGTTATAGAAGGAATAAAAAAAAAAAAAAAAGGTCTTCACATCATCCAGAACACGTGCTTTCTTCACAATACCCAAGTCCATCTTGATCCTGTCAGCAAAACCAAAAGAAAGTGGAGTCAGTGAAAAGCAAGTCAGCAGACTGGGAGGGTTGAGTCAGGAAGTGGTGATAAAACATTTTTAAAGCAAAACAGTCATACCTTCCTAGGAAATCATCCTGATCAGGGTCTTTATCAAATACCTCCACTTCCAGTTCTTGGCCTGGGACCTCATGAACTATCACCTGACACACACACACACACACACACACACACACACACACACACACACACACACACACACACACACACACACACACACACACACACACAAGAAACAGAAGAAAACCCTGACATACAACATTTATGTTGGGCAATCATTTTCTGAAAACCTAACCTCAACCTCTGTTGATCTGATGTAAGCACATGATGATCACATCTTAAAAAAAAAAAAAAAAAGTCATGGTTGCTGTAAACAAAGCTACTGTTAAACTTTACAAGTTTTTAAAACCATGACATTCTCCCAGCAACAGCAACAATAAAAGGGAAACAAAGACAGTAGTCAGTAGGGATTAGTCTGGTAATTAAACATATGAGAATTCTTTGTGATGAAACAAACAGTGGGTTTTAATTTAAAGAGAAAATGCAGCATTGACAGATTGCAGTAATTGATTCTGAAAACTGTAGACTTTACTGCCAATTACGCGTGGTAATCACAAGTTCTGGCATTTGAAGTAAGATGGAGAAATTTTGAATTATAAACTAAATTCATTTGGCTTATGTCTATTTTATTCACGCCCATATATACATACATATATAAGTCTCAAACCTAGTGACCAAAATTCGCCATGGTGCACACATCCGACAATTACACCGTCTGTGTGGAAACATAGCAAAAGATACGTGTCTTGGTGTCATGATGATTTACGTAATTTAAAACACCATAATTACTTCTACCCGAATATTTTGTCTTCATGCTCTATGTTGAGTTTGGTTTAACTAATAATAAACATACATTTGCATAAAGCAACCATATTTGTCCAAAATAATGTATTAAATATGTATATGTATGTGTGTATATATATATATATATATATATATATATATATATATATATATATATATATATATATATATATATATATATATACAGTGGGTACGGAAAGTATTCAGACCCCCTTAAATTTTTCACTTTTTGTTATATTGCAGCCATTTGCTAAAATCATTTAAGTTCATTTCTTTTCCTCATGAATGTACACACAGCTCCCCATACTGACAGAAAAACACAGAATTGTTGACCTTTTTGCAGATTTATTAAAAAAAGAAAAACTCCCGGTCAGGGAACCATCCCCAGCCACTCTTAGTGCCGGTCCCAAGCCCGGATAAATTGGGGAGGGTTGCGTTAGGAAGGGCATCCAGCGTAAAACATATGCCAAATCAAACGTGCGGAGGATCCGCTGTGGCGACCCCTAACGGGAGAAGCCGAAAGAAACTTTATTAAAAAAGAAAAACTGAAATATCACATGGTCCTAAGTATTCAGACCCTTTGCTGTGACACTCATATATTTAACTCAGGTGCTCTCCATTTCTTCTGATCATCCTTGAGATGGTTCTACACCTTCATTTGAGTCCAGAAATTTTTGATTATACTGATTCGACTTGATTAGGAAAGCCACACACCTGTTTATATAAGACCTTACAGATCACAATGCATGTTAGAGCAAATGAGAATCATTAAGGTCAAAGGAACTGCCTGAAGAGCTCAGAGACAGAATTGTGGCAAGGCACAGATCTGGCCAAGGTTCCAAAAAAATTTCTGCAGCACTAAAGGTTCCTAAGAGCACAGTGGCCTCCGTAATCCTTAAATGGAAGACGTTTGGGACGACCAGAACCCTTCCTAGAGCTGGCCGTCCGGCCAAACTGAGCTATCGGGGGAGAAGAGCCTTGGTGAGAGAGGTAAAGAAGAACCCAAAGATCACTGTGGCTGAGCTCCAGAGATGCAGTCGGGAGATGGGAGAAAGTTTTAGAAAGTCAACCATCACTGCAGCCCTTCACCAGTGGGGCTTTATAGCAGAGTGGCCCGACGGAAGCCTCTCCTCAGTGCAGGACACATGAAAACCCGCATGGAGTTCTCCAAGATGGTGAGAAATAAGATTCTCTGGTCTGATGAGACCAAGATAGAACTTTTTGGCCTTAATTCTAAGCGGTATGTGTGGAGAAAACCAGGCACTGCTCATCCCTTGTCCAATACAGTCTCAACAGTGAAGCATGGTGGTGGCAGCATCATGCTGTGTGGGTGTTTTTCAGCTTCAGGGACAGGACGACTGGTTGCAATCAAGGGAAAGATGAATGCGGCCAAGCACAGGGATATCCTGGACGAAAACCTTCTCCAGAGTGCTTTGGACCTCAGACTGGGCTAAAGGTTTACCTTCCAACAAGACAATGACCCTAAGCACACAGCTAAAATAACGAAGGAGTGGCTTCACAACAACTCCGTGACTGTTCTTGAATGGCCCAGCCAGAGCCCTGACTTAAACCCAATTGAGCATCTCTGGAGAGACCTAAAAATAGCTGTCCACCAACGTTTACCGTCCAACCTGACAGAACTGGAGAGGATCTGCAAGGAGGAATGGCAGAGGATCCCCAAATCCAGGTGTGAAAGACTTGTTGCATCTTTCCCAAAAAGACTCCTGGCTGTATAAGATCAAAAGGGGGCTTCTACTAAATACTGAGCAAAGGGTCTGAATACTTAGGACCATGTGATATTTCAGTTTTTCTTTTTTAATAAATCTGCAACAGTGTCAACAATTCTGTGTTTTTCTGTCAGTATGGGGTGCTATGTGTACATTCATGAGGAAAAGAAATGAACTTAAATGATTTTAGCAAATGGCTGCAAAATAAAAAAGAGTGAAAAATTTAAGGGGGTCTGAATACTTTCCGTACCCACTGTGTATATATATATATATATATATATATATATATATATATATATATATATATATATATATATATATATATATAATATATATATAGATAGATAGATAGATAGATAGATAGATAGATAGATAGATAGATAGATAGATAGATAGATAGATAGATAGATAGATAGATAGATAGATAGATAGATAGATGTTTACATTTGTGGTGAAATCACTTTAACAGCCAATGATCAGACTCTTGAGGTAGATCATGATCTCAGTGACTCGAGTGACATGGTTGTAGCTACAAAGTGCTGATCTGGATTTTTTTCCACACACACATAAATGTTTAGAATTTACACATAATGGTGTGAAAGCAACTGACATTTGTTATGCTGGAAAAATCACACATAGCTAGCAATGTGACTGCATGGACAATGGCTTTCAATCACCACTACTGAAAGCTTGTTTAAGATTTCATGTCTTCTTTGGTGTTCACCTGAATTCAGCCAGCCCACAACAGGATTTTCCAAACCAGTCCTCATACAAGGTACTAAGCAAATAATATATTGATATTGCATGTATAAAGATGTTCCATTCACTAGTCCAGAACAACAGGATTTTCCAAACCAGTCCTCATACAAGGTACTAAGCAAATACCTACCTCAAGCACAGATTCAGATTTTAGCTCCACAGTGACTGTTACTGTTTAATGAATATTCACAAATGAATTTTATGTATGCTTCGAAACATCGATCCGTATCCGTACAGAAACTTCGCCTACATTTCTGCAGAAAATTTCTGCAACAGTTTTGGCCAAAAAAAAAAAAGTATATTTTGCTGTGTTCAACATTCCGCTGGCCACCAAGATGTGATATTTCACACACTCTCTCACCTCATACATTTCCCTCCACTGTGGGTTGAGATTGTTGTCCACATGGCGCGATGTGAAAGTCTGCGTGCCCACCCTCACCACAGCGTACGGGTCCGACTTGCCAGTGATCACGCCCTTCATGAAGTTGTCCTTGGCGACCAGGTTCTCGGCTTCCAGTAAGTGGATCCGTACGATGCCCTAAATAAAGAAAATAGAATGAGAACAAGTTGGTTTGGTTTATACTAAAAAAGCAAAAGCTGTCTGGGTTGCACTAATTATCACATATTACTACTTGAACTCATTACATTTCTGTATATAAGAATAGTTAGGTTGTATTAAAAATATCTGTTTTTGCTATTAGTAACTTCTAGTGAATTAACATTCTAGAACACCAGCCATTAAAATAAAATAGTCATAGTCACATTTATTTGTAACGTGTAAACACTTTGATAGCTGGTCATAAGACATGATTGTGAAATACAGAGGAAAGTTAAGTTTCATAAGCAGATTATAGATAGTGATCATATGGTCCCTGAATCTCTGGCTTCATTTTATGCTAAATAATGTGCAGCACTGTCTCAAACTAATAACTATTAGTGTGATACTTGCTGAAAAATATACAATCAAACTTTTTTGAATAATCCCTGCTTTTGGTAGAGAATTCACAAAATGACAATGTTAGTAACAACATCTAGGTTTCTGAAGCTATTTTCTGATTTGATGAGAAAATGAGGCATTCCTTTACTAGTGTTAAATGAGACATGAATACACACAAATATATGTCATGGTGCTGTCTGACTGTAGCATAGCTGCTGAATACTGCATTACCCGTGGCAGAGGGGAGCGGAGCTGCGCTACGTGCAAATCAGCCACCAAAGGGATAGTGAGGCGGTTGGGTAGCACCAGGAAAGAGGCGATAGCGTCCATTACCATAGTGTCCGACATGGCACTGTAAATGAACGCAAGGAGGGAAAATGGAGCAACACTGATTATCTGCGAGTCACCAGAGTGAACTCAGCGGAGTTGAAATAATCAGGCCAGTTTCCCAATGATTCTTGGTAGATGACACACAGATGACAAAACGTAAATGGAACGTTAAACTTATGGTATTTGTCCTAGGTTTAAATAAAAATGGAAAAAGAAAAGGAAATGCAACACTTACTTCAGTCCTGGAATGTCTAATAAGTTGGTGAGTCCTGTCCAGTTGATATCCAGCATCTGTAGCAGAAAGAGCAAGAAAAAAAAACAATACAACACTTCTGAGCAATAATCAATAATCAACTTTAAGGTGGTAACTGTTCTTACACCGCTCTGATGTATATTATTTGAACAACCACTTGAGTTTTATTCCTTTTATTATTATTATTATTTCCAATAATTCTTAAACATAATTTATGTTGTTCTTGTTTGTTTACATTTTGACAAAAATCTGATTGTGAAAACTCACAGGTCTCCGAATAAAGAACAACGTGACAGCGCCAACAAGGGGAATATCTCCAATCAACGGCTCCAGGATCACCCTCAGCTTTCCATGCAGCTAAAGTAGCAGAGAAAATCCTGGTTATGAGATGCACTTTCATAAAGAGCAAATAAAAGGTCTGTTCTTCTGCCAGTTCCCCAGACTCCTACCTGAATTCCTTTCACTCCAGCTTTGCAGAAGTACTTCTTCACCTCTACATTGATCTCCACATTGCCAGCATAGCTACAACAAAAACATAGAGCAGCAGCAGCAACAGCAGTTTACACCTACACAGTCTCTACATAATTCACTCTAGCAACTGAAGGTCAGTAAACAGACATACCTGATATAAAGGTCAAGCATCACCTGACGTCTGTCTTGCTCGGTGTGTGCCTTTACTCCAACCACCTTCACAGGCTGTATAAATAGCATTACATCATTTTAGATATTAACTATGACTGAGTCAGATGTACTTTGAATGAATAGCCATGACTCTAAAGAAGAATGAGTATATTATAAGGCAGGATGAGTCAATAAAAGACTGGCACCTTGTCACCTAGGTCCACTTTGGTGAAGTTGAACGTTTGAAGATGAGCGCTGGAGGTTCTGATCGAGGGTGCAATAGTCTCCACCAGAAGCTTCTCTAAATATTGGCCGACAAAAGGCCAGGCTTGCTTCAGGATCTACACGATATCATCAGCACTGGTTAGTTAGATATAGGGCTACTTAGAAATAATGTATTTTGTAATACATTGGAGACAAAATCTTAGGACAAAATGTGATCTCAGTAACTTGGAAAAGGAAGCAATCAAGATTACTAAAAAAAAAAATAATAATAATTAATCTCGCAACTTTCTGTTTACCACAATATCTGATAAAGAGATTTTCAGAGAAAAGGAAACTGCTGTTGCAATACTGCAGCATCAGTAAAATTGGCTAATATTCTGGCTTCCTGCATCACATGATATCAGATTAAAGCTTAAGACTTTAACTTTAAGACTAAGATAGGATGCTATTAAAAGATGTGCAACGCTGCAGTGTCAGCCAAATGCGTTTAAAACATCGTTTCCATCATTTGTTCTGTCTGTAAGGTCTGTAATAGTGTTTTAATTAACACTTTGGTTACATTGGTTACATATTTACATCGTTATATAAATTAGGGGTGTAAAACAGTGTCACTATCTGTATGTGTATCTGCTCAGTGCTTGTTTATGTATCTGTATTTGGATTAAGATATGAGCCCAACCACTATGTCTCTGAAAAGACTAAAAATCACACGCACACAAAAAAACAAGAAATAGAACCTGCGTAGTAGCAGCACTGTCATGGAGTCACAAATAATTTATGAAACTGCAGCATGCATCAGTGTTCATTTTAGTCTTGCATGTTTTAGATCTGAGCTCTCACTTATACCTTTAAGGCCATCAGTGAGGCAAGGCACTGAATTTGGATGAGGAGGCTTCGGGTTGCATTTGGTGTGCCATTTCATCCCAAAATGTGTTGGCCAAACATGTCCTCATGGACCTCATTTTGTGTGCAAGAGCATTGCTGGAGCAGGTTTAAGCCTCTTTGTTCCAGTGAAGGGAAACTGTAATGCTACAGTACAGCATCCATCAACATTCTATACAATTGTGTGCTTTCAATATGTGAGATGCCCCAGATATTGACGTGATGGGTCAATTGTCCACATTTGGCTGTATATATCTGTGAGTCCTGCTGAATCTGTAATAATTTGCTTATTCTTGCATTCATTTTCTATCCCAAGAACACTGTGAGGTGAGGCAGAGATACATCTTAGACAAGACACCAGTCTAAAACATCTCTTTTTCACCTAGGTGAAATTTAGAGTCACCAGTGCAGCAGTGCATGTTTTTGTGATGATTTATGGGGGGGGCGGGGGGGGGACAACAGGACAAAAGGAAACAACATGGACAAAAGGAGAATATTCCAAACTTTTTAGAGACAGACCTGACCTGAGCTCAGGATTGACTTATGGACATCACAAAGTCCAAAATATCATTGCTGTAATACAACATTTAATTATATTAGCTTATCAGGAAACAGCTACTGGTTTCTTATGAACATTTGCATGAACTGACATTAAATAGGAATGCATAGGAGACCAAATGCTGGCTTGATGTTGTAGGAAATAAACCTGGGATTACAGTGGAGTTGCTGATAGACAAGTCATGAATAGAGATCAGCTTTTTGTCAAGGTAAATATTTAGCAGTATATAGTATGCTTAGCTGTTACACACCCTGATTCTACAAATTCAGTACATGTAGGCATATCTAAGTCTCTGAGAAGCTTGCGGCTTTGAAAAGATGTTTACATTTGTGGTGAAATCATTTTAACAGCCAATGATCAGACGCTTGAGGTAGAGCATGATCTCAGTGACTCGAGTGGCATGGTTGTAGCTAGAAAGTGCTGATCCGTTTTTTTTTTCCCACACACACATAAATGTTTTGAATTTACACATAATGGTGTGAAAGCAAAAAAAAACACACGCAGTAGCAGTTCTGCAGACAGAGCGGTCAATGCGAGAGTTTTGCAAGCATTCTTTGGAACCATGCTAAGCAGAAAAGTACCTCAGAACACACAACATGCTGAAAGACATGCTGGCAGACAGGCTACAAAAGCAGGGTTATATTCCTGTCAGCCAGAAACTGGAATCTGAAGCTAGATGTTCACAAAACTGGACAATTGTCCAACCTTTTTTATACCTCAGCCGCATAACTGGCTGATTGTATAACTGCATAAATGTTCTACTAAATGCATAATAACGTTTAAAAAACTACCCTATATTCAATGGTGCTGCAGAAAGAGTGCACATCTTGTGCATCTTTTTAACCACCAACACTGCCATATCTAGTGTGAAACCTCAAAGACTACTTCCTTACTGACAACTTTAAGAAATTTCCAGTAAACCACATACTACACATGCCATCACAGAACTGAAAAATCATGGCCTTCATACTTTCTGAGGAGTGTTGCTCTTTAATCGTTATCCAGTTATGCCAAATATACTGGCGTATCAGTTTCGACCATGACTGGAGTCAAAACTTTTAAGACTGCTAAATGGGAATTTCAGTGGCAGCCTCATGATAAAAAAAGAACAAGCAGTGAGCACATGCTGATGAAATAGAAAGGTTCAACCATGCCTTTGGGTCAATATGAACTGCGATTTCAACAGTGCAGTGGTATAATTCCACATAGAAACGTGCCACTTGTGACATTTACGCTGCTGATTTCCTGCATCCTCAAAAAGAGCCTTGATTAATTTAGTATAATTATTTAAATTATACTCATATTTTATGTATTTTGTGTGTCAAATGTAGGGAATAAACAGCAGCTGGACTATAAACAGTTATATTACAGAGACATTTTGGAAAGATCATGTGCCAGAGAAGAGAGAGAGAGAGAGAGAGAGAGAGAGAGAGAGAGAGAGAGAGAGAGAGAGAGAGAGAGAGAGAGAGAGAGAGAGAGAGAGAAGGATATACTGGCCTAGGATTAGAGCAATCTGGTGAAAAAAACCAGACCTTGCAACAATCACTGCATTGTACAGTTAATTTTATCTTCTGACAAGAGCAATAGAGTGTGGGTGCAAATAAAGAGCTCTGACTGTGCACTGATGTGTTCTGAGTGCTGGTTATTATAATATAATGGAAAAAAATACGACAAGGGTACTACAGTGACATTAAAACTCTACCAAAGGACTGAAATATATTAACATATTTCTGTACATTTCATCTGGTATAACATACCTTATTAAGCCATTCAACCTTCTCCACATCTGGGAAATTCACCTGTACAAAACGACAAGAGCAAACTCGTAAATAAGCATTCCTGTGTCATCAAATCGTATAAAAAAGTACTGTATTTTGGTGATCAGTCAAATAACTAAAGGGTCAGAGCACAAGCAAAGTAAATAAACACTCTCAGATGAGCTTCAGTTGTTTCTCAGGAAGTCATGAGGTAATCTTGAGATAACAACTAGTTCCTTCAAGTCAGGAGGTTGCAAATTGTTCTGTAGTCAGAAATTTCTTAGCCAAAACAGGAGAATAGATTAGTAGAGATTTATTTCATGGACATTATTTTAATGTGTACCCAAGATTTTTGCCTACTGTTTTATAAGAGCCATCGAGTTTTTCATTAACAGAACATAATAGGTCACTTTCATTTTGTTTTAGGGTTAGAAAGGTTTGGATGAAACCTATTCACTTCACTGGGATTTAAAAAAAGGTAATAAATGTAATATATAATCTAAAGTTGGGTTGTGATTAACTCCATTTTGGTGCTATGCTTCACCAACCACTGTACAAGTTACCCATATTGTGTATATTCATGAAAATTTGTGAACCGAATCTAATAATCATCCAAAACTTTAATCCAGTCTTCTACCTCCATGGGTTTGGAAATCATCTGACCTTAAGACTGAACTGTTTGAGCAGAGTGTACAGATGAGGGGGTAAAAGCACTAAAGTGCTGCTACGTCAGCCTCTTTAGGTAGAGATAAAGCGGGGCCTGAATCACCCTGGCACAGTTTTCAGTGGGCGAGTCGAATTTCATCGATGGCGCTGAAAACGGATCAAGTAGATGAAATAGGTGTAGACCAAACTACAGAAATGTAAGAAAGCATGATAAGAGCCAAAGTGGCACTTCTCTGAACTGCACTAGAATGTCTGAAACCTTCTCGGCAGCCCTTAAAGATACAACATAGTATAAAATATAGTACTTCGCAGTGTATATTTGCGAGTGAAAGACTAGAACTATACAATGAAACCATAAATTAATCCTTGTTCTATGAGTATCGTACAATCAGTAGCACTGTAACACCCATCTTTAAAATAAAACTAGAACTGAAACCAGAAGTGGATTATGGTTAGAGAAAGGAAGTGGCACTGTGGCACAGATCCTACTATGCTCTGCTCTTCTAAATGTATTCTTATTTCAAAATTTAGCTCTTCGAAATGTATTCTTAGTTCTGATCCTTTTCCCCCCATTCTACATTAACACCATCACATTGCACAGTCTGGCCAAATCCTGCCTATATTCGGGTATTAGATATTCAGGAATTGGTACACCGCCCTTCTTAAAGCAGAATTTTGTGATTTGTTCATTATGCACAACCCTTCTGGCATCTCATAGGCCGTTGAATAAATCCCCAGAGGTCTAAACCTTAGATGTCCAAATATAGCCTTAGATCTGACCAGGCTGTGGAATGTAATGTGGAATGGGGGAGGATTTACAGGAACCCTGTACAGAGAGGAGGAGAGGACATGGAGGTGTAGAATTTAGTGTTTTGAACCAAAGCGTGCTCTCTTCGTGCACAGTCAGCACCTTCAACTTTATGTCAAGCTGTTCTGATACACAGTTCAGGGATGATGTTGTACTATCAATGTAAACTAACCTGACTATGGGTTTCTAAACTTTACCCAAAAAAAAGACTTGCACCACTTATTATGAGTTGATCATTTTTCGAGACGTATTAATAGATTTAAAATAACCATAAGTTCATAACTATTGTGTTATAAGGCTTTAAATGAGTTGAAGGCCAAATGGAACATCTGTTCACTGGTTTGCGTATTAGGGATTATCTTATAATTGATAAACTAATGGGAAATTTATAAAAAATCCAATTTTATAACCTAGTCATCTCTGTAAAGCTGATTTGGGATGTCTATTGTTAAAAGCGCCATAAAAATAAAATTGAACTAAATAAACAAATGGTGGTCCAAGAGGTTTTTGGCTCATATTCCAACCAATGCTGTGTTATTAAGCTTCATCTTCTTAAAATGTATGCATTAATAGCCTCAATGTGTAACCCTGAGATCAGATCTATAGAAGCATGCATCTTAGAAAAATCACTGGCTATAAAGACCTAGTCAGTACAGATGTTGGTCTGGGAGATGTTTGGCAGATGTTTAGCCCACCCCCAAACCCCCATCTCACCATCCCCCAAATAAACAAAGTGGAAAGCGCATGCATATGCAGTCGAATCCCTCTTTCCAGCATTTCTAAGAGCCTTCTAATATCCTTACCCATGCCGGCAATTCGCGTTTGGTCTTGAACACTCGTGTCGTGGTGAAATCCTGCTCGTTCTCCTGTAAATACAGAGCGCTGTGCAGCCGGTGGAGCTTCCTGTCGCGGTGCTGCTGCCATCCCATGTAGACCGCGAGGCCGACCAGGACCAAAGTCAGACTGAAGCCGAAATATCCAGCCAGGTAAACAGGCAGCAGTGCGCCGAGGCACTTTCCAAACGACATGAGCACGGAAACGGCTTGTCTGGCCGCGCGATCGGGAGAACCGGAGTCCTCTGCGCCTGTGCGCGGCCCCGCATCCTCCTGCTGCATCGCCGTAACAAATCCTTCACCGGGAAAAAAAAAGAGAAAAAAAAAGCGTTGCCTTTTACAAATAAAATCGGGTCGCTCTTGCGATCATCTGGACTTTGTTTTTATAAACAGAACCCGACTGATGCACGGAGTCGGAGTCGGTTCGAGCGCTACGTGGCCGCGCAGGAGTCATTTGGAGTGGAGTTTCTGCGCGCGGGCGTGTCGGGGCGGGTTTTCACGCGCGTCAGCTCTGGTTGCTTGTTGCTTCCTTTCCAGTGTTTACCAAAAAAATATATGACAATCTGTTGAAATCCGTTCATCAAGCAGTTGCTTGATCTTTCTGATCTTTTTTTTTTTATATTTCTGGTGTTCAGCTATAAAGTTTCCCTTTTCTCAGATCATTTAACTAAAAATGCAACATGGCTTTGCCCTGTGTTTAAAGGGGTGCTGTTTCCAAAACTATAATAATCAAGGTTTAAATAAAAAAATATATATAAATCAAATATGTGAACTTAAAAATATATACTGTATATATTTTGTGTTCATCGCAGTGAATTTCAAAACACAGTTATTCCCGAAGTGGAAAAAGCATGTTCTGAGAGGTCTAAGGAAACCAGAGGCCTTGGATGAAACCCATGTGGGCAGAGAGAACGAACGCACCAAACTCCATAACCAAAGATCAGGACGAAAGCATCTTTTGCACAATGTTTATGGCACGCAATCAGGACAAAAAAAGCAACACTTTGTGTGGTAGCTCCAGCGGTTAAAGCGCTGGGTTATTGATCAAAAGGTCGGGGGTTCAAGCCCCGGTATCGCCAAGCTGCCACTCTTGGGCCCTTGGGCAAGGCCCTTAACCCTCTATGCTCCAGGGGCGCCGTATCATGGCCGACCCTGCGCTCTGACCCCAGCTTCTAAGCAAGCTGGGATATGCGAAGAACAAAATTTCACTGTGCTGTTATTTATATGTGACAAATAAAGGCTATTCTATTCACAGCCCAGCAGTGTTACAGTCCGTGTTTCTAAATCAAGTGAAGTTTATTCAGGAGTCGAATGTTATCAATGTACTATTATAAATGACCATGAAAAAACTGTGTGTGTACGATCATTAGCTAAATAGCTAAGTGGATGGAAATGTAAAACATTCCATCCACTTGCACACCATGCATCCACATTTTATGTACATTACTGATCTGTCATATAATCTGTATCCCTATTTAATACTCATACTGTCTTTATTGTCTCCATTGTCTGTCTTGTCTTGTCTGTTTTCTCTTGTATAGTCCAAGCTGAATGTATAGTGTTATTTATGTCTGTACTTTGACAGTCACTAACAGCTGGCCAATAAACCTGATTCTGATTCCGATTAACTATTACTATTTACTATCACTGGCTCTGAAAGACAAATTTTCCCAGCCAAACGTTTTAATGGCATCTAGAGGCAAAGAAATTTAGTCCCATAGGTTTCTCAACGCAATATAAATGAACTAACTAGCATGCTAAATTGGTAATTAGAAAGCTAGCTTTACTGATAGGATACCTGGCAAGCTTTTGGGGTAATTATGCCTTCACCGAAGTTTCCTCTTGGTTGGAAATGGTTCTACTTTGAGCGAATGCAGTAAACCCTAGGAGTTTATGAACAAGTTATGCAATCTGGAGGTGAAAGTGATTCTGATGTGATGTATGTGTACAGGAATGTGTATTACTCAGGGTGTATACTTACATTTTAATCACTTATGAAGATTTCCCAGTCTTTTGTGTAGTCTGGAGATCAGGTTGTAGATATTAAAAGCCAGGATGAGGATATTTGGGGGGATTAGCGACCTGCAATCATCTTGGAACATGCTGAACTGGAGATTATGTACATCACATACAAATCCCAATTTTCTTTTAGATTTGGGCTTAAATTTTTTTTATTGTTCATTTTTTATTGTTTTTATTGTATTTGCTGTTCTTTGGCTCTGGAACCTCTATAGGCACATGCAAATTAATTTTCAGTTGCAGCATTTGCATGTGCATTTTTTCCACACCCTTTAAAATCTCATAGTCCAGTGTTGGCCAGTAGCACAGTCTACACCTGTTTCAGATCCAACACTATCACAGCGAGGCTACAACAAGACATTATCCTAGACAGCAGCAATATCAAAACCCATAACAAAATACTTGCACAGTAACCATAATCAAATAAAAGCAAAAACCACTCAGATTACTCACCGAATTGATGTCTGTTCAACAGGCAGTTCTTGCTTTAAATAGTGCTATTTAATATACAGTACACTACAGCATGTGTGCATTAAAATATCAATCTGTTTACGTTTGCTTGGTGAGCTGTAGTATATTACTGCTGTATATCACCAGATTTAAGGGACTCCTGCTAATATATAATATATATTTTGGGCAAATAACTTTATATATATTTATATTATATGTATTTTATAGACCTCTAAGATCTCTTCAAGATATGGATCAAATTTGACTGTTCAAATTCCTCAACTAAGACATAAGAACAGGCAATATTTTATAAGTAAGTCACAGTTGTAATGCATTAGGTATAATATAATTAGATTCCAACTATAATGTAGAAGTATTCTATTGTTTACATCTAAAAAACGTGAGAGAAAAAAAAAAGGTATAACACATTTTAAACACTGAAAACTCATCAGTAGCCAAATATGCTATTAGAAAATCCAATGATTCTTTGTGTAGAATTCAGTTCTAATCCCAGGGCACTCTGCACAAGAAGGAATATATAGGCATATGGTGGCACTCGATTACATGGCACTATGCACACGCACATATTTACAACCGAGGGCAATTTTGAGTAAAAAAAATCTGCATGTTTTTGGACAGTGAATGGAAACTGGAGATAGTGGAGGAAACCTAGTAACAGAAAACATGCCTTCAAACAGACTTTAACCCAAGTCTGGGTGCCAACTAGGGGATACTGTGAGATGGCAATGCTCAAGTGTTGAGGAAAGAATTATGATCAATAATTATTGATCAGATTTGTAATAGACAACTAGATAGACAGAATTTTTTTTTTTTTTTTTTAGAATGGTCACAGATCTTGCATCAACAGGCCTATATTTTCTTTTCTAAACTCTTTGTTGAGTTTACAGAGTTTTCAGAAGAAGCTAGAGCAGGTTGATTAAAAGGTCTGTTGCAGATGGGTTTCAGTGTTGGTTTTATAGTTAGATTAAGGACCAGTAGAGGAGGAAGTGGTTACAATTTTTATCTCATCAACGCCAAACTGGACCTGCTGGACCCCGGAGCACGCCCATTAAGCCTCAACAGCTCAGTTGTATAAATGAGATAATTGTTACTCTGGATAAATGCCGTAACATGTAAAAACTTGGGTAAAAATGTCCAGTACAAGAGCTTCTTTTGTTATAGGGGCCTTTAGAAAAGTTACAGAAAACCATCTTCTATGTGACTTCCAGTGTAATGAGACTTTTTTTTACTAAACTCAATGACTAATAAAAAATGTTTAACCCAAAGGACACAATTTCCCACATAATTATATATTGACTTCTGTACAGTTTGTAAAGAACCTGACAGTGTGTTCACTTAATCATTGAGCTTGGATCCTTGCCAGCCTGCAGATGCAATGTTTCACAAGTCCAGCCCCGTCAAATCAACACCTATTTTTATGCCTACCAGCTTCCCAAGCCCAAACATGTGTGAAATCTCACTGAGGGACACTGCATCGGTTATTGTGTAAATAAAAGGGTAAACAAGCCTACTGAAAATCTGTCAGTTCCTCAGGAAACACTGAATAGAGGCCATTTTTTTCCCCTCACATTAGAAGTGGCCTGGAGGTGTTTACTTAATAGGAACCATGTGACGACCTGCACCGTTAATGCTTTCAGTGGGTGGAAAGTGTGCGTGAGGAGGTGAATAAATAAAAACACATCTGGAAGGTCTGTTAATGCTATGAGAAATTCTGGACACTGCATGTAGGTTTACAAACCAATTTTCTTTAAATTATTAAATGATTAATAGACAACATTGCTCTCACCTTTTACAATTTAGATATCATTTTATATCTGTTTATATATTTTTAATAGTATACATTAAAATGCCAAAAATATTGGGACACCTGACCTTTCCAGCCATATATAGTTCTTCGAGAAGCTGTTACCACAAAGTTGCAAAAAATTGTATATGACGTTTCTAGATGTGGGAGCATTACATTTTCTCTTCATGTGAACTAGAAGGCCCAAACATAACGCAGATATGGTTTACATGGGTTGGAGTGGAAGATCTTGAGTGGTCTGTTACAGGGCTCAGACATTAACCCTACTGAACGCTTTTGGAATGAATTGGAACACTGACTGCAACCCAGGCCTCCTCACCTGATGCTACATCAGCACCTGGCTTTAGTAACAAAGCTACATGAGCACAAATCTCCACAAGCACACTCCAAAATCTAGTAGAGCTTCTTCCTAGATGAGTGGAGGTTATTATAGCAGCAAACAGGGATTAAATGTGGAATGGGATGCACTAAAAGCACTTACAAACCTTGCAGTCAGGTGTCCACAAACTTTTGTCCACAAACTATATACTGTGTATGTATTTTATTTTAAGAGCAAGCCTTCCGAGTACACAGAATTTAGGTTTTTATCCCAGAATGAACACATATGCTATCTGTAACACAGGTTGAGAAGTCTTGGAGTTCTGAAGTTTTTTTTATAATAGTTATATTTTAATAACTTGGTTTAATACTTTTCAATACTACACACTTCATGCACCAAATATCTGGATTACATTACCATTAGACATATGCAAGAACAATCTTTTTAACAATATATATATAATTTCTGATATTCTATAACCAATGCTGATTCTAATGAATGGATATATAATGTATATGTACATAGTTGATCCTATGACTCATAACACATTTTTAAATAGACTTCTCATTTTTCCCTTGCTTCCATTACTCATATACCACATCATTTCATATGTAATTACATTAATATATTTATTATTTATTAAACTCACACTGTGAACCACTTTGAGCTGTATTAAATGTATAACCGGTATATTAATGACTGCACATTAAGTGATGCCAGTGAGATTTGAACATAAAAGGCTCTGGTTGTGTGATCTAAACGTGTCTGCACTGACCTCTTGTGATCACATTTTGTAAGCAGCAAGGTTGCCATACATTCTTCCATGCTAGTCCTTAGCAAACGGAATTCTGTGCCTAAAAATGTATTTCCCCACCCACTCCCCTAGACAATGTTTAAACGTTAATATAATTTGCTCCATTCATATAGTTTCTGCAGACCACACTAAATCCAAACCAAATTTTGTAAACATTACCCCACCTACTTTTTTGGGTTGGAATAGGAGGAAACCCCACAATAGAAGTTCCTTGGCAAGAACATGGCTTAAAAAGTGTCAAACGTGCAGGATGGAACAAGGAGACCTAAAGCTTTGGGGTCATAAGAAACTTCTACATCTGGTTAAATACTGGTTAATGTAAAAAAAAGAAAAAAAAAAAAGGCTGCTTTAGGAAACCAACAGGACAATGTTTTAATCTGCTGTATTTCAACTAAACAAAAGATGTCTAGAAGAAAATTTTAGGGTTTAGTGACGGGCCAGCCTGTTTTGGGTGTTCTGTAAATCACATTTCCACCAATAGTGGAGACAAGCTTCACCGGGAGTCACCCAATTTCTTTCAAGCTATGGGACTACAGTTAACAGGCTAAAGAAATGCTACAAAATCCTTAAATCCAGCCTTTGGACTTGTTCCTAAAAGCATTTAAGGAGGGCACAGAATCATTTAAAAAGCATAAAAAGGAACCAATAAGACTACATTAGTTTATTTTTTGGTACTAAAAGAGATTTGCTCTTGTGATTGATCTTAACTACTGAACACATATTTGTTAAGTTTAAATACAGCCAATGCAAATCACTTTCACACAAGAGGAAAGATTAACAGACTGAAGTGTGTTGAGCTTCAAGCTCCACTTATTAAAATAAATCTGTACCTGCCCTAAGGCTAATAAAAATTAGTCTGAAGCTTGAATTAAACTGGCTGCTTCTGACTACTCTGTACTGGTAGAACTGCAACTACAGAACCTGTAGTTTAGTACAAGACATTAAACTAAGGTTTAACTTTTGCAAGCTTTCCAGTAATTCTCCAAAAGCCATGTGTTTCAAGTGACTCCAAAGTACACGCTGCTCTTCCCTGCCTAGACCCAAAGAACCATCTAATCATTCAGCAAGCACACACTAGTACATTTTACCAGACTTTTATTGAACGAGTATTAACAAAAAGATGTTGCACTGGAATGTCTGGAAAAGTCCAAAAGAGGAAAGCTGAAACATCCAAACAGACAGGCTGGACACAGTGTGGAAACTCGTGTTCGCCGGCACTCAATCTTTGATGGAAGATGGACTGTGCCTCTTCAATTAGACTTTTCCGTAACTCGCCAAAAGGGAACAAGATGACCAGGATCTCAGATGCAGTAGTTTCAGCTTGCTGCTTACTTGGACCTCTGCCTCATCTTTCTCCTTTTGCGCTTCAGCCTGAGGAAAGAGGAGATCAAGTCAGATTTCACTATTGAGGTCTTTTACAAAAAATAAATAAATAAATAAAAAGGAAAGGCATAATACACACCTGCGCATGCGCTTCTTTCTCCACTAGGGGGGGTGAGAAACAAGGACAAAAATCGATTATTTATCCATCCTCTCAAACTGTCACGCCCGACACCAAACACCACAACCATTTACTATTACCAAGCAAATTCTCCATGATGTATTCTTATTATCTAATCGCAATAGTATTCTGAATACTAAGAATCCTATTTTTAAGATGCATCCATCCACACGCCCGACACCAAACAGCACCACGCTGCGGCACGGCTCATGCTAACAAACCAACAGCACCGGTCACCATTACTCAGCAAATTCGCCATAATACATAATCCTTAATTTTTACCGCAACAATAGCATTACCTTCATGTTCTATGATCTAATCTAGCTAAAATAAAATTCAGTACAGCACGTTGTCTAGTGAGGTCACTTCCTTGAACGCCGCCATTTTGTTCTCCATGCTCGTTTACAGTTTAACCCGCACAATACAAACGTTAAATAAGAACTAAACGTATATAAAACCTAAAAATTACTAATGCCTCAGCAATTAAGGATTAAGCAAACTACTATGGAACTATTATAACACTAAAAAATACACACTGGCGTATGTTATGAGTTTGCCCACATCGGAACAACGCAATATACAAATTCCCATTTATACAATAAACACAAAACAAAAGCAGCACCTACCTTCGCTCTCATGTTGGAGATGTTTCTGTAAAGAAAGAGAAGGAGAAAACGTTAATGGATGGCCTTTAAATACAAACGATTAAATCGGATTCAAGTCAAAAGAGATTCTCAAACTCACCACGCAAAGTGAAGCTCACGACCTCAAGAGAGCGCACTGAGTGCGGAGGGAGTCTTTTATACTACTGCACACGTCACGTTCTCGCGATAGTAGAAACCTTCGCGCGTGAGCGAGAGCAGCGGCGGACTGTGCACGAGAGATGGGAAGATTGGATATGAGAATAATATTGATAAAAACAATATGTTTTTAATTGTGTGATATATTAGTGAAACGCTT
Source organism: Silurus aristotelis (assembly GCF_946808225.1). Classification (NCBI taxonomy): domain Eukaryota; kingdom Metazoa; phylum Chordata; class Actinopteri; order Siluriformes; family Siluridae; genus Silurus; species Silurus aristotelis. The sequence goes on along the minus strand of NC_139592.1, from coordinate 19,260,240 downwards.
AACGTGAAACGTGTGCATGTTTTCATGTTCTCATATTCATAAATGTCAAATTCTCCCTTTAAAATTTCACTTGAGTAAAAATACAAGAGTATTATCCTTCAAAGGTGCTTAAGTTTCCAAAGTACTATGATATATTATGTCCTATTATAATGTTTGTTTAATTAACTCAGTTTATGTTACCCTTAGCATGCCAATCTATTAATAGGATGGTATTAATTTGTCAAAAATGGATTGATAGCTATTAAACTTATCATGAGCTCAAAATCTTCTTTGCAACTGTTTTAAAAAATAAATAAATACATAAAAACACAGGTGTTGTGGCAATTTAAAATCAATCGTTTCTTCATCATTTAGCAATGCTTTTTCTCTTCATTTGAACTAGGAGGCCCAAACATGACAGTGCCCCTGTGCACAACTGCAGATCCATGAAGATATGGTTTACATGGGTTGGAGTGGAAGATCTTGAGTGGTCTGCTACAGAGCTCAGACATTAACCCTATTGAACACTTTTGTAATAGATTGGAACACTGACTGCAACCCAGGCCTTCTAATCCTACATCAGTACCTTGCTTTGCTAACATCTTCGCAGCTACATGAGCACAAATCTCCACAAGCACACTCCAAAATCTAGTGGAGCATCTTCCTAGATGAGTGGGGGTTATTATAGCAGCGAACAGGGATTAAATGTGGAAAGGGATCAACTAAAAACAATTACAAACCTTGTGGTCAGGTGTCCATAAACTGTTGTTTATTAAGTGTATATAGTGTATGTATTTTATTTTAAAAGCAACCCGTGCCAACCGGTACGTTTGACTTGCTATTGTCAGACCAATAAAAAGCTTTTGCTAATTTTGCCACAAAGTGTGTAAAGTGAGTGACAAACAAAAGCACCTGATGGTTTGACTGATTCCACCATCAGGTGGAATCAGTCCACCTTGCACTTAGTTTGCGTAAAGTGCAAACTAAATTCTGTGTATTTAGATTGCACTTCATGATAATGTTCACACATGCTATCTGTAACACAGGTTGAGAAGACTTGGACAGATAAAAACTAGACATGCTTATGAAAAACGAGAGTTCTCAAAATCAGGTTTAACATAATTACATTTTAATAACTTGGTTTTATACTTCTTCATACATTACATAAATAAAACATACCTTATGCACCAATTATCTGGAACACATTATCATTAGACATATCCCAGGACAATTTATAAAAAGTTTATACACACACACACACAAATGCATCTTTACTCTTTCCTGCCTCTATATCAACGACTATTCATTCAGCAAGCGCACACAATAGAACATTATACCAGGCTTTTAATGAGCAGCTATTAAAAAGATGTTGCACAGGAATGTCTGACCAGGTGAAACATCCAGCCAGACAGGCTGGACACATACGCTTCTGCCACTGCTCGACTGGCTAAACAGGAGATTGACTGTGCTTTGGATCAGGGCTTGGATCACAGATGACCAGGATCTCAGCTGCAGCAGTTTACAGCTTGCTGCTTACTTGGACCTCTGCCTCATCCTTCTCCTTTTGCGCTTCAGCCTGGTGAAAGAGGGGATATTAAAATAGTCAGATTTCTCCTTAATTGCAAAAGACTAGTAAAAATGAATAAAATAATGAAAGGCATAGTACACACCTGCGCAAGCGCTTCTTCTTCCACTATAAGGGGGAAAAACACAAGTGCAAGAAAACAGTATTATTAAAAAAAAAATATATATATATATATATATATATATATATATATATATATATATATATATATATATATATATATATATATATATATATATACACTGATGAGATATATATATATATATATATACACACACACACACACACAAGCTCAGCAACTGGAGTTTCAACAACTAATGTCAACACTGATGGATATTATGAGTTTACCCACATTAGAACAATGTAACATACAAATTCACATTTATACAATAAACATGAACCAAAACCCTACTTACCTTCTGTCTCATGTTAAAGACGTTTCTGTAAAGAAAGAGAAGGTGAAAAGATTAATAGATGGCTTCTAAATACGAATGAGATGCATGCAATTTACAGATTCAAAAAATACATTTTCAACTTAATTGTTACTGTAATTGTGTTGCACAATAGCTTACACACAGCACAAGGAAGTTTTTAACTTCTTAAATAAAATGTATGTAATATTTGTCATTTTACGTGAATATTTGCCAAGATAGACATTTTTTTGACATTATTTTGTGTGCAGGATTCAAGAAATCTGTTACATTACGGAGAAATGGACGGTGCATGTAGAGGGCGTGGCTTCAGCGTCACTGCAGTAAGGGTGTGTGGATGAAGGGGGGGGGGTGTTGGTTATGAGTGTGTGGGTGCATGTGATGGATGAATGTGCAGGTAGAAAAATGAAGTAAATTAAATGATCAGCGTTACTTAAAAAAAAAAAAATTCTTAATATTTTTTTGTAAACCAAATTACGAAAAAAAAAATGACGGTTTATGACACAGGAAGTTGACTTTTTATGCAACCGGGGTAACGTGCCAAAATGAGGGGCTAAATACTGTAGCTGAAAGAACAAACAGGTTACTCAGGATGAAATCTCACCTTGATTAGATGTTAGAATCGTAAAAATAGAAATGTTGTATTACTCAAAACCAGAGACTTGATTGTGAACACTGTACTACGCTGCTATACAACTATACAACGCTCTTATATTGACTCTATAAGCTCCGCCCACTTCTGATCTGAAACTACTGTGACGTAATTTAACTACTACGCAGTGACCAAATACACTATCTTTCCAAAAGAATTGGGACACCTGACCTTTTCTGCTATATGTGTTTCTTTTCCAAACTGGAGTACCTTCATTGTACAGGACGTCTTTAGATGCGCTATAATATAATTTTGGATTCATTTGAACTTGGAAACCCAAATCTGTTCCAGCATGGCAATGCCTCTGTGCACAAAGTGAGCTCCTTGAAGATCTGGTTTACATGCTTTGGAGAGAAAGATCTTGAGTGGCCTGCTACAGAACTCTGATCTCATCCCTATTTAAAACCTTGGGATGAATTTGAATGCTGACTGCACCTCAGGCCTCCTCACCTTCATCAGTACCTGCTTTTCATAATAATAAAAAAAAAATTTCTCCCTTGTGGCTGATGAACACAAATATCTATAATGGTGAAACATCTTCCCAGAAGAGTGGAGGGAATGATAAGAGCTGTAAACATGAAAAAGAAATACAATATAAAGATACAAAATTAAAAGAGTAAAGTCATATAAAAAATAAATAAAATAAAGTAAAATAAATAAAATATAATCTGACTATAAAGTAGGAAATGGTTAAGAAACAACAATAGCAAATTGCACTTGCCATTAAATATTGTGTCCTAAGAATTTCTTGTTTACTTTAATAGTCCACAGCATTTGTCTTCACAGTGTCTCTGGCTTGCTTAGCTATAGTTTTACATACGCCAGACATTCACTTTTGTGATAAGGCCCCAGGTACAGGTTCCTGCACTAGCATTGCTGTGTCAGTTAACCCTTTCTTAGTGTCCTATGGGGATTTTACTTGTGCTTACTGGCCTGCATATGCACGGTTCTGATTGCATCTACATCAGGCAGTGCAAGACCAACCAGTACAAACCTCAGAGAAAAACCCCCTCACAACCACACATGACCATGGTCAGGAAAGCACCTCTGAAATCACACGGCCAGGACTGAGAAGCTAAAGCAGACCTTCTTCTTCCTGACTTGGTCATCTGTATACTTTGTGTTATTACTTTGGAGATGCTGCATTTCATATTGTTGCACCTTTTTATACCTATGAATTACATGAAACAAATCTTGGACTTCCAGATCCTCCCTTGACTTTTGCATTACATTTCAGACAGTAAAAAGTATGATCTGAAGTGCTTGGGTAGCTTTGTATGTCCTTCCTCTGCAAGAAACAATTTGCTTTATGTCCAGATCCCAAGGTGCCTATATTTGTTGAAGGCAGACACAAGGTTTGAACAGAAAAAGAAAATGCTCTGGAAATGTTATTTCTAATATCAGTTCTTCACCTGCTTGACCAACTGGAAGTATGTCCAACTTTTCCCTGATCCTGACTTTATATTCGTCACATTCCACTATTGCTATTTCATTTGTTCTATTTATGATCAAATATATGTTTATATTTGCAGAGAGTTCTCTTTATAAATTGGGTGCAGTGGTTGTATTGCTTTTGAATATTGAATAATAATATGTAATAATTTATGTCCAATAATAAAAATGTCAAAATGTTAGTGTACAAACTACAGTTAATATAGTGTAACTAAAAAGAGTTAATGAAAATTCTCTATTAAAATTTTTTTTATTGCTAATCCTGGTGGCTTTTGTTACATAGTCTAACTACTGTACAACTGCAGGTACTAAACAAGTTACTTAGAATTTTTTTCATGTAAAATAAAGATATAGCCCAAAATTCTTTACTGTAATACGTTCCTATATAGCAGACTTAGAGAAATCAAATGATGGTAACTATATTTGTCCAAGGTTATTTCTTCTTTTGGAAGTTATAAAAGATTAACAGGGCTCCTCAGGACTTTTGGTCAGACACACAGGTCAGATGTAAAAATTAAAACAACTTTCTTAGATTTTTTTTTGTCTACAAAATAAAGTCCATTCTATTCTAGTGCTACCCACAAGCCATCACCAAATTTCAGCTCCTAACACTTTAATCAGTGCTGAACAAGAGATCATATTGAAGTTTGAGGAGCTACAATCTAGCCCAGTTCTCTCAATTGATCAGTTACACATCACAAAAGCAAAATCACTCAAAGAGGAGTCTCGGGTACAAAAGAATAATCGGCACACTGGAGTAATGATACTTCGCTGGTGCCGCCAGTTTGCTTTTATTTTTTGAGATTGGTTTTACATTGACATAATAAGAAAAATATTATTATTATTATTATTATCAGAGGGGCAACCCCACTCAACATACACTCCTGTAAATAAAGGCAGTCAGTTGGTATGTAGCACTTCCCCATCTGTAACCTCCTGTACAGAAGCCAGTGTTGTTAAAGTCACCAGAGTGCACGAGCTGTGGGAACTCAAAGCTGAGGTTTGGACTTCGTAGCTGTCATACAGAGTTACAGGCTGATTGAAGGCTAGGCTGGAGGCTTCTCAGTGGGGCAGGCTGGGACACTTCTATTCTCCGTTGGTCAGTATTGTTGGCAGTAGGGGGCAGAGGAGGCTTTTTCTACTTGGCAGTCTCCGTCACCTCCATCGGTTGTCCTGTGGCATTCTCTGCTGTCTTGGAGGCCTGAGAAAAAAAAGTCACAATAACTCTAATCTTATTTATAAAGCGTTACAAGGCTTTATTACAGTGCTGTTTCAGATGGTGTTGGTTAACTGCCTATAACGTCACGTCTGACGGCACTGCAAACCACATTAACGTGCACAATATGGTTTCTATAGTAACCGACTTACACTTTTTACAGCAGGCACTCCTCACAATTTAAGGCTGATAATAAATTGGTAAAAAATACATAAATAATAATAAAAAAAATTCCACCTGTAGTTTAGGACATTTCTGAACAGCTAAAAACACCAACCTTCTTTTTCTTCTTCTTTTGGGTCTTCCGGCTGACTGAGCTTTGCAACAATGCCTGCAGAAAGTGGAGGGGAAAAGAGGCTTCAATCAACCGAAAACATGAAGCTGCTACAGAGAATAGTGTTAAATTACACCAAAAGATGATGATACAAGATACAACATAATACTATGTATTAGAAGACATAATACCCCCCCCTACCTTCAGCTCAGGATCCTGCACCTCATGCTCGGACTTGTAGAGCTCCGGCTCGAAGGAAGCGGTGGTGATTCTCAGGGGCCCGTTGGCCATCAGCATCACGGTGAATTTGAACTGCGACACATACTCGCCTGGAGAGGGACAAATGTGAAAAATCGGACGGAAATGTGTAAAGTCTTATAAAGATCAGAGTCCAGTGTCCAAAACCGTAATGGTTTTCTGAACTCTACTCGAAGTTTCTTTTATTGAAATCTCTCTGCGCTGACGGTCTTTCTATCGAGGACAGTAAAAAAAATCTAATTGGTGTAACTCACCTTCCTTCTCATGCAGGACGGTGAAAGGCTGCAGCAGCTCATGTTTGGCACATTCCACAACACCCAGCCGAGCCTTGCTCTCATCCTCGAATGCCCTGAGAAACAGAGGAGTTTAGAGAGAGGACACTCAACCACAAAAAGAAAAAAAAAAAAAAAGGAAGTAAAACTGGAAATAAACTGGACACACTGGATTTGGTTCGTACCACAGATAGCTCTTGTTCGTGTTAGCAAAAAGGACACCGTCCAGGCAACTGTCCTTGCATGCTGAAAAACCATCACCGTGACAGGATGACCCGACGGTGTCACAGCGTACCGTAGCTGCCATTTGAGCTTAAATACTACACGTATTACAAAAGTTTAACTGCTAAATCGGCTAAATCATAACACAAACTGGGCTCTGCTCAGCCATTAGGAGAAAGGTGCAAGATGATGCTTTATGTAGTTTTAATAAATGGTTTCAAATCGAAATTAAAACAGAATAACCACCAACCTGTCAGGACAAAGTCTAGTATGTGTAAATATGTGCTTTCTTTTTTTCTCCCCAGGTCACACAGTCTATGCATCTCTTCAACAGTGCTATTATTAGTATGAGTTTTGGATAGTAGATTTGGATAGTTGCCTGGACAGCAAGGATCATCACGGTTCGCTTTTGCTGGGATTCTAACCCATTATAATCCATAAATGATTGTGACACTCATGCACGCGTGTTAAGCAAAAATACAAAAGGTTTACCTGCAGTAAAAAAGAAAAAGCTGCCAAAGATCAGAGATACTCAGACTCTAAGTAATTCAACATTAGGCCAAAAGTACCTGAGAGTGAAAGGCATGGTGTCGTAGCGTTTCTCCACCTCGCTGAAAAACGCCCGCGAGGTCTTCATCTTCAAGCCATATTGCTTGCTTGGGTCTCGCTTGTAAACGGTGGTTCTTTGCCCTGAGTCTTTAGCCTAGTTCAAAAGCACAGCGTTCGGGTTTTAGGATCATATGCTGGAGAAACCTTTAACAGAGGTGCTGGACTGGGAGGAAAAACTGGTTCTCACCTTCCCCTCTCCTGTGCTGATTAGTACATCTACAGCATAGACTTCATGCACCTCGAACTCAGCTTTCTCATGATCCTTCCTGTGGGTCAGGGGTTTTTTTTATTTTTTTATTAGCGAACACAGGACATTGATTTTGTTCCTGCTTTAACAGGAAACCTTCCCAAAATGTGCCACGCAAACCACTTCACCTCTGCTGGTCTGAAGGGTTCTGAATGATGGTCTTCTCTCCATCGATGATGTGCTGCTTCAGCTGATGGGACAGCATTCCTACAGACAACAGAGAGGCACATGTTTATAATAATGGTAAAAATGTCACCTTTTATTTAAATAGCACTCAAGACAACTGTACTACAGCACAGCAGTCATTTGAGTTTCTTCCATCACCTGGTGCACATCTTACCCTCAATGGCTGTGCACTTGAAGGATTCTGCGATCTTATTCCAGGCTTCGGTGACCTGAGTGTTCTGAAACAGGGAGACAGGAAATAATCCATCGATGTGGCTGAGAAGGTGAATAACTTCTGAACAAATTACAAATAAGAACGGAGCACACAAATAAAGGTTTGTGCATCCAAATGATTACAGAGAACAAATGCAAGGTCAATGCTACTGAAAATGACATCCAGCTGTCGAACAGGTCACAGACTGATCACTAATGCCAAGACAGTACACAAACTGACCCCTTTTGCCGGCAGTGAAAAAAAACAAACATTGAGCCCCAATGTAAAGACTGGAGACAAAAAACTGGACAAAGACTGTGCCCTAAAGGCAACGATTCCTCAAATAACATGGTACATTCATGGTATTCGACAATAATGGTCCAGTAACAGCAGAACATTACCATTCAATGCTTGACCATTAGTATTTAACTTATGGCTAGAAATAAATCTGAGGTGGGAGTGTTTCGTTTTTTTATAGATGCGTCGTGTTAGCACTTTTGAAACTTTTTTTTTTTTTTTTTTTTTTTATATAATTTGGAATTAACCTGCCCACTAATTAAACCAGAGATAGTCAATTAAATCATAAAATAAAATAAATCTAGGCAAACTATTGCCCATTCCTTGATTTACATGAAATGCATGTAATGTACAAGCCACAATTAGATGAGTGCATGAATCCATCCACTGGAATAGTTTGCAGAGTTTGTATCCGGAAGACTGTCCACTAGGTGATGACCCCTAGACCATAACACCGGTCCACTCACCTGGTTTCCAGGCTTAACGAGCCGCAGAGCTGCTTCAGCACACAGGTAGGCAGCTTTAATTACGTCCGCCTTCCGGCCCGTCACTGGAGCTTCCTGAGTAAAAAGCGTAAAAAAACAGTCACACGGATTCGGCTTGTTTGCACGAAACCGGTTAAATCGCTCCGACAGCTAGCAGTAACAGAAATGAAGGGAGAAACCTTGGTCGCTCCAATCACGAGGCTGTGAGCTATGTTGGAGATGAAGCCGTCCACATGAACTCCAAGATCACTGCAAACGCAGACGAAACACACACCCTTTAAAGCAGGCTCATGGCTAGAAATGTTTTCAGTTATACTCAAAACATAAAGAAACAAGTTCTAGCATTCCTCTGCAGAGCCTCACAACTTCACTAGCACTGAAGTCCAGTCATCTAGATTCAATGCTAATAACCTGGTTTCTTAAAGAAAATGAGGGAAGTTACATTTTAAGCAAGTCCCCATCCTGCAGTGTGTAGTCAGGGTCACTCTTCAGAGGAGAGAAGTGGCACACACAGCTGTTAACGGACACGCAGGTGGGGAAGGCGATACCTGTTGGGCACACAACAATACCACAACCGTTAAAAGCTTTCTAAAAGAAGGTCGCATAGGCAGCATGCGCAAACGTACGAGCGCCGTCACCTTTCTTGATCTCCTTCTCCTTTTTAAACACCTTGCTCGTCTCAGCAGTGATGAAGGCGTCTCCTTTCTCACACAGGCTGAGCACAGAGACTCCTGGCTTGGCCGCCTCGATGAGAGTCCGCATAGCCACTGGTGGAGAAAACAAACACGCACACAGTGTTAATACAAATAAGATTTATTATGGCTTAGCGTGATTATAAACAGTAGTAAGTAATAGATTTTGGCTCAGAAGGTCAGCGTGCCACTGTGGGCCCTTGAGCGAGGCCCTTAGCGCAAAGTATTTAAGAATTCTAAGTTGCTCTGAATAAGGCAGTCTGAACACATGCTGTAAATGGAGATGACACAAGATCCACCTTGTTGGTTAGGACCGTCACTGAGAGTCTGCATGAATCTGCAGTCTGGGCTGGAACAAAATCAGCCCCGGCTTCATTTCTTCATACTCTTCAGGATATTTCTCAGCCACCCTGTGGCCCACTGGTGGTGCGGCTACACTTATCATCCAAAATAAAGACTTTGGTTAAATGCAGATAATTTTAAGGTGGCAAATACTGTATCACTAAGGATACTTAATAATCCTGATTTCTCTCGACTCAAACATTCTCCTGAGGTACTTGTTGAATCAGCCCGATTCATCCTGGATGGACTTCTCCTCAACTGGAAACCCCTCTGTGCACCTGTTGAAGGTTCCCCATGAACAACCTAAAGATCCATAAAGATCCTGACCACTCAAGAACTATGAGGGTGGATTTGGACTGAAACGACTATACACAGTCTACTACAATGGCTTAGGAATACAATTTGCATGCATATTTCTGCATATTAATTGCTGAACAGTAGACTTGTAACTAATAATAAATGGAGATTCGGTGCCACCCAGATGACGATGGGTTCGTCTCAAGGTTTCTTCCTTATACCATCTCAGGGAGTTTTTCCTTTCCTCTGTCTCGTTCATTAGGGACAAACGTACAGGCACTAACATATAAATTGATGTTTTATAACCGATAACCTTTTGAAATAAGATGAAATGATTAATCCTTCCTGCCTGTAATAGTCCACTCTCACCACCTGCTGTTAAACAAGATACACAATGAAACACGTGCTCAATATGGAAGCTGTCAAGCTGAGATCCTGATCAGACTGTGCCTGTGGACAATCAGAAGACATTTGCTTGATCATTTTAACACCAATCCATGACTTTCAGGCATCTCATATATTCTGCAGCTCAATGTTAGACTGCGAGTTGCATGAGGTCTAACAGAAACTATCCCTACCCTAGATAGAGTGTAGGGTGAATTTGAAGATTGAGACAGCCCATATTAACACTGACATGTCTAATGGCAGCAGGAACAGCAATCCCTCACGTTGTACCCCGTGTTCACGTGCAAACAAACCCAATTCTGTAATATTTCGAAAAATAAAACCGCCAAGCACAACGCCTTATTGGGAGCCATTAAGTCCTCCTATGTAGCGCACTAGTATAGGGATTACTAAATCATTTGGGATCCAGCCAGGCACCAGCGGCGGGAAGCTAAGTTTCCACCGAGACTTTGCTGTTTTCTCGTTTCGGCCGCCAAGCTTCACTTCCGTCCCCTCCAGCCGCACTTACGGTTCGCTATGTCAGCGCCCATCTTGTATTTGGTGACGACCAAGTCGTCGGCGATGGTCTGCTCTTGCTGCTCGTCGTCCCCTGACATTTTCTTCCAGTCGACAGATGCACGGCGAGGAACTTTTCTCCCCCCTTCACTTCTAACCACGCTCGATTCTGTCTACAGATCCAAGATGGCCGACGGCCGTTTTCAAAATAAAAGTACTTCCGGTAGTCTTCGAATAAAAGTAGCTTCCTCGGTCACCATTACATTCCGAATAGAACCCAGAGCTTACATTTTAGTGATGGGAAGAATCTCTTTTTCGAATCTCGTTTATCAAAATGAACGATTCTGTAAAGTTAATTTCGTTTCTTTAATCAAAAATAAAAGAAAACGTTACATATTCAATAAGCAGCCCCCCCAAGACTTCTATATAGAATATCTATAGTTGCAATAATTTATATGTATATGTAACTAAATATGGGAGTCACTTGACAAAAGAACGAACGACTTCTGAGTCACATTAAAGACTATGAACGAATCATTCATGAACTACCCATCACTATTACATTCCTCTAAAATGTGAGAACATTGAGAAAGATGAAATGTAGATGCATTCTGCAATGTTAACCATGTAAAACTTGTAAAAACAAATGTAAAAAAATATCAGAAAAGCAAAATATTTGTCCATATGCAGTGCATTTTTAGATTTCACTTTCTAATGAATGCAAAATTATGTGTTATATGCACAGAATGCCAAGATTTACATATTACACTGCCTTCCCTCTTATTTACACACGTGTACTCCGATCCTTGATGCAGTCCAACCTCCAACCTCCACCTTGAACCAGGCTGTTGTTCCTACTGCACACTTCACTGCTGTCACACTGTCCTCATACATGTCCTGCACCACCCTCACATACTTCTCTGCCACACCAGACTTCCTCATACAATACCACAACTCCTCTCTCCACCCCGTCGTACGCTTTTACTGAATCCACAAACACACAATGCAACCCCTTTTGACCTTCTCTATACTTATCTATCAACATTCTCAAAGCAAATAATGCATCTGTGGTTGCTCTCAGTTCCTCCTTACTAATCCTATCCACTTCCTGCTTCACCATCTCCACATCATCCAACCTTTTTCTTTCTCTAATTTTCCTTATTCATTAGCTGCTTAAAATACTTCCTCTACTTTCTCAACACACTCTCATTGCTAGTTAACATATTTCCATCTCCATCCTTTATTGCTCTAACTTGCAGCACATCCTTCCCAGCTCAGTCCATCTGTCTGGCCAATCGGTACATACTCGGTACAATTATCAGCTAACTCTCCCCCTTTACCAGTCATAGTACCAACATTTAAAGTGCCCACTCTAACCTCCACTCTCCTCCACTTCTCCTTTCCCTGCAGTTTTTGTAGACGTCTTCCTCTTCTCCTTCTCCTCCTTTGGCCAACAGTAGCCCAATTTCCACTGGTACCCTGTTGGCTAACAATACCTGTGGCGGTCGTTGGCAACCCCGGCCTTTAACGATCCAATATGAAATTCTGGTTTCTAATCCGCATATTTGATTTGGCACATGTTTTAGGCTGGATGCTCTTCCTAACAAACACTCCCCATTTATCCGGGATTGGGACCGATATTAAGAGTGCACTGGCTTGTGCAACCCTGATGGCTAGATTCGGAGAATAAATTATAAATGAGCAATATAACAGGCAAGCAGAATACTCTATTCAGTCTTCTTGGAAGCTGAAAATAAACATGTTGTGCCATATTTTGCTAAATTAGATTTTAATAAATTTTACTAGTTGTGGGCTGTCAGGGCCAACAGAGCCTTCTCTGCTGGACGAAACTCTATCAGAATCACTGACTTGCATTTTACCATTTTATTTTGTCCATGAATAGGCATTAAATTATTCCCAATAGTCTATTCTCCTAATTTCTCTCCCTTCTGCACGGAGAAGTGCTACCAGGTGTTAATTTACTTTGTTGTTTCTGTCCAATCAGATTTCTGTACTATCAGCTGCAGCTTTAACAATCAGATTTCTATTTGGTCACTCCAAGGCCCCCTAGCAGGTGTCTAGTCACCTCTGCTTTTTACATCCTTTGATCAGATTTTGAGAGATTGCAAAAAGATGTAGCAAAATGCACAAGCTGACAGAGGATAAAAAAATAATTTTGTTGCAGATACATCAACAAGGACAAATAAAATTTTTTTGTAATGAAACATTTATAGTTTTTTGCTTTATTTTCTGTAGAATTTAAACAAAAACACACAATTTGCCTTCATTTCAAATCCACAGAAAAAAAGTAATGCACAGACAAAAACGTGCAAAAATGCATGGAAAACCTGAGGTCATTCTATGAAGTTTATATTGATGCTTCTGTTAGAGACGATGTATTCAGGCAGTGCAGCAGCGGCTGCAGTGAAAGGAGGCGTGTTGAATAGTTTTCATCTTGCTTTAGTAATGCCATTCACTGTATGAGATACCTGTCTGTGATGCAGTCTGTGATATATATTATACATAGACGTAGTATAATAGAACACTATTCAACACATATATATATATTAATAGGTAATAGGGACCATAATCAATAAAGCAATGGCAAGTGTAGGTAAAGAGGCTTGGGAGACCAAATGCTTAGATGTGAGACACTGTGAACTTATTAACAATAGCCTTGAAAGGGTGGGATTAAAGGAAAGGAATCCCTAAAGAAAACCTGGTAGAGAATGCTAGAGAATGCTAGAGAATTGAGACTGGTACAGAGGCCTACCTTCATCTTCCAATAACAACCATAAGTATAGCTATACTGGTTTGGTTCAAAACCAGAAACTTTAGAATGTCCCAATAAATTCATTAATCCGATTGTGAGTCTATAAGAAGTATTTGAGTAGTCAATTTGTGATGAATTTTGTGACATAAATATTGAGAATTCCTTTTGGATCAGTGCCAAAATGAAGTGATAGAGGCATAACAACAGCAATACACCAGCACATACAAAACAAGATTTGTATGTCCTGGCATGGAAATAGAGCCCTAAAAGTCTGTGTGAATTGTCATTTTAAAAAAATACAACAGTTCCTTGGAATTAGTAGGAGTTTATTTTATAAGAAACAACTTGAAGGGAAATGTTAGCAGTAATCTTTAGCTTGAGTTGTGCCTTTTTCTACCTACATGCTAGCAGTTTTCAGTTTCATAAGCTATTACACTGGACAGTGAAATTGGAGAAGCTTTGTTAATAGGTGTTAATAGGTGTTATTTGATAACTTTTTTCAGATCCATATTTCTTGCTACTTGTTTTCTTGTAATTACAATTAGGCAGTGAAGAGCAAATACGTCACATAGTGAGAAACAACAGTCTTTTGAGTTCAACAATGGAACAAAGGAACAACAATGCATGAGGCGAGATTAGCATTGTATTTATTTGGATGTACAGGCCCACACATATGTTACTTTTCAACTAAAAATGTGTAGAAATGCTAACTTTATACATTAAAAACATAGTCAAACATTCATTAATATATTGGCATTGTGTGTGGAAAACAAAGACAAAAAGAGCAATACTTCCATACTTTATCAAAACACATATGTGATTTCATTACATATTGAACATATCATAGCTTACAAAATGTAAAAATATTACACTTCATGCCTACTATGTACACACACATACATTAGGGCTCCTGTGACCTGGACTTTTTGCTTTCTCTTTCACAAAACATGAGCCCTTACTGCAGTATTAGATGAATAATCATACATCTTGATAAACCCGTAAATACCTGTGGTCTTGTGTATAAAACTTTGCATTGATTTCATGTTGAACACTGCACACGTACAAGTGGAAAGAGTGATTCTAGCTAGGTATACATTTATCATATAATATGTGTCGTGTCCCGTGACCAATTTTAATGTAACTCAATCAGCACAAACATTATGTGAGTGTAATCCATAAATATTTACATACATTGGTTTACTATGTTTAATTGTATTTTTTTTAAAATATATTTTTTGTATATATTTATACACTGCCATTTAAGAGTGACCAACTGGTATTTACATTTTGGTGTACCCTTGAGAAAAGGGATCAAGATAAGACCATAGTTTAGAGGTGCCCGGATTTTTCCTGTAAAGGGAAGAAAATCAACCTTGAAGGCTGAAGGCTAAAAATAAATGCTGCATTGAAGTAAAGGTTCTTGTTTTCATTCTTTGAGAAAGCTAAAGAATGTATAAACGTGTACATTAAATAGATACAAATTCACTTATATTCTTTACATTTGACAAATATCAATTTTATGCAGCTTAAAAATATAACAAAATGACATGCTAAATTGGAATTCAAATTCTCACTGGCACACTTTTCTTCTTTTTATATATGGCATAGCGGGCCTAATCTAAGGTTATCGCGGGACAACTTTGGACCCACTTTGTCACTAGTTTGGCATCTTCATTCTAGAATCCAAAAATCCAATTGTGGAATAGAAAAGTTTGTGAAAACCGTTTTTTATTGTGGAATTAGTTTGAGCTTAATTGTAATCGTTCTAATTAAGGCTTTGTATCATACAACATATTTTTTAATTATATATATATATATATATATATATATATATATATATATATATATATATATATATATATATATATATGAAATTGGACACATAATACAAATTATATCAGCATCAATCACATAAAAGGCAAAATTTTCATTTCTGTTCACCATTTCAAATGCCGTCTTCATCGATACATCTGACTTTTGACTAGGTCACAGTGCACACACACACACGCAAACACACAAACACACACACACACACACACACACACACACACACACACACACACACACACACACACACACACACACAAAGGCAAAAGTAACCATTTATTGTAAATCCTGTAAATCCATCATGTATAAGAGTACAAATCCTGCTGGATACACCAAAGTCCATCCTTACAGTCTATTGCCTGAGTCATTTTTTCAGAATAAAATACATAATTATTTTTCATTTCACACTTTAAAATGCAGAGCTACATCTGGGGAAAACAGCAAGACATTCATTGTCAATTGTCCAGGTTCACGGATACATGACTTTTTAAGACCACAAAAACATAAAACTTTACTGAACAGGGTACTCACATGTAATTATTAGCAAGAAACTACACCTGAATGGAAGTTAACATAACAGAGCTGCTTTGATACTTAATAAATAGGCTTAAAGTGTAAATGGTGATTCAGTTTCTAAAAACATGATTGAAAGGGAAGCAGTGCTGTCCTGATCTCTAGGATGTGAGAAATACCTGCTTTTCCCCACTAAGTAGATATGTTACTGACAGCTACCAAAATCTGAGAATACCTTTATTTCCCACGTATTACCAAAAAGTGTGGTGAAATCACTCAATACAACTTGAACTTTGATTAGAGTATCAATATATTGTTAACATTTGACTTTAATCACAAATGTATTGAATAAAAAAAAGAAACAGTTTTACATGCTAAATTACACACAATAGACAGGCGTATTAATGAGTATGTGTGAGAATGTATGTTCATTTCTATGTCAATTTCTAAATCCTGATGTATGGTTGAGAAAAAAAATCAAGATCTCTGGTGAGCAAACCAGCTGCCACAGTTCAAGACTTCATGCATTGATGTTTTATTATGTGCATACTGCATCTGATTTGTGGAACATTCTGCTGTGCCAGTAGTCTGGGTTGTCAAAAGACATGTTGCTGTTCTTTTCATCCACACCTGCACATGCGCCTGTGAAGGCCCTTATTTTAACCAGGTGTGGCTCTTCTCCTGACACCATTCTTCCCTTGGCTGGAAAGTTTTGGTATTCGAAATCAACACCTGAGGCACAAGCATTCCCTCGTGCATTCATGTCCTCGTATTCGTCCAGCTGCTCGGTCTCATCTATGCCCTCATTTGACCTGCAGCTCCTTTTTTTAAATGAAGAGAGCTCATTAATGTTCTGGTAGGTGGCTTCTTCTCTGGGTTCACGTGAGCTGGCATTTTCTATAATCGAATCGTTTCTTATGTCCATGTATTCATACTCAACCACAGCCTGCTGTGGCTGTCTGTCCTCCTGAGCTGTACCGTCAGCACTGTCTCCACAAGGCTCATTTTCAGATGCTGCAGCATTATCTGGTGGAACGAGTGCAGGCCTGTCTTCACTGTCTTCATCAGTGGGGTTTTGTGTTTGTTGAGCCTCATGCGGTAAGAGGCTGCTACTGCAAGTCACCGGATCAGCACAGGAAGACTGTTGGGAGACGTTAAATTTGGCCGAACCGCTGCCATTGTCGTCTCCTGGTGATCGAGGGAGTGTAGCAGGCTGTTTGATCATCAGCTCGTACTCTTGCACCGAATCTGCCGTAGTGTTTGGTTGACTCCTGCTGCTTTTGGATGCCCTGCTGTGTCGGAGACTGGCTCTGGAACTGGATCGGCTCACCAGAGCATCTTTAACAAAAGAATGAAAAAAAAAGAAATGGGCATTTAGAACAGAGGAAAGAATCTACCACTCTCCAAACATAAGAACAAATCAAACGTCACCTCTTGCTGAATTGTGAGCACTTCTGGGTAGAATATACCCATCTGGGTCCTCCTCAGCCAGCTCTATTCCTGGTGAAAGGGGCTCAGATGTGACAGACACACAGTTGGACAGATAGGCACTGTCTAATCGGCTGTGTCCCCTGCGTAAACTTCCAGATTGAGAGGTGACCTCACACATGTCCATGTCCAGCATTGTGCCCCTGCCTTCTGAGCTTTCAGACGTGGTTCTCGCCGAGCCTAGACGTTTCCTCTGGGACCACAGCTGAAGCACAAACACAAAGATAATGAATAATTTCATATTGCTTACATATTAGGGATGTGCATCTCTATAACTGAGGCCGATATGATTCGCATCTTGATGCATGACCAACGATACGATACATTAAAGAGACATATGATACATATGAATGCGATTCACTCCTATTATTATTACAATCTGATTTCGATTTGATTCAACACAATGCGATTCAATGCAATACGATGCAATGGAAAAAACGTGATGCTAAGCAATTTATTATGGTACAGATTTTGTTTCATTTCTTTGGTTCAGACAGACAGCAAATCATAAATTTACTTAAAAGACTTATGACTTCTAATGCATGGCGCTTTCACAAACAGGCCTTTGTTGTGCAACAAAAAAAAAGATTAAATAAAACCAGAAGATTTCAATCTTTTCCTGTTCTGTCTCCAGGAAGATGCAGCTCTTGAGAAACAGTTTAGCGAGAAGAAATCAATCACGTGAGGAGACGAGATAATGTCATGACGTCCTAACTGGTAATGATGCCCAAATTCCCTGTAAAGTGAAGTGAAGTGTGGAACATGTAGTATCTGACCTGTCTGAGATCATCCCCAGCACTCGAACTCATGGGCAGATATCCCATTGGTACAGATTGGTCTGAGGCTCTCTACAGCATAAAAGAAAGAGCAGTTATCTTATTTTTCAAACCTGGCAACTCATCCTCATCTAAAAAGCACACAGACAGACAAATCAGAGGTCATAAAAGTCTTACCCTGTAGGAGCTGATTCGCATGCGAGAGTGACTCCTCGAAGGAGACGTGTGGGGAGGAGGAGTGGCAAAGCCATCATCCAATGTCTCATCATCTTCGCTTTCAAGGTCAACCTTCACTAGATGAGGTTCTCGCAGATGGGCCTCTTCTGCCGGAGCACTATTTTGATCTTTCTGCATTAAGTTAAAGAGACAAGTTGTTGTAAGTCGGATCCACTCAGAAGGTTTTGATAAAAGGTCATTGAAGGTCACTAGCATCTAACCTTGACAACAAGATAGCGGGGTGGATCCCTCGCCATTCGGGTAAACTCATTAGCCAACTCTTTAAAGGTTGGCCTGATGTTCTCATCAATCATCCAGCCTGGAAGAAGTAAGCACCAAGATCCAAAGGTTAAAAACAACCCTAACAAACAAAGGACCTACTCTACTCACTGCAAGTTCCAGTTTGTAACTTGTAAAAAGGGCAAATTTAGTGCTGCTGAATCTGATTTGTTTCTTTTTATATATAGAGTCTACAGTATTAGCGCTTGTAATACACAGTGGTAAAGCTGAAATACGTTTTCCAACACAGTAAAGTCTTTAAGATGGGGAGAACAGTGACAACATGCACTTTTTTGCCTTGTTAACTTTAACAGTGAGAATAACCCAGCCATTAGGGTTGCACAAGCCAGTGCACTCTTAGTGCCTGTCCCAAGCCTGGATAAATGGGGAGGGTCCAGTGTAAAACGTGCCAAATCGAACATGCGGATTATGAATACGGATGATCCGCTGTGGCGACTGCCGAAAGAAAGTTTAGTTTAACTTTAACAGTGAGAATAAATGAGAGGCAGATTAGACATTGACTACTTATAGCTGCTATAACATAAGTGATAACTGGAACTAACTAGTTTCAAAGATGTTCCACAATATCAAATATAACTATATATGGATCAAAAGTGGCAAAACAATGTGGTATTTGTAGGAAAACGATATACTGTGGTATGGGATGAGTAACTCCACTCTCCACATTGTTGATTTTTCTTTGTATAACAGCACTAATCATTGTATTCCTTTCCAAATGCAGACAGCCATCAAAAGACTGAAACCAGTACGTAAAACTGGGCGTATGAGATTCTTTATGTCTGGATGCGTCAAGTAAGAAAGATAAAGTTGGAATAATGTCTAGCACCTCCCAACATGTGACTTACACTTGACCATGACCATGTAGACATCGATGGTGCAGATCTGTGGTTGGGCCAAGCGCTCGCCCTTCTCCAGCAGACCCGGCACATCATTAGAATGCATGGACGTGTATGGCTCAGCCCCATTGGACATCATTTCCCACACTGTCACACCTGACAGCAGCAAAACACAGGGAAACAATAGGTCTCATATCCAGGACAGACTCATACAACTAAAGAGATTTATCTGTACACTACAGTGTGTCACGTCTTACCGTAACTCCAGACATCACTCTGGTGTGTGAATCTTCTAAACAGAATACTCTCTAATGCCATCCATTTTATTGGAGTCTAAACACAATGAGCAGACTGTTAATGGGATAATAAGTAGATCTACAAGCAAACTGATCCTATTTTCTCAATTTTAGCTGCACTGTCATGGCCAGTTAGATACATACAAACTTACAACATACAAACTACTGACAGTGACAACCGATCGATACCTTATAGACATATTTCTTGTCATCGGGATAGAGCAGGTCTGCAACTCCAAAATCGGAAACCTGCACAATGTAGTCACTTTTCATCAGCACGTTCCGAGCAGCAAGGTTTCTATGGACCATGCGATGTTCCTCTAGGTAGTACATGCCCTAAATCACAGACACAAATGTTTACTATACCATTCATATGCACTAACAGATATACAGCAAAGTGTTTTTCATACTCATTCCACTCTGATATGACACTGAGCTGCCGAGTCTCACCTTGGCTATCTGCACACACCAGTTGAGGAGGCGCTGGGGGTCCAGGTTGTTTGCATTTTGCCGCAGGTGCTGCAGCAGCGACCCATGAGTGCTGAGCTGGGTGACCAACTGCAGGCTTTGTCCAGGACAGATTCCGAGCAAACGCACAATATACGGGTGATCCAGACAGCCTATAGACAACATGTGCTGTGTACACAGAGACATTTATTTTCTATATAAGAGAGTAATAATGTATTGCAACAAACAGGAACATGGTTAAAGTTCTTAGAACAATGTTACTATGCAACCAGAAAGCATGGGCTTCAAGGCTAAGCTAAACTCCGAGATAACATGTAGGTAAGTAAGAAGGCTTTTATATTAATATTATTTACATACATTATAGCAGCTTTAACTTATTGAACCATACTTTTACCTCAGACTGTGATAAAACATTAACATGTCAATAAACGCTGCCACTTTCAACATCCTCCATTTTAATGAAAAGTATACGAAAAAGTGTCTCACATCTGTAATCTCAGTGAAAGCATGATGCCCACTGCGGTCTTGGATGGTCTTTATAGCAACAGGGATCTTTACAGAGTCCCCTTCAGGTATCCAGAAACCCTAAGGACAAAGCAAAGGACAGAAGATTATTTTCAGAACATATTTACATTTTAATCCAGAGTCTAATACAGAAGATAGTGTTGGATCACATGATAAAAAAAACAAAAACACATGATAGTAGATCGCATTTAAAATATGCAGACCTTGTGTACGGTACCAAAGACACCTGATCCCAGAAGCTTGCTCTTGCGTAGTTCGGAACTTTTCAGGATGCGAGCGTGAACTTTTGTGCCTTTCTCGCCTGGATCCAGTGGCTCGATGCTCTATAGAAGAGGACGACAGGACAGAGAGAAAACCCAATGTCAGGCTACAGGCTGTTTAGCTTTTACTTCAATACATGTTGATATGTGCATTGTAGGTATAGTCTGTGATTTTGGTAGAAATGTAAATAAAAAAAGTGCTATTGAAGACCGTTTTAAACACATTCACACAAGTGAATGTGAGGAATTACTTGGTAGAAATGTTTCCTTGTCATGAATGTTGGATGGTATGTTCCATGACTACATCAGTCTGGACAGCTACATACAGCTGACTATCTACTCTAGGCAGATTTATTGATAGCTACACTAACAGAATGTATGTCACCTCCATTCAGTGCTGTTCTGATGTTTTTTTTCGTCTTCTAATCTCTCCTGTCCTGTCATTGTCATGTTTCCTGTCTATGCCCAGATGCCTTTATATTCTGGTTGTGAAGTCTTGTCGATGTTATTGCATGTTTTTGTGGATTGTTCACCCATGTTTCCTTGTTCCTAGTTCTACTTTCTGGTTTTGACCCTCATCACTTGTGGCTTGGCTCATGCTCCACAGGCTTAATGTGATATATTTGTGTAAATATTAATCCAAATATTACAGTGTTTTGTATAAAAATCAGTGACAACAATATTAAAATAAGTTGCATTACACAAATGCAGTTATCCACAATCTTCTGTGTATTAATTATCCTGCATTTGTCATTACACTTAAACATTGCTCATACAAGTTATGTAATCCTGTGTAGTGTCCATGTCCTGTCCGGTATTTTACAATATGCTCCAAAAGGCACAGTACTAATGTGTGTCATCACCTCGCCACTCTCCAGGTATCTCCTGAGTGCTCTCTTGCGGCGGATGGCCAGGCCGCGGCGGTACAGCAACGCCATCACCACGACACCCAAGCACACGATGAGACCAGCCAGCACTCCACTTACTATAGCTGCAACATGTGAACTGAGAACAGGCACATCAGCCAGTGAGACACAAAGGACTTAAGATGCATGTATGGAAATACAGTATGCATGAAGTCTTGATTTCCTACCAGCAGAGGGAGCCACTGACCTTTCTGCTGTTAGACGAGCATCCATGCAGTCGCTCAAAGACGGACCGGTGCATCTTGAAAAAGAATTCATTAACCAGTATTACTTTTAAGTCATAATTACAAGAGTAGAAAGACAGTGTGAAGATTTGTTTAAAGATAATTATTCGATTAAACAAACAAATACTTTTAAAAACAGATGTAGCAAAGAATTAACATCTTTGAAGTCTTAAGGATGTTGTGGGAAAATATAGATGGCATATATGGAAAAAAACATCTGATACACAATGTAAAATGGAGAATTTATGAGTAATAGAGGTGGTTTTGCTAAATTGATTCATTTTGAATGTATAGGTTAATGTCGTCACAACTGTGATAAGAACCAGGATGTTGTTTCACAAAACCTGAAAATCTTATTGATAGACTTTTGAACAAAACCCTTAAACATCAGCCTCCTACTGAAAATCTTCAGGCTAAAATTAAAGGGGTATCAATAATTTTAAGAATCTTATGCGCAAGCAATAAATCTCTTAAGTTGTTTGTTTCATTCGTGCTGCAGCTCCAATAAGGATATATAAAGTGTGTTTACCCGCTTGTGCAGTTCAGGTGGCAGGGCTGGCAGTGTCCTGTATTATCTGGGTACTTATAAATGACCTGCCCCCTCTCTCCTGTCACTCCATAAGGGCAGGAGGACACACAGTGAGGACCATCCATTAAGTTAGAGCATGCTTCACACTTATCCGCTCCCTTACAGCCACAGCCACAGCCACACACACACATACACACACACACACACACACACACACACACACACACACACAAACACACACACGCATGCGCACACACACATGCACACACACACACACAAACACAAAGACAAAGAGAGAGAGAAAGAAAGAGCGATTATTTCACAGAACATTTATGACAGTTCAATCTGTCAGCACCTGTACCAGTGTAAATATCTAAAGCTGAACTTCGTAACCATGTTGGCGTGCTAGTGATGCCTTATTACACAATACGCAGGTTGAAGCCAAGAGGCAGCAAATCCAGTTTGGCAGGACTTTAGAGCTTGCTGAAGACATTACACAGGGTGTAGATGGAATATTAAAATGACATTGTTATAATCGTTGCTATTACATATTCCAGCATCACATGCCTATTTAAATTGCATCCTCCTATACGTGTGTACATTTCATCCTGAATCAGTTCAGGTTGCGTCATAATCAACATCAGGAAGAACGCAATACAATACGACAGTTTTACAGACACGACACAACTCAGGTATCTGACATCGAACCAGAACCATTAGAGGAAATAACAAAAGAAGACATTCATTAAATTATGAATCGAAAAACTCATTGCAAGATGGACTACATACAACATTGAGCAGGACAAAACGACTATAAAAAACACATACGCAAGCACGATCCGATCGTGAGAGTTCAGGGTGTTTCTGTATTGACATTAAAGTGCTCATCTAAACAGTGGAAAATCCGCAGGCTTTAGCGTGTATGGAATCTGAATTATTGTCACCACATGAAAGGGAAAAAATAATGGAGGTCATATTTCATCATGCACAAAAGGGACAAAGAGTAAATACGCTCCTATATGTATATTTAACACTAAGCTGTTTAATATCACCAGCGTCGCCTTCTGAGTCATTTAGGAAAATTGATGATGTTGTAAAGGGGACGTAGCAATGGTTTTTGCAAAAAAAAAAGTATTATGAGGTACACGGTGTTAAAGCGGAAAAATAGACTCTCGGTGAATAAACAAAGCTGCAGGAGAGAAAATGCATTGAAAAAGAGAGAGAATGAGAGAGAGAGAGGGGGAGAGAGAGAAATAAAGAGAGAGATGCAAAGATTGAAAGCAACAAAATAGAAAGAAAGATACACAAAGCAAAAATAACTGGACACCTGGCCTTTTTAGCTTTGTTCTTCCCCAAACTGTTACTACAAAGTTAGAGGCACATCATTTTATAGGATGTCTACATTTTAATTGTATTTTTCTAGTGGATTAATACAAAATGGTGATTCAGAAACTGGCCGGAAGTACTTTACCTTTGTAGACCCTCCAGCCAATCAGAAATAAATATCCAGACGGATCATGGTATAACAGAAAATACCCTGAATGCCCCCCTATAAGTCCATACCTCTCCTCTGCAGGTTTCTCTCCCCTCCTGTGGTAGGCACTCAGGATGACAGGCATGACACTCCCCGGTTGGACCTGCGAACTCCCGCGGCTCCCTGCAAATATGTGGAGATGTCATACAAAAATAAAAACCAGAAGACACCAATGTTCAGTTATAGAAAATAATCAGCAGCAGGAATCAGATACTGAGAGAAACACACTCAATCCACTGACCCAGAGAAGATGTTACACTGGGCCACACAGATATGGTGGCGACTGTGATTCTTGCAGGAAAGACACTGCTCAGGTCCGAGACCCCAGCAACCGGCGCTCGAACACAGTGGATCACACACAAAACCCTCAGCCTCTATAAACCCAGAACAACATACACACAGGCAGAACGTACTGCTGAGTACATGGCAAGAATTTGCAAAAGTATGTACATGTAGAAAGGAAAGAAATGCTGTTTTACCGCATTCGCTCGGCAGCTTGTTGAACTTGATGTCGTTGAGGTTGCGTCGGCGCCTGATTTGGGAGCCCGTAAAAATCTTATCCCACTTCACGGTGTATTGGTAACACAGGTTAGTGTTATTGCTGATGTACACACTGCCGTCGCTGATATCACGCAGAGAACGCAGACCCAGGGAGGTTAGCGAGTCCACCTTCATCACCAACAGAGAGAAGGGTCTAAAAGAGAAAGATGGTGATCGATCAGAAAACATAGATGTGAAGCAAGGAAAATACTGCTTGTGAAGAGAAAGAGATGGATAAAGATGGAGCGAAAATCACGAGAAAGTGAGGGGGAAGAGAGGCAAATTGGTTTGATCAGGATTGTATATAAAGAAGATTATTATTAATATTGTCATTTGTTCAATCAAAATAGAATGGTAGTCTCATTTTCATGGTACAATTGGGGTTTTAAGGTGGGGTCTCGGAATGTGTGGTCATCTGGAAGCTGCCAAAAGTCTGCTAAATGCTGTAAATGCAATCATTACATTGGCAATTTTTGGATATAAATTAGATAAAAAAAACACATTTTGAAAAAAGAAAACACATCCTAGATACTAGCCATCATTACAGCTGGAATCTATCATCGATTCTTCAGTCAACCCAATGCCTGTTGTATTACTCTCCTTTTTCATTCTCGCATTGCAAAATCTTCCCCCTGCATTTCTAAAGTCTGAGCTTTGGGGCTCTTAGTGTTTTATTTCTTAGTAACAAAACTTCCTGGTTTTGATCCTCACTGCCTATTTCTATATGCATACCGATGTGGACAGAGTTTTCTATTCTGCAGTCTGATTTTCTTGTCTTTTTATTGAGACATTTAAACCTACACAGTGTGTACTTTTGTGTTTTGATGATGAAGATGATCATAAACTCATGGACATATAGACAACCCCAATTACAAACTCAATTTCTTTAATATTTTGCATAGCATGTATCTATTTATTTTGCATCTGACAACTTACTATATATTTTACTGCATAGTAGTGCAGTAAAAAGTTTTGCAAAAACTTTCTTTGTTGTTTTTTCTGGCTATTTGCCAGAATCCACCACGGGTTTTTATTTTCCCCAACGGTCGCACACGCTTCAAGGAGGAATGCGGTGGGACACAAACTTATGTTCGGTGAGAATTCTGAGCTGGATTCATTTGAAATTCTCTATTCAATATTTGACCATTTAGAAAACATGACCTGCATCGAATGCTCTCCTCATCACTATGGTAACATCTGCACTAAATGCCAGTCTTTGTGTACACATAAATATGTTTCTGATTACATCGAACCCGGGATTTTCAACAGATCACAGTGTTTAGGACACAAAGAAGCAGTTAATTCAAAAGTTGAATTAAATTCTGTCAGAGAAATGAAATTTGAAAACGTAGTCACAGATACACTTTTCTGAAAACCTCCCAAAAAGCATCCTGCAAGTCTAAACTTCTTCCCCAACATGAGCCATTATCTTTATCAGCTATATTTTGCAACCCATAAAAAGGCACATGGCTCCATTTTCACATTGCTATCTTAATGTGACACCCAAAGACGAAAATGACACCAGTGTGTGAAAGTGTGCATACGGGTGAAACAAGGAAAGATAAAGACAAAAGGAAATTTCTTAGGAAGCCATGCAGTTTCATGGGTTTAGGGCAGTTGGCTTGGTTTACATACCTTTTTGTGCTGTTGTGGGTACACAGTTAGGGTAAGTGGGTATGGTGGGGTGAGGTAAGGTGAAGGGATGCACAATAAAAAAAACACATACAAAGAGCAAAAATGAGATGCATGCGCTAAGTGTGACACATTGCTAGCATAAAACGGATGTAATTTAATATATTTAGCACGCAGCCAAACATACAGGTAGCAGTTAGACTCGAAAACTACTGATGTTAGGAACACGGAAACAGAAACACTTACAGGTGAAGCGACCTTCCACGTATAGTGGTAAGATTGGAGAAAAATGACAAATCCTTCAGCTCTGCAGGCCAAGACTGAACATTCAAAATCCCTACAGTAAATAAGAAATGAAAAAAATGAATAATTATGGATAGTATATAAAAATACAATATAAATAAAATTTGGAGTGTAAGATCATAAGTGGCCTCTTATAGACATTAACCATACTGAAAACGTTTGAGATTAATTAGAACATCAACTGCTCCCTAGGTCTCCTCACTCTACATCAATACGTAACTTTACTAATGCCCTTGTGGCTGAATGAGCACAAATCTCTATAACCTCATTTCAAAATGTAGTGGAACACCTTCCCAGAAGAGTGGAGGTTATTATAACATCAAATGAGAACTAAATGTGAAATTGGATTTTTAAAAAGCATATACAAAACTAATAATCAGGTGTCCACATAGATAGATAGATAGATAGATAGATAGATAGATAGATAGATAGATAGATAGATAGATAGATAGATAGATAGATAGATAGATAGATAGATAGATAGATAGATAGATAGATAGATAGATAGATAGATAGATAGGGTATATCGATGAGAGAATGCTGAGAATGGCGTCACCAGGAAGGAGGAAAAGAGGAAGACCAAGAAGGAGGTTTATGGATGTGGTGAGGGAAGACATGCAGGTAGTTGGTTTGAAAGAGGCAGATGTAGAGGACAGGGGGGTATGAAGACGGATGATCCGCTGTGGTGACCCCTTACGAGAGCAGTCGAAAGAAGAAAAGGAAGAAAAAGCTTGCAAATGGATAAAATATATTTACATGCAGTAATAAAGAAATTACGTTGTTATTTCAAATTCTGACTGATACTTTACAATATAACTTAATATTTAGTAACATTTTTGCCATACTGTAATACAACAGAGTTAATAATGTATCTATATTACCTGTTATTTCTCTTACAGTGCTGAAGACTTTGAGTTTCTCTGGGTCGAGTGGAGGTATTTTATTAAAAGGATCCCTGTAATAAAAATATAAAGACATTCATTGTGAGATTATTACAGAGCACATTGAATAATGAACGATTAATATATCAAGGGTTTTGAACTTGATTAGCTCATACATTTAACAATGCAATTCCACTTGCCCATACCATGTTCAACAGTAACTTAGATTTCAGCTCCTTTTTTTTACATAAAAAAAACAAAAAAAACGCTATAGCGGCATCGCAACAACTTTCACACTAAATGGATGCTTTATAAAAGTATTGACTAAAGCTTTGGTTTACTTTACTAATTGGAAGATTAAAAAGCTGCAGTTTGACAGTTATGTAAATTTTAAATATTAAGCCATACGTTCATAAATAAAGTTAAAAAGGACACAAATACAATTTCAACATAAGCATTATTTTTGCGCAATAATGTCTCACGAACACTATATGAACAAAATATATGGACATCTGACCTCAAGATTTCTATGTGCTTTTTGAACATCCCATTCCACAGTTAGTTTCTTTTTGCTGCTAATTTAACCTCCACTTTTCAGGGAACAATTCTACTAGATTTTGGAGCGTGCTTGTGGAGATTTGGACCTGTTCAGCCACAAGGGTGTTAGTAAAGTCTGATTTATGGTGATGAGGCCTGGAGTGCAGTCAGGGTTCCAATTTATCCTAAATATGTTCCATAGTGTTGAGGTCAGAGCTCTAGAGCAGGCTAAGATCTTCTACTCCAACTCATGTAAACCATATCTCCATTCAGCTCGCTTTGTGCACAGGGGCATTGTCATGCTGGAACAGGTTTGAGTCTCCTAGCTCAAATGTAAGTAAACGTTTAATACTACTGCATCCACAGTTATCCTATATAAATGTGTGGCTCCAAATCTGTGGTTGCAGTTTGGGGAATAAATGCAAATGGCTGGAAAAGTCAGGGGTCCAATACTTCTGTCCATGTAGTATATATTTAATGCAGTGTTTATACATTATGTGTATATGTATATAACATAACATTTTTAAATTATATATATAAAAAAGTAAAATGAATAGGTAGGCAAAAAGACTTACCCATTAATACCCGTGACAAGAAAATGTATGTTGCCCTGGACTTTAGTACAGTTGATGAAACTGTCGATGTTACTGGAGTCCACCGTCTGCCTGTTGCTTTTACTGGGATCTGTACCCTCACACACTGCAGATACAAATAGAGGGGTTCGGAGGTAGGAGAAGATATAAAGTTTACTTTTTCTGCACAGTGAACAGACACAGTACAACACGCAGTAAAATATTTCAATCAATCAATTAATAAATCAATAATGTAAAGAATAGTGTTTTAATAAAAATTTAATAAAAAAACAATTTTTGATATAAACTATCATTGCAATTATATAAAACTAAATAAAATATACAAAAAATAGAAAACGAATATAAAATGTACATATGTGGCAGCATTTATTTCGAATGGCAGATACTGTGTGACTTTTTAAAATGCAGTTATGTAGTTTTTGAAATGTATGTGTGTTCAAAATGTGAGGCCGTAGGTGTGGGTACAAGAGTCCATGCTCTAGTCTAAGTCTAGTTCTAATGTAAATAAATTAAATAAATAAATTAACAAAAAAAACATAACATGGCATTTGCCAGCTGTAGAATATCTAATTGTGTGTAAAGTGTTTCACCTTTTGGGCAGAGTCCGATGCATGGCTCACAGTGCTTTGTACCGTTCTTCTCAACTTCCATTTTATCAGGAGGACAGGCACTTACACACGCACTGCCGTCTACCACAAAGTGATCTGTGTGTGTGAGAGATACAGATAAAGAGAGACTGGTATAAGGTGACAATCAGTAACAGTTGACAAATTATGATGAAAATCTGGCAAACCTGAAATCTATGCGTAATAGTCTATATATAATATAAAGAGCTTTAGTTCTTGACTCAAGCCTATAAAAGAGATATCTGGAATTTCTTTATTCTACTTTATGTATATAATGTGGTTTGCCCTGTCTCTGGGGGTGGGGGTTGAGGTGGGGTTTTGGCAGGAGAACTGTGAGAAGACTTCTCTTGGGAGGCTCCAAGAGAAGTGAAGCCAGCGAATAACATCTCATCAAATTGAAGTCCATGCTGCGTCAGTGTAACACACTTGCTGGAAAGCACTATCTGCCCTCTTCCACATAGGAGATTGCTCACAATTGGCTAGTGTCTCTGTGATTGACAGGGGAGACAGATTATGTCATCCCTCTCACCCAGAGAGCTATGTCATTTTCCTTTCTTTAACTGATAACAGATAACAGTGTTTATAATTTCAATACACAGTGTATTACTTTAGATGTATTTTATAAGGTTATACATTTAGTCAGTGTATATATAGTATATATTTTATTAATACCATTTTCAGTCAAACAGCAAACAGCCATGCAGTGCATATTTATATAAAGTTCAATATTGAAAATTCTATAGTTACAGATTCATTTTTGTTCTTTACTGTTAAAGTAATTTTTCTATCAAATATAGCTTTTTTTGGAATCGTTCCTAAATCGCTGAAAATCCTTCAATGTATGAGATAACAGTGTGTAAATATTGTCTCGCAATATTAAACTTTTAATATTTAGTTAAATTTATCCATTCCACCCATCAGCAATGGAATATTAGGGTGGTAGTAAGTGCTGTGATTTGTTTGCATTGACCTGAAGCCATTTGCATGATCTTTATAATTACCACAGCAAATAAAATGGATGATAACTGAGGTTACAAGGTTTGTCTAAAAAAAGTATGCAATGGTGGCGATGCTACTCATTCTTTCAGCAAAGAAACCTTGACCAATTATTAAGCCCTTTGAGGTTTAATGATTGAAAATGATGAATACAAGTAAAATCTTTATAAATAGAAAAGAATAATGAAACAATTTCTTAAATACTTGGATAATGCAGCATCTTATTGTTATTTAGGTATTTTCATATATATTTAAATGTGTAAATGTTTGATTTAGTTTGACAAAGTTAAATGTGTAAACGAGTCTGAACATGTCATCCTC
This sequence comes from Silurus aristotelis, assembly GCF_946808225.1. NCBI lineage: Eukaryota > Metazoa > Chordata > Actinopteri > Siluriformes > Siluridae > Silurus > Silurus aristotelis. Next base: position 19,229,731 of record NC_139592.1, on the reverse strand, counting down.
TTGTAAAAGGAGACAAATGAAACTGCCCCCATCCATTAGAACTCATCTCTCATAACAACACTGTGTAACGTTCCCAGTAAACAGCACAAAAGTTACAGTTGGCTAAAAAGAATAGACATGGATTTCATGGCACAAAATGAAAAATACTAGTTTAGGAAATATAACTTTGGTGTCTGTACTCACCAGGGCATTTGTGCAGACAGATTGACCCGTACTGGTACATGACATCTGGATTGGGTTCCAGTTGAAAGGTGTGTTTGTTGTAAATGTGAGACTGTGGACAGTGAGGCACACATGCTCCCGAATAGTTCACACTCTGGCATGCCTGCAGCAAGGTGTAGACAAGGACATTTAGGCCAATTGCATGTATAGCATTTTCTAATTTTTGCCATGTTTAGGGTGGACAATACATAGTCAAGCAAAAATGTGTGTAAAAAAAATAACACTGCAAAGCAAAACAAAGCAAAACAAAACACAAAAATCACATAGAATTCATCACATTTTGCAGCAGGAAAATCTGTAAATACACATTATGCATGGTTCACTTCTTACAATTTAGTCCGCCGTTTTCTCGCTGTAATAAAACTGTAATTGAGTTTGCATGTACACAGGCCAAGACCACTTCGCTATTATGCTAACAGTTTGACTGGTTTTGTATTAGTTTAATTATAAATGTCTCTATCTATCTTTAAATATGTTTTGGTCTTGTGCATAAATAGGCTAGCATAGTGTATACATCAGGGGTCACCAACATGGTGCCCACGGGCACCAGATCGCCCGCAAGGACCACATGAGTCACCCGCGGGGCTTTTCTAAAAATAGCTCACCATAGCGCCACCAGTAAACTGCATCAAATTTTTTAAAATGATACTTGCATTGGTGTGAATTTGAAAATGACAATATCCAAGTTGATTTTTGTATGTTACATAATTGATCATTTGTACAAACATGGTGCAACGTAGAAGTGTTTTGCATAATGATATTTATCTGTTTCCTACCTTGTTAAATCATTGTTGAAAATTATTGTGAGAAATCATTAACCTTATCATTGCCTTCACATAGATGAATATCATTAATTATTAATAATAACATATAATTAAGGTTAAATTGAGCAAATGTGTTATTTCAAAAGTGTGTATCAAACTAGTAGCCCTTCAAATTAATCGGTACCCAAGAAGTAGCTCTCAGCCTCAAAAAGGTCCGTGACTCCTGGTGTACATTATATGGACAAATGTATTGGGATACCTGACTTTTCTAGCTTTTTTTCTAGCTTTTCTTGCTTTTTTTTTTCTAGCTTTCTTAAACTGTCACCACAAAGTTGAAGGCACACAATTATATAGGATGTCTGTAAATGTGGCAGCATTAAATGTTCTTTTCACTTGAACTAGGAGTGGCCTGGTATAGTGTGCTAACCTCAACCATGTTAAATACCTCTTGGATGAACGCTAGCTGGCCTCCGCATCCTACATCAGTACCTGTTTTTACTATTGTGTCTGAATGAGCAAAAGCTCCACAAACACGCTATAAAATCTAGTGGAACATCTTCCCAGAATAGTGAAGGTTCTTACAGCAGCAAATAGGGATTAAATGTTGAATGTGTTTAAAAAGAAACAAAAACACATTATGTGTCCACAAACCTTTGTCCAAATAGTGTATGGAATAGTGTGTATAATAATTTTACACTGTCTTTTGAAGAAACTCTAAGAAGAAAGCAGAAGAAAGTGACACTTACAAAGCAGTCAGTTTCCTTAGGCCCTGTACAGCCTCCTGCACATTCAGTGTTGCAGCAGTGCTGAGGACTGGGACCAAAACAGCGCCCGTGACACTGTGGTGCACACACCGTCTTAGTCACTGAAACAAACAGACAGTGAAGAAAAAGTGAAATGTTGCAGTAGGTGTCAATGATACAAATACTTAATGAGTATAATAATCTGTATAGTCGGTGTGTATATTATATACCCAGACTGTCTATACTGTCTCACATTGTCTGTATTGTCTTGTATTGTCTTGTATTTGCTGTTTTTGTCTTGTCTTGTCTGTTTTGTCATGTATAGGTTTTATTTATGTCTGTACTTTCGAGAGTCACTAACAGCTGGAACCAAATTCCTTGTGTGTGTCAACACACTTGGCCAATAAACCTGATTCTGATTCTGATTCTGATTCTGATATACTATAAAACATATAGTTTGCTAGATATTTTTGCTAAAAAAGTAATAATTTCATTACAACATTTTTAATTGTAATAATTATACTCAAAGCATAGATGTTTAATTTAATGTTCTTTTGCCACCAAATATCTGGACTTAGACCTTATCCTGGACAAGAAAACACGCTTAAATGGTATATTTAATAAAAAATACTAAGGTGTTTAACATTTCCTACTTAAATCGTGTAACAAGATCATTCTAAATAGTAAATTATATGTTTAACTTTTGAACATTATTTTTATTATACATCTTTTCTTTGCATGTGCCTAAGCACAGTGCTGTATGCGTTTGGGTGTCTTTAAACCATGAAATACTTAACATTAAAGTACTGGCAGTGGTAAACAGTCTATTGGTTATATTTATGTCTCTATTATGTATATGTATAGCTGTATAACTCACACATTTGACACTGATCTTTATTTGGACCCCAGCAGTAACCACCACAGTCAGGATGACACGGCACTGTAGACAAAAACAGCACAAAGCCTTAATATGTGTGGACTGACATTCCAACCAATAGAAGAAAAAGAATGAAACAAATGAGGTCACTCTCGGACACACCCACCTTTTTGACCATTGTCAATGATCTCAATGTGAGCATTGCTGTCTCTCACTATGTCTTGCCAGTTGATCCAGGGAGCAAAGCTCAGGTATTTATTGTTAACAATCTGCACTCCACCAACCAGGATCTCTGTAGTGCACACACAGCACAATTGTTCGGGTTATCAGTATTTTAAAATTAAAAATGAAATACTACTCACACAACAGAAATTGTTGTACTAACCCATCTCTTACAGTCTTAACTCAAAGACTAGCATGGGCATGAGCAGTATATAAATAATAATTTGACTTTTTCCGCTTGTTTTTCTCACACTTAATCAGAAATTTGTCTCTTTCGCATTGAAATAATATTCTGAAGTGCTGACACGTGCACACACACACACACACACACACACACACACACACACACACACACACACACACACACACACACACACACACACACACACAGCAACCAAAGAGCACACCCATCACCATGCTTCATTTCATTATGGAAATCTTGGCAGCCCTGCACAGGCTCCTCGTAAAGAATGTCTTTAAAAAGGTTTTTGGATGTGAGAGAAGGATAACCTTGTTCAGATTCCCAAAGAACCCAGCATTCTGTGAACAATGGATGCAGTTTGTTTGTTTCCGTCATTTCATTATCCCTGCCCACTGCACGCGTCCAAAAGCTCGGCTGCTTTCGTAAAGAATCGTAAAGTTATATGTATCTTTTATAAATTTGATACAACTAAAGACTCTTCAGTGAAGGATGCAATACAACTCTATAGCTACTCAAGATTAACATTAGGCTGAAACCGTGTGTCCTTTTTAAAGAGATAATGTCTACACGGAAAAGTAACGCATACAGGAATTGTTCAAGTGCAGAAAAAAAGGAACATTATCAGTAACATTAGGCTAAAACAGGATCACGTAAGTTATTAACAGCAGGATAAACATAGGATAGAGCTAAGCAATGAATCTGAAGAACTGAACTGAGGTGATAGGAAGGAACAAATAATAGCTATTTACAAGAAAGCATGTCAGTTGCTTGTCCTACAAGTCTGGCTGGTCATAAAAAATGTCATTAGAGTTGAGGAAATATTCACAGATGTTTATTAGCCGGAACAAAGCATTTCTAAAAACCTTTGGACTCTAAATCGATAACCAGTAGATAAACAGTACACAAATGGAGGGCATTTAGAACAATGCTAATTTTGTCAAGAAACCTTCCTTAAATTTCATTCAACCACAAAGCTTCCATAGTTCTAGTCTAGATAAATCCTGCATTCCCTACATGCATGTTATGAAGACACTTGTGTATTTAATATCCTATAGTAATCAAAATTCATAGAAATAGAGTAGTTTCCCCCTTTGCTGCTATTGTAACCTCCACTGTTTTGAGAAGACTTTTCACTTGACCCTGGCGCTGTGGAGATTTGTGCGAATTCAGCCACAAGAGCAAAAGAGGTTGGCCAGTGATGGTCTATCAAGAAAGCCTTAGGCAAACTGAATGTTCCAATCAGGTTAAAGTCAAGGATCTGGGCAGGCAACACACATTCTTCCACACCAGCCACAAACCATGTTTTCCTAGTATTTGTTTTGCACAATGGGGCAAAGGGCCCTTTAGATAATTAAAAGGGATTCCTAATACTATAGCATACAATGGTTTTATAGACAATGAAGTGTTTCAAAGGGAAAAGTTTGAGGAAGACCGTATTAGTGTTATAATCACGTGTCCACTTCCATATGGTCATCTAGTGTAGATCAACAGTTAGGACCCTGAACAGAAAATGCATTCATGTAAAGGTTCTCAGGAAGAAGCTGTTTTTTTTTAAAGAACAAAGATGCTTGCTTGATGTTTTCCAGAGACTAGCTAGACAAGCCTGAAAAGTTCTGGAAGTCTGTTTTTCTTGATAGATAAGTTCAAATTGAAGTCTTTGAGTACATATGGAGGCCTATGCTTTCTCAAAGAGCCAACACAGCCTACTATTAACAAAATATTATCGCTACAGTCTAACATGGGATGAGGCTGTTTTTCTTACTCTGACCCCGGGCATTGAAAGAATCACAAATTGTATGACATATCATGGATTCCTTAAGACAAATGTCAGAAAATGGACACATAACTGATTCAACAGGACAGCCATCATAAACATTCAAATAAATCCACTAAAGCATGGCTTAAAAAGAAGTAGATGCATGTAATGAAATGGCTAAATCAAAGCACGAAGCTGAACCCTATTGAGATGTGTGGGGGAACCTGAAAAGAGCTTTTTATGCAAGACATCAAAACATCTTTTAAATTACAGCAGGGTGAGAAATATCCATTTAGTAAGATGTCAGTGACTGATAACTATTCTAAAGAGCAACTTTATTCAGTTACTTACATAATTAAAACTATACATACACACATATATATATATATATATATATATATATATATATATATATATATATATATAATTTATCTTAACTATATTATATAGTATAAATATAGTATAGTATCTAGTTATTGCTAGTAATCTCAGTAGTTGGGTTTATAATTTGAAGTGAATTGTCTAACAAATTCTGCTCAAACAACACCAAATTCAACCCGAATGGATATTTTTGTTTCAAGGTAGCCCAGATAGAGTAAGAGAAGGTGAAAACTTAGGCTTCTTGAAAATCTCAGACTATCATCTCTTTACCATGCAGTTGTCCTGACTAGTCTGAACACGTAATAAGCCTTGAGAGCTCTGTAAAGATAGCATGTATTAAAACACAAACAAACATAAATGTACACACACACACACACACACACACACACACACACACACACACACACACACACACACATTCACACACACACAAAACCAGAGTATCCACACACTATGCAATGCGAAGAGTTCTAAATTTCAATCTTCCCACGATTTTGCTGTCATGCCTTACCAGTAGTTTGGGCCTAAGATTTAGACTCTAAATGTATATATATATATATATATGTATATATATATATATATATATATATATATATATATATATATATATATATATATATATATAGAGAGAGAGAGAGAGAGAGAGAGAGAGAGAGAGAGTGAGAGAGAGAGAGAGAGAGAGAGAGAGCGAGAGCGAGAGCGAGAGAGAGAGAGAGAGAGAGATCCAAATTTCAGTCTTTTATTTTTAAGTCATGCTTCTATTTTGTATGCACTTGAGCTGGCACGGACTCCACATGTTAGGCTCTCCTTCGATGCATAATTAGCTGCCATCAGTTTTGCATGACATATTCACTCCAGCTGTCCTAACCTGTGAGATGAGTAAACCCCAGGTCCACCAGTCCATGCTGGCCTTCAAAGTTTAAGATGACACAAAGTGCCCATTTCTTCTCATAAAGCGTGCTGCCACGGATCACTCGCAGCTGATCTATAGGAAGCCGCTGAAACTGGTTTGCGGCAATGAGGACGTAGCCCGTCACTTCTCGAACATTCTGTAGGCAGAGGAGAGACAATAAAAAAAGAGGTGTGATGAAATGCACTGGAATGTAGCAGCTACTAAAACCAAAATTCTATTAAATATTAATCATTGTTTCGCTTCAAGGTAAATGTGAGTCTTGAAGTTATGTTAGTCCAAGTCTACCAAACATTTAGACTGTGCCTAAGGAATTTTAACATCCATTCAAAGCAATGGAATATTACAGTTGGTAAAAAAATGAAATATGTGAAAACAATGCTTTCTTACTTTTAGAAAGGAGAAGTCGAAGTCCTGCTCCATCTGGGTGATTTCCAGGTTGCCAATGATGATCTCACAGCCATTGTAGCGTTCCTTCAAGTTACTGTAGTGCTGCACAGAGCTCCCTGTAGAACTGAGACCATTCTTCGTCCCTGGGCAAACTAAAAAAGAGGATAAAATGTTCTCATATCATTTTGGTTTGCACAATTATGCTGTTATATAAACATAATGCAAATAATGTGTTGACCCCCCCAATCCCCCATCATCCAACTTATCATCCATAAACCACATCCCCACTCCCAATCCCTGCCTCTTATTAGCCAGAGTGCATTAATTATATCTAACAGCACAATCAAGTGTTTTATTCCTCTTATACCACAACAAGTTGCAAATGAATACTCATAGGGTGAGACATCGCATAAATGATTATTACATACAGCCATGTCTGTCTGATTATTTGTCTCTCTGCTAGAAATCGCATGTTAATGTCTAAGTTGTTCAAAATTGTATTTCCTTGCTTTCAACATTAAAAGATAGGAAAGTGTTAGCTCAGTGTATAGGGTGTTTTTTTTTTCCTCAGAAGGTTGTTAGTTCAAATCCCAGCACCACTATGGCACCACTGCTGGAATCCCTTAATCCTCAGATGCTGAATTGTATTAATGAGATAACTGTAATTTGCTCTGGATATTAGTGTCTGCTAAATGATGTAAAAGTCACCGACACTTATTTTTTTTTGCCAACAATTGCCAGCACAAAGAATTTAAGACTTAATAAATGGCAACAAATCATGTTTTTTGTCCATTTACAGTAACATGTAATGTTGAGGAGCATCCATAAAACAAATTTAAGTATTACCAGCAGTATCTCATGATCCTAGATTGTGGTGGGCATGACAACTTTATTTATGAGAAAACCTCTAAATAAAAATAAAATTGAGAATCTATTAATGATGCATGCTATACACTACTATCCAGTGAATTTTTACAGTGAATCCAGTGAAACCCTGTAATAGGCAGATGAGAGATGACGACACACAATGCGTCCAGCACGCAGACTAGCAAGTCTTTGTGAGTGCGTTCTAAAAGAACCTTTGTGTAACTGTGGTCAAGGTATTATTATTACTAACTAGTGTAGACAGCTTTCAGTAAAAATCCCTGCCCAACTGCATCTCAAAAACCACACAAAAGAAAACTTGTGCATTGAAAAAAAGGGAGATATTTATTTGTTTTTCCCAGCTGTTCTCAGTGTGGAAAGTACTTGTTTCCCACATTTCTTATGTACATACATTACAGAATAGTCCACCTTTCTCTCTGTCCAATCTGCTATGTTACAGTAGAAATGCGTTATTGAGACACTGTCTGTATTTTTACTCTGGTTTATTATTAAAACTTGTATACTGTTATTCATGAAACTACTCGATTTGATCTGATTATTTGTTATAAAACAAGATTTTTTTTTTTTCCTTCAGACCTGTCTGGCAACCCTGTGATGAATTCCAATGGACCTTTATTAGTACCTCAAAAACAGTAGGTGAAATAAAATCTCTAATGAAGTTCATTGGGGCAGTAAGAGCCCTGCCCAATGATTGTGCAACATCTAGAAAGGTGAGCAAAACTGTACACCTGCCCAATAGCAACACATATATCACATAGAACACTTTTGTTTTAGCATAAACAGTTTAGCTTTTTCGGTCTCTTGAAGTAAGCAAGCTCAAAAAACACAACTCATGTTAGGAAATCACAAGCAATCCTTACCAATTCATGTCTGACCCCCATTTATACACAGTTTTGTATATATTTGTTGAGTGTTTGCCAAAAACGTTGATATGTAAGTTGCAAATTTTAGGTATTCATCCAAGCCAATGAAAATTAAAAAATAAAATTATCAACAATATCTGACCAATCAGGTTTGAGAATTTAGCATTACTGTGGAATAATTAAACGTTATTTGATGTGATATTTTTAGGCCCTTGAACCCATTGCAATTCTATTTAAAATGTTAAATGTATTTCCCTGTTATAGGAAAATAATCAACTTTATAGACTTTGGCTTCGAGACAGGCAGCATCAGGCACCGCTTGTGAGCCATCACATGCATCCCCAATCCCTAAACTTTATCAACATAATTTTTACTTATATACACCATTACTTATATAAGCACCACATTGAGCAATCAGTAATTAAATAATAGCAGAAATTAAGGGTCAGTTGTAAACCCCCTGTACTCAAATGGCATCATAAAAGGCCATGAACACAGAACAAAGCACATCCATGCGCACACTCAGACGCAAAGTCGGGGGCGTTGTGAAGGAGAGGTCAAAGGTGAATGAGGTCACAGGAACGCTACAGGCTAATGCTGGTAGTACAAGGGCTTGTAATGTGCCCGTAGCTATGAATTCGAGTGAAGAGGGAGGGTCGAGAAACAGCATCAATCTGCAATGGAAGCTCAGCAGGGTCACTGGCTTGAGGGTGGAATTAGCGCTAATTTACCGTCCTCTAAACCGAGAGACCAAAAAAGCCATACAAGCAGACACACTGTCACTCGCACTCTCCCTCCATCTCTCTCTTTCTCTCTCTCTCTGAAAGCATTTCAGAAGTCAACTGGGTAACCACAATTCCTGCGAGTGCCACAGTGCGTTGGCGTGTGCCACAGACCTTTGCGAGCGTGTACTGTGTGTTAATGACTACGTATCACGCTATCGACGAGCTGTGTGGCATTACAATGGAACAACCCAGAAGCACACACCTCATTAGCAGCACACATTAGCACATTAATAGCTATGTGACAGTCCCGAGCTTATTAGCAAGGAAGTAAATAGTGAGAAGATAAGAGCGAGGAGGTTGTACACGGCATCTTTAAAGAGGAACAGTTCCTGAACTAGTGGCTTAGAATCTATTGATATTATTTTGTTAGTGGCATTATATATCTTTTTTTAATACATTATATACTGCTATTGTATTCAACTACTGTAAATTGAAATCACTATTCCCCAATGGAGCAATCACTAGAGTAACAGCAAGGCTGCATTAAATGACTGATTATACAGTATATCCACATAAATACACCTATAAATCAACAGATCGACGTTTTCTTTGCACTAGAGATTGTTACAAATACTTCCTGAAATATCAGTTTTAAAAGGAAAAAAGGAAATCATGTGTACAGACCAGATTTTCCAGGAAATTTCAACATTTGCTCAACCTAATCTTAGTCCAATGCACCTGTCGCACATCTGTAAATACCACACAAGGGAATTTCCCTGTGCTAAAAGAAGTACAGAAAACGTGTGTAAATGTACATCAAAGGCCAATAAATGTTCATGCGAATGATATAGTTTACATTTTGATAAAGCATTTGGTTATTTTTAATGAAGAAATTGTGTTCAGTGTTAGTGGAGGGTTAGTGATATGACAAAAATCTCAATCAAGATCTCTGCAATACATGCTATTTTTATTATAATTACAATTAAATATAATTTAAAAAACAAACAAATTATATGACCATGTCATAAAAATGTTTGACCTTGTCCTATAATGAACAATTTATGTAGTTTATGTAATAAATAGCTTTTTTAATTAGAACTATACTTTTTCATTATGTTGGATATTTTGAATAGCTGAACGAATTCATGTGAACAAATTAAATATTTAGGTGAATATATAATTAAATGATATAATCAACCTTACTCTGTACAGTGTGTCCCTGCCCCACTTTGTATAATTAGCAGGGTTAAAACAAAACTAGTCCTAATTGTTACTTAGGTCATAGAAAAAAACGCCACAAAAGCTCCAACCACAATTTCCTGTTTTGTATTGATCGAGCATTTAGTTATATTCGTTCACACGTTTTATGGATATGTCTTCAATAAACACATCTGAGGTCGTGATGTGGCTGTTAGAAGGAGTAAAGCTTCCTCAGACAGACATTCCTAAAAAACAAAGCTCAGGATTGTCACAACGCTATAAATGTGAACTCTGTTCGTGTGTACTGGTATTGGTGTGTGTGCGTATGTGTGTGTGAGTGTGTGAGAATGCATGTGCATGTGTCTGTGTCCGCATTAGCACTGCTGAGATCATAGAAGCGCACAATAGGGTGAGTGTGCACACAGCAGTCTATCAACAGAGGGAGGAGGGCCGGGCGACAGGAAGAGATAGGGACACTATCTATGAGTGGCCACTCTCTCTCTCCAGGCTCCCACTACTCATAGTCAACACTACGGCCTTTCTTTCAGTCCCCGCGTGTAGTAGCGGCTACTCTAATATTTCACTTACCAAGCATTGAAGTCTGCAACGCCCATAATTTACCGGCTCATGAATCACTCTGCAGGGGATCTATTGTTGGAATGAAGCCCGGTGCAGGAATCTAGTCTTGAATGTAAGGAATCTGAAAGCAACCTTGTCTTCCATGTCACGACATGATAATCAGTAGTCTCATTTCAACCGGCACATTTTGGCTCTTGTTCTCAGCAAACAACAGATAATTAGAGCTCTGTGAATTTTTATTTGAAAGGTTTTCAATTCGCTACTAGGCGTTAATAATAGTGAGGGGTTTTCAGAGCTAGGCTTCGGGTACCTGTGACCCATGTAACTGCTTTTACCTCTGAATCAACACCTGAAAAGGTTCATAAAAGGGTCATGAAATACACCAGGCTTGTAGGAGCAATTGATCCCTGGTTTTACACAATCCAACTTAATTATCTCTATTGTTTGCTTGCTCCGAACACTGTCAACAGCAATATTGGTTAGCATAGCTAACTTTAAATGTTTACACAGGTATTGTTTTTCTACATACCTGTATTTTTTCTTACTTTTCTATTTCCACTTGGATGTTTTGCCACTTATTTTTACCATAAGCAGCTCAGATCCTGTGCTACCCTTCACTGCCACCATTCAGGAAAACAAAGCGATTTGTTTGAGTTTTTTTCTACAAAATCTTTGTATAAAAGTAATCTGCATTCTTACAATTAAGTGGAAGGAAAAGTGAGCACAGAGTCTATTCCAGTAATTTTAGCATCACTTGTAGAGAGATCTTGTTGCATGACTCCATTCAGAAAATGTTACGCTCCATTACATTATGTTTATGCATGTCTACTTCCCGCTTTTAATTCAGACTACAGGCTTTTGGTATGGTTTCAATCCAGAGAATGAGATGGTCAATGCTGATTTTTGTTTTCTTAGCTATAACTGTGTCGGTTTAGAAGTATGTTTGGGATATCATCTTGTGAAAGATTCTAAAGCTGTAATTATGGTCTAGCCTGGATGAGGCAACAAGGTTTTGTGCTGAAATACACTCCTGTGCAAAAAACAATGGGCCAAGTCTAAAAGCGCAAAGATTAAAGCTTTGATCAAATCATTGGTCAGAAATTGAGCAGGAATTGAACAGATACACTCCTGAGACCGAAAACGTAATGCTGGACACAAAAAAATTAATGTATGTAGTCATCTCGTATGCAAACATAAAGATCCTGACAATTATTAAAGTGTTTACACATTTTTCTTTCAATTTATTAACTATTTAAAGGGATTAACATTCTTCTTTCAGTAAAAAGCTGCCTACAAGTCTACCCACAAGGCTTTCAGAGAAATTAGAGTGAAACGCTAACAAATAATAAGCAACCATTAAATACCAATCACTATAAACAATGCAGCCCTAAAGCTTCAGGCAGTTTTATCCAACAATCATCATTTTGTTGTCAAATATGGTGATGGTGTGCATGATCGAGATTTTTACCGGAACACGACACACTATTCCAGCTATAGTTTAAATGATTTATGCTGAAGTTCAGGAGATGCTCTCAGGAAAGGCTTTACTCCTGTAATGCTTTCAAACAGCTAATTGTGAAACCAGAATGATCAGCTAAACCCTGCAAATTGAAAGCTGTGATCACTGGACTCTCAATTAACTATTCACTGTCTTCTCATGAGCCCTTATTTTGATATATTATAAAATTCAATATAGTATAGTGCTGAATACAGTATATATAAGAGCTGCATTTCCTACACACACACACACACACACACACACAGTACAGACCAAAAGTTTGGACACACCTTCTCATTCAAAGAGTTTTCTTTATTTTCATGACTATGAAAATTGTAGAGTCACACTGAAGGCATCAAAACTATGAATTAACACATGTGGAATTATATATGGAATTATATACATAACAAAAAAGTGTGAAACAACTAAAAAATGTCATATTGTAGGTTCTTCAAAGTAGCCACCTTTTGCTTTGATTACTGCTTTGCACACTCTTGGCATTCTCTTGATGCCTACTTTGAAGAACCTACAATATGACATATTTTCAGTTCACTTTTTTGTTATGTATATAATTCCACATGTGTTAATTCATAGTTTTGATGCCTTCAGTGTGAATCTACAATTTTCATAGTCATGAAAATAAAGAAAATTCTTTGAATGAGCAGGTGTGTCCAAACTTTTGGTCTGTACTGTGTATATAATATATATATATAAACTTTTGGTCTGTACTGTATATATAATATATATAAACTTTTGGTCTGTACTGTATATATACAGTGGGGGAAATGATTATTTGATCCCCTGCTGATTTTGTAAATGTATCCCCTTTACAAAGAAATGAACATTCTAGAATTTAAATGGTAGGTTTATTTTAACAGAGACAGACAGAATATAAAAAAAATACAGAAAAAACCCATTGAAGAAACTTTATAAATTCATTTGTATTTGATCGTGTAAAGTTATTATTTGATCCTGTACCAACCAGCAAGAATTCTGACTCCCACAGACCCAAATTAGTCCTGCCTTTTTGGGAAATAACTCCTAATATCAACTCATTATGTGTATAAAAGACACCTGTCACAGAAGCAACCTCTTCCATTCAAACCTCTCCACCTGCATGGTCAAGACCAAAGAGCTGTCAAAGGACACCAGGGACAAGATTGTAGACCTGCACAAGGCTGGAATGGGCTACAAGACCATCTGATTGTTCCCTTGGCTGTATGTTTGTGGTCATTGTCATGCTGAAAACCCATCTACGACCCATGTTGTGTGTTCTGGCTGAGGCCAGGAGGTTCTCACCAAAAATTCTACAGTGCATTACAGACGAATTAATGTCTTCCTGTACCCTTAGCAGAGAAACAGCACCAAAGGAGAATGTTACCTCCTCCATGTTTGACAGTTTGGATGGTGTTCTTGGGGTCATACTTTGCATTTCTCTGCCTCCAAACACGGCGAGTCGAGTTGATGCCAAGGAGCTCAATTTTGGTCTCATCTGACCACATCACATTCTCCTAAACCGTCTCTGAATCATTTAGGTGCTCATTGGGCCTGTTCATGTGCATTTTTATGCAGAGTGACCTTGGTGTGTTACCAATAGTTGTACTGTGGTCCCAGTTCCCCTGAGATCATTAACAAGCTCCTCCTGTGTAATTCTGGGCTGATTCCTCACCTTTCTCAGAATCATCCTTACCCCATGAGGTCAGATTTAGCATGGAGCTTATCTTCATGGAGATTATCATTTTCTAATTATCGTGCCAACAGTGGTCTCTTTCTCACCAAGCCGCTTGCTGATGGTCTTGTAGCCCATTCCAACCGTGTGCAGGTCCACAATCTTCTCCCTGACATCCATTGACAGCTCTTTGGTCTTTCCCATGCAGGTGGAGAGGTTTGAATGGAAGAGGTTGATTCTGAGACAGGTGTCTTTTATACACATAATGAGTTGATATTAGGAGATCTTTCTTAAAGGGACAGGACTAATTTGGGTCTGTGGAAGTCAGAATTGTTGCTGGTTGGTAAGAAATCAAATACTTATTTCACCACTCCATCAAATACGAAATAATTTATATATAATTTTAAATTATTATTTTTTCTGGATTTTTTAAAAAATATTAAAAAAATTAATAAAAAAAATAAAATAAAAAATATGGTTTATATTATATATATATATATATATATATATATATATATATATATATATATATATATATATATATATATATATATATATAAAATAACAATAATAACAACAGTTGTAAATGGCCAAATATTAACTAATATAACAAATATAACAACCTGTCTGTATACAGGTCATTACATACTGTATATACGTATATCTATTTAGACTGTACACTATATATACATTCTACACAAATAATACAAATACATAATTAATAACTGTATATAGTTCACTACTGGTATATTTTTTTCCAGACATGAAAAGAATCTGTGTTTCTTTAAACATGAACATACATCAACTTCAGCCTCATCTTATCAAGAATCACTGTAACAGGAACAGCATAGTCAATGAAACTTGGAGTAGGAGCGTGGAGACAAAAAATGTAAACTCCCTAAATGTAAACAAGCGTAAGATTTCTCCTTCTGAGCTTTGAACATATATGTGTGTCGCAACACTGTCGATGTTTTGCCACTCGTCCTATTTCACCTATAGGTTCTTTAAGATTGTAAAACAAGTTCAGTCACAATGACTTGTTATTGTGAGACCAAACTTGATGTTTTTCTATAAGATGGAAATACACCAACCATATAGGCTCCTGGGTTAAAGTCTTAATTAATCATTTCTGAATTTAACGATCATCTCAGTGTCTACCTCGCTAACAGACCCAATGAACTTTAGCGTCGTAGTGCGACATCTAATTAAAGGTTTATGATAGGGCAATATATTCTTACACCTAGCTTCTGATAGTGAACAACTTTACTACCCTGCTGACACACTGCAACCACCGGGAAAATAGGTTACACATTAGCACAATCAGGAACACTGATTACAATGCATTAATACCCACCAGGATTCTAAGAGGCAAAGTTCTTTAGGAGAAAAAAAAACCAACTAGAGGTTTTGTGTGCAAAAGGAGAGGAACAATTAAGGAGAGGACTGGTTAATCATTCCAAAGCTGTCAATATATCCACTGGAAGTGACTCACTCTTGGGTGGTTCTGCTAATGAACCCTACAGCGTAGTTTGCTCGCACGCTGATGCAAATTGAGTGGGTGTTAAAAAATAGATTTCTCCTAAATCTGTGTATCAGTCAAATTCTGTTAGGAATTAGGAAATGAAGCTATTGCATTCCTTTCTTTTTTTTTTGTATCATTGTTCAAAGTCTTCTTGTGTCTGTTATCTTGAGGCGAGGACAAAAATGACTCAAAACCTACACTGTAAGCGAAAAACTAACTTCCTGAAGGATACTTTGGATATTGAAAGATCTATAGTTCTATATCTAAAAAACTCACTGAAAAAAAACCCCACAATAGTTTTTGATTTAAACTATTTTGTATGTGCTTATAGACAATATGGGACTATGATTGTATTATATTTTACTGGGACAGCTGACTTTTCCAGCTGATATACGGTTCTTTCCCAAACCACAGTTGATGAAAGCATGCAATTGTGTAGGATGACTTTGGATGACACCGTATTAGATTTTCCCTTCATTTCAACTTGGAGACCCAAATCTGTTCCAGCATGACAATGCCCCTGTGAACAATGCGAGCACAATGAAGATATAGTTTACACTTGTTTGGCTGGAAGATCTCGAACGGTCTGCTATAGAGCTCTGACCTCATTCCTACTGAACACCTTTGGGAAAAATTGGAATGCCCCCAGGCTTCCTTACCCTACATCAATAGGATCTACACAAGCACATTTAAAATCAAGTGGAGCATCTACTGAGAAGGGTGTAGGATATTATAATTATAAAAAAGGACTAAATGTGGAATGGGATGTTCAAAAACAACACAAATTTTGTGTCAGGTGTCCTCAAACCTTCAGCCATATAGTCCATTTTTTCATTTTATTAATATGCATTGTATATATTGTATAATTAAATATACAAAACATACAAAAAATATATATATACATAATAAATGTATATATTTCTACAAGTTTGTGTTTTTCGTTATTTATCAGATGGACTTCAGCACTTGACTTCACTCCAGATCTGTTGGGTTTAATTATTTTTTGAACAGATATATATAATAAATAACTTGCTAAAGTTTCCAAAATCAAGAACATGCCAGTCGCTTATCTTTAATCATTGAAAAACAACAGAAACCTGTTTTCCGGACGGGTTTACTAAAGGAAGGTATGTGGGAAATGTTCTGTAGATTCTCCGGATCATGAGTCAGTGCTAAGAATACCATGGCACACCTACTCAGGTGAAGCAGGAAAAGAAAAAAAAAAAAAAGAAATCCGGTAAAAGTTCATTTGTGAACCTGAATAAAAAAATCTGAGATTTAATGGAGTAAAAATCATAGGTATGATTTATAACGTAGGGGAATAAAAATCACTTTCATCACACCCACCATGATGTATTTGATGAAAAGCTCTTTCTTCTGACTGTATTCAGGTCTAGAATGATAGTACATTAAATATAATAGAATATAATGGAGGTTATAGATGCCCTGTGTCTCACACTGAATAATATTATTTCTAGGTGATTTTTGAACTCTGTCTAGTGTTTATAGTACAGATTGTTAAGCTCTCACTCACAGCCTACTGTTTTGACTCTGTTTGATTATGAGTGTGTAATTCTGCCTAGTTTCTATCAACAGTTTCATCACTTTCAGCACCTCTAACCACAATTTTGGCACAGCAATCCATACTTCTTCACTATAACCGACTTTCACCATTCTTGTTTGTCTAAGGTGGTAAAGCAAGATCTAATTCAATTCAGCCTGCCAGTCAGACATTTGCTGGTCTCACTGAACCTTAGTTTCACTTTTTTAAATAAAAGAATATTTCATTTGCTTCATCTTTTCATGTATGTTTTAGTGTGCAGAAGGTGATGAGTTTTAACCCAGCCAATCCTACAACATCTAATGAGTTTTACATAATAAAACGTCACCACTAGTGAAACTGTATTTACAAAACAAAAATCTACCACGTTCAGCAACGGATCAGTCTTTTCTTCTTCTTCTTCTTTTTTTTTTTTTTTTGCATGTTTGCAAAAGCAGGCATCTGCTTTCCTCCACCTCTACATATAAAACGTTTTGTTTTCTCCACTATTGAATGCATACCTTCTTGAGCTTGAGCAGGAGCTCCTTGCAGATGAAGCAGGAGAAGCGCGAGCACCTGCAGTCGCATCTCGTCCTGCGGTAGGAGCGAAGCGGAGCGCGCGCGCACTCAATCACTCACAACCCCACGAGCCCTTCTTCAGTCCAGGTGCTTCACGGATGGAGGAAGGGATCCAGAAGGAAAATCTCCGAATCCGCCAATGCACAATAATATCCACAAGTTTTCCAGATTTGGTCCAAATTGATCTGATTTAATCCCAGTTTAAAAGTGTTTCACGCGCGCAAAGGCGACCTTTGGATTTCGGATATATTTACAGGGAGACCGGCAGCATGCACCGGACATGGCTTAGAAAAAAACGTGAAATATCTCAATTAACTTTCCTCTAGAAGAGCTAGTGTGTGTGAAGGTTTAGTGACAGCGACAGTTTCAGGGTAATTTGGGAGAGGAGACAGTGTGAGGGTGACTAAGTCAGAAGCCACTCCCTCTGAAAACGTCAAACCCGTGCATTCATTAGCTGTCAAAAAACAATGCATGACAAAACTGTAGATCTCACCACTAGGGACATTTCAACATAAAGAAGAACTGTATATAAGTATAGCATTCCTTAAACACACCCCAAGTATATCATAACTGGACTGCACATCATCACCACCTTTCCTTAGAACTTCCCTCTAACAAAAAGTAGTCATCTTAAACATATGTAACATCTATATAATGCAGAACTGAAATTGCAACTGAAATGAATAAGCAAAATATATTAAAAAAAGAACTCCTTGCACTACCATTCTATACGTCGTATTTTCAAAAACACGAAACGGTTAAACAGCATACATCTGGTATGGTATAGTAACTTTCGAGCAGTTGGAGTTCAGCTCGAATGTTTTCATCAGTGTGCGGTATATCCTCAGGATCGTTGTTGCTGTCTGACACACATTTGAATCGTGACCACAAGTCCTTCCGATCGACTTGCGTGTAGTGTGGGAGTTGTTCTATTGCAGGAAGTAGATGCAAACGATTCCTTCTGTACGCTTTACCATCTGAACATACGATCTGGGCTCAGTGAGAGTGCTCTTAACAACCCCAATCTTGTCGTGTCCTTTTGTTGTTTGCATTCGTACCACTTGGGATTCACGCAGTGCATTCGTCTCTTTTTGACCTTGGCTTCAGCATCTGCTTACTGATAGTCACGTTGGTACGTGTTACCCCATACATCAGTCGCTGTGCTGGTGAAACCAATACGTTGTCTAAAGGAATGTGACGAATGTATAACAGATTCAGAAACAAGTCTTTCCCATCCCTCTTAATAGAGGTGCTTTGCACTACAAATGGCTCCTTGGAGGACTCAGGACTGCTAGTGATATGACCAAAGTTCCATGAACTTGCAAAGTCTTTAAAGATCTGGCTTGTAAACTGGGAACCATTATCAGTGATTAGTTTCTGGGGAATACCAGGGTCCCTGGTAGTCTAGTGGTTAGGATGGCATTGAGTAAAAGGCAGGAGGTGGAGCTGGAGGTAGCAGAGCTGAAGATGTTGAGGTTTTCGTTGGGAGTGATGAGGATGGACAGGATTAGAAATGAGTTTATCAGAGGGACAGCGCATGTTCGACGTTTTGGTGACAAGGTGAGGGAGGCGAGATTGAGATGGTTTGGACATGTGCAGAGGAGGGACATGAGTTAAATTGGTAGGAGAATGCTGAGGATGGAGCCACCAGGAAGGAGGAAAAGAGGAAGACCAAGGAGGAGGTTCATGGATGTGGTGAGGGAAGACATGCAGGTAGTTGGTGTGAAAGAGGCAGATGTAGAGGACAGGGTGGTATGGAGACGGATGGTCCGCTGTGGCGACCCCTAATGGGAGCAGCCGAAAGAAAAAGTTGTTGCTTCTGGGGAATACCGTGCACAGAAAAGTCTTGCTTCAGTTTCCATCCTCAGTGGTTAACTAAAAGTTGTGTCATGTTTTTGGTTCCACTTCTACTTTGTGAAGCATTGCTCCATTTGGCAAAGGGGGCCAGACCACTGGAGAGATTTCTGGATTGATTTTCATTGGGTATGAAGTCACAGATAGGGTGCCTATAAAACAGGTCAGCATACTCTGTAAATATTTTTTGTGACAGGCTGTAATTTTTGTTGAGATGAATTCCATACACTTTGTAGATCGCTAGGCTCTAAACTTTTTGGGACCACCTGGTAAAACAAGGTGCACTCTTCTGGGAAAGCTTTCCACTAGATTTTGGAGTTGGGTGTTTGGTTCATCCAGCCACAAGAGCATTAGTGAATACAGGCACAGTTTGGTATTCCAGTTTGTCCCAAGGGGTTTGAAGGGGTCTGTGCTTAGTTCCAGTTCAATTTATATTCAGTGGTGAAGGTATTGGTTAGTACATTTGCATTGCTATTCCAGGTTCAATAAAAAAATGTGCTTGCGTTCTTTCATCCCGCTTAATGTTCTATCTATCTACAAGGGGTGTAATAATACTAAAAATGTACTGTTTGTTACGTACTCTATATATAGCTCTATAGCAGGCTATTTTAGATTTGACAATTCATCTCGTGTAAAGAATATCTTCATGGATTTAACTTTATGCACAGGTGCATTATCTATATGTTTGGGTGAAATTAAGGGAAATACTAATCACCCAATGTTACCACTTCTGATACCTTTTATAAGGAAGACAACTAGAACAATAACCAGAAAGAAGAAATCAAACCTTCTTACATGAAAGTTTTGACCGTCATTAGTATTTCGAATAAGATGTTTGTATAGGTTCCAAACAAAGACATGATATTACATGAATGTTCTTTGCCATATGAGTTTTTCATTCTTGTAAAAATTAAAACAAGTATGACCATGGGCCCGCGACCCGAATTACGGATAAGCGGGAGAAGATGAAATGAAATGAAATGACCATGGGCTTTTGAGCTGAGCTGCATCTTTCTTGAGTTCTACACTGGAAAGAACTTGATGTATAGTTTGCATGTTGTGATTTACTTGATTTAAATGTCGTGAGCTGTTTATATGAAGGTGCACGTGTGGGGGTGTAGCGTTCATTTTCATTATATGTATTTCAACTCAACTTGGGCTTTATTTCTTCATCCACTTATACAGTATACAAAAGAACGAAATGGCATTACTAACGGACCAAGGTGCATAGGCAGTAAACAGCAGGAGTAAACATTAAACATAGCGGAGTTAAGGTGCAGAGAATATGAGGTAGATGTGATAGATATAAGGATGAAATGTAAGTAATGTAAGAACAGAGTGCATGTGTGTTCAATGCTTAATGTGAATATTTGAACAGAATGAGTGAATGTCTATAGTAAACAGTTCAAGTCCCCGAGTGCAGAAGACTGCAGATGTGCTTTTTGTGCGAATGTGTGTTAATCTCCATAGTGCACAGTTAAGGAGGTGGGAGCTCAGCAGGATGTTTAGGGCTCTGACAGCTTGGGGGAAGAAGCTGTTGCAGAACCATAAAGTGTGGGTCCTGATGCTTCAGAAACTCCTGCCTGGTTGCAGAGGCTTGAACAGACTGTGAAGTTTGAGTTCTGTCAGAGAGTGCTATTTCTACCTTAGAGTTTATCTTCTATGTGTGCCAGTGTTTTTCAGTTCTTAGGTTTTCAAATTCCTAATTAATAATCAATGTGCATCGGGTTTAACTCAGATACATTACACCCATAGTAAACACATGAAGGTGCACCAAACTCAAGCCAACCTTGAATATTTATTCTGCTAGTAACTGATTCTTAAATATTTATTGTCAGTAAACTGATTACTGATAAAAGTTGTTTTCGAAGGCCTCCCGTTAATAGGCCCGTATTTTAATGGCACTAGGGTGCAAAGTTTTAAGGTCAGTTGTTCACTTCCTGTTCTCGTTTCATTAGGATGTCCCCTCATTGACTATCAAAACACAAGGTTTAGCTTTATATCTGCATCATTATTATTACCCCTGGGTAGTGCTTTGAAAAAAGGTTTATTTATAGATCCTCTGCAACTGCCTCAGACTTAAAAATCACTTGCCGAGTTGATAGTTGATAGTCAGATGAAAAGTCCCAGAGCTATAAACCTTGTACTGGGCGGCACATTGCACCCAAACACGTGCATTTTATAGAACGTGCATATTCACACTAGTGTGCCTCTGCTTGCTTAGAGGATATTATTCAGTGCTGTGTTGCTTATATTCATTGCCTGTTTATCAGTTTTGCCATCGAGCTGAAAAGATGCTTTTAGTTGAACAATATAACATGTGCCATGCAAACATGCAGACATTTCTATATGTGGAACAGACCACTAAGTGTGTGAAAGCTTTAATGTTGCTTGCTTTTGTGTTAATAATTACAGATGTCCACTGACCATGAAGAACAAAGGGTTATTAGAAAATGAAATGGTAGTGTGAATCGGGGTCATAACGCCATTATTCGCATTATTAGTGCATATAATGGCACTATAGTAAAAGTTCGAATTGGGTACCAATTCTAAACATATGTATATATGTATATAAGAACAGGTACGGTTGGAGCCAGTTGTAGTGGCAAAACAGAAGCGTCCCAGAGATGCAGAAGGGTTGTCTGCAGCTCGCCTTGTAGAGAGTACAGTGAATCCTCTGCTTGCTGCAGAGCTTCTGCATGGCTTTCTTGTTCACTGTGAAGAGCATCATTGTGTTGCAGCCATGTCGAACTGCTAAATCCCCCCATTGATGGATGCATATAGACCCATCAGTCACAATGGGTACATTGTCAAGAAACGAGCTGACTTCTGAACCCACTATAGAACATGATTGAAACCAACAAACTGGCCACTGTATATTCCAGAGCAGGCGACATGCTCTTGCTCACATCTGAAATCACTGACTGGCTGCATCAAGCGACAATAAGTCACAATTATGTTATGTTCTTTTCCACAAAATTGGGCTCCGATGGCACGCTTTGAGCTTTGACACCTTAAACACAGACAAAATGAGAGATGTTTTCAAAAGAGCTTTGTTCCAGGGATGGAATCGTTGTTGTGGTTCTTTCTTTTGCTTTTCTTTGGTTTTATTTAGGTGATCATAATGACATTATTACAGATTGGGTCTCTTGTATTAGACCGAAACACAATTGCAGCAGTCAAAACAAAATTCCAGATGTTCATTCTGCATGCAATGACTTGTATCATGTCCAAATTGAATCCATTCGTCGTGATTACATGCTCATTAACCTTAGTTTGTCGAAAAATAAAAAGGTTTGAATGCTTTTAATACATTTTAAGCAAGTTTTACTATTTGCCTGCCTTGAACTGTATTCTGCCCTCTGCTGGTAATATGTTGTATTACACAGCATTTGCATTGCTTTGCCGATTTACCACAAAGAAAAGGGAATCACATGTCGGGGTTTAACACCATCATTTAATCAGATTAGTTACAAAACAAAGAAAATCAACAGTTGCATTAGGTCTGGTTTTACAGTAGCTAAATAACCTGCAATAAAGGTTTAGTCTTAGTCTAGATCACAAACCTTTAATTGTTGGTACTCAGTTACAGTAATCTGGGGTCCCCTGGTAAACATGATCAGTGAAAATGATTTATTTACTTTTTCATAGAAATAACACTAAATTTCAGCGAACTTCGAACACATGGAGAAATCTTGGAACTGAAGCAGGGGAACACCAGCAACAGAGCTGAGAACCATTGTGACCCATAATAAGACAACTACAGCTTCTGAAACACCAATCAGTATATCATTGTACATTTTTCTTTTGTTTTCATACAAGCCTGGTTCAAAATACAAAAATAATGCTTTCTTTTTAGATTACATTTTGGTAACACTTCAGGATAGAAAGAGCAAATGGCATGAGACGGAAAAAAGTCAGTGATTCGACGGTACATAAACTTACCACCACCGGAAAACAGAGAATCGACACAGATTTACTGGACATTTTATCATCGCAGTAATCATGTGCAACAGTTATGTTCACTTAACATCCACAAGTCAACAGTTAGGAACGTTACAAAACATACTTCTCTCCTTTTCCTGACCTTTTTTTTCCCTCTCTCCCCCTTATCCTGTAGTCCTTACTAAAATTACACGACGTCCGTTTGGAAAAATACACAAAAAACATTTAAAACCAAAATCCTACTGTACATTACACTCGGCTCAATACGAATGACTCCTCTAATGGTAAAAACATATTTTCAAACCACGTGACTGACTCCCAAGGCGCTGGTCAGTTCACTGTCTACAGAATGTATGTAAAAAAAATTACTTTCCAGGGAAACCGAACACTTCAAGCGCACGCTAACAGGCCCTCCTGGTGTCGGATTTGTGTGTCCATAAAATCTGATTTACTCAGTTTTGAGATATAGGGTAAATATATATGTAAACAGTTACGGTTTAAGGCTGGCCTTATCTCAATGAAAAAAAAAAAAGAGTTTAGTGCTACTCAGGAAAGAAACAGGTGCAAATCTTCATCTTTTCAATTCACCCCGTAGTCTCTCAAATATCACTCATCAAACTATAACGTGAGAGCAAATGGAATTAAGTCTGATAAAGAAGATACTGTATATACTTTTTTTTATTATTATTATGCTTACATGTTAAAACCAATGCAAAGACTCACAGTTTGATAATAAAAAAGAGGAAATACTGCAATCAATGCTGCTTTGACTTTCAAGTAAACTGGGCGATTTGAAGAGATTTCTCTAGAACTGCAAATCACTTCAATTTTGACATCTGATTAAATCCATTACTGGAAGTGTTAGAAAATAGAGGAAATGTGAAAGAACATGCCGTGCATTACGTACGTTAAGCGGTGTGGAAATTTGGTCACATGGCTGAGGCCATGGCTTTGAGGTAACGCTCTTCATGCTTTGTTGTGGAACATGCGATTGCTCTCGCTGCTCATTTGCGGCGTGTGTGCGGTCTCTAATCTCTCTGAACACGGCAGCTTTCTGTGTAGTCTCAAAACAAAACAAAAAATCTCTCATTAGGCTATACGGACACACTTTACAATGATGCAGAAGGATGAATTCTGTTACTAATTGCACTTTAAAAATTCTCAAATAGTCCTTTTTTTCTAGGATTATTCTTTAAAAAAATCAAATGGAATAAAAGAAAAAAATTCCAAACAAAAACAAGTTCATTGAAATCTTAATATATGTGCACACCCAGAAGAATTTAAATTCAGTGTTTGGCTTTCACATTCTCAAAAGTGGGAATCTTTACTCTCCTGTCCCATCCTTACGAAACCGTTGTCCTACTAGAGAAGCAATATCACGCATTTGTGGAGGAGCAAGAGGTGGTGGAGGTGGTGGCGATGGTGGTCGGTGGAGCTGCTGCTGTGGATGTAAAGGAAGGTGTGGATTGTGGTGCCGGAGAAATGGAAACACTAGAGACGGGCATACCAGGCTGGCCATACTGAAGCGGCTGAAGGGGCTGGGTCTGCATGTGAAGGCTCTGCTGTGATACAGGAGGAATGGAGGGCTGAGTGCAGGCTGAAGGAATGGGGCCTCCTGTGGGGTTCAGGGTGGTCGTGGGGAACCAGGCCGCAGGTGAAGCCTGAAGAACAACATACGCAACATACTGTGTAAATATCATTGTATGATAAACGGTGTACGATAAGGTGGGGTTTTTTTTGTTTTAGATCTCCAACAGCTGGGCAGGTTTGAATTTTTATTCATTTCTATTTCTATTACAACACTGAGAGCTCATATAAGAAAGTGTGGTGGAATGGATGGATTACCTCATTGTGCTGGTTCCAGCCACTTAAATCCTGTGCTTGCTGAATTTGCTTGAGCTGATTGAGCGAAGGTTTGGGGATGGCAGGTCCAATGGCCTCCTTTGTCCAATCATCTACAAGCTTGTGCAGTTTATCTGTGAAGGTGCTTTCTCTATTGGCTAAACCTTGGGCTGCAAGAAAAGTAGACAAACATCATACCATTATGGCGTTGTTACCATATACTGAACACTAGCGGCTGTATAGACTAGTCAACTAGTCACCGCCGTGCTGAGACTCAATGATGTGGCCGCAACAGTGGTGAAGAAAGCAGCTGAATACACCCGAGTACTCTCATGTATCCTAAAGCTTTTTCTTCTTCCGGCTGCTCCAGTTAGGGGCCGTCATAGCGGATTATCAGTCTCCATAACCCCCTGTCCTCTACATCTCTCTCTTTTAAATTAACCACCTGCATGTCCTCCCTCATCATATCCATAAACCTCCTCCTCCGCCTTCCTTTCCTTTCCTCCTGCCTGGCAGCTCCATCCTCAGCATTCTTTTATCCATACACTCCATGTCCCTCTGCACATCTTAATATAGCCTCTCTCACCTTGTATTCAAAACGTCCTACCTGCACAGTCAAACGTCCCACCACACAAAATCAACTGCCCAAAACTGCACTGGGAAATGTATAGTAAATGTATTTGTAAATACATTTTAATATAAAATGCCCATACTGTAACAAATCTTTACTGTAATTCGACTATTTTATTTTTGGTCGAGTAGTAAAAATTAGCATTTGGGCAACTTTTACTGCGCACTGAGCTCAGCTGAGCTTTTAGTGTTGTGCTGATTTCTGTTGGTTACCTGTTTTTGAGGTCGGTGCAGCTGTTTTCTCAGATTTGCTGTAAGAGAGTAACTGGTTCGGCTCTTCACCGGAGTAACTGCTCGAATGCTGAAGAGAACCTGAGAGTAATAAGTAATCACGTGTTAGGTTAATTCAGAGAAAATCACAGTAACATTCCAAACTAGCCTAAAGTTATTGCTTATGGATATTCTCAGTCCAGACATTACTCTAAACCTGTACTTCTCATGAACCACAATCTTCCAAAAGAAGCACCTTGGTGCGAGACACCGTTGTTGTCAATGTGGGAGTGAGGACGTGTGCGAGGTTTAGGCTTTGGGGGTCGGGGTCGGCGGGGGGAAATGGTCAGAGATGTTGCAGGAGCTGAAGGGGAATGATAGCAATCTTTGAGACTGCGCAATTGCCTGTAGAGCTCCTGTAGTTCTTGTTTCTGCTGTGCCTGTAACGACACCACCTCCTTAATATGTCTGTGGAAGAGTGAGAGAACCAGGAAGAGCACAAGAGGCAAGAGAAAAGCCATATTTAATACAAAATTGGCTTAAAATGAAAACATTATTTAGACAAATCCTTGTAAAGAATGTAAATGAAAATGTAATTTATAAGAATTTTACATTCATTTCCATTTTTACAATTCCTGCTTTACTTTTCTCTAAGCTTTTGCAGTTCCCTCCTCAGGCCCTCATCCTCCACCTCACTCTCATCGTCACTGCTTCCTGTCGGAGAGTGCGTGTGGCTACGTGTTGGGTGGTGGAAGCCCACTGGCACTGTTCTTTCTTCCTTTACTCCGTCCTTCGCTTTTGTCTTCCTCCTATTCTTTTCCAGGTCTGGAGAAGCAGGCGAGCTGTCAGTGAACTGCTCCTCTTTCTCCTCTGCTTTCATTATGGAAAAGCGTCCCACAGTCTTGGGAACGTTCTTATGATCCTGCTCTGCTGTAGCAGTCAGGTCCTCGGGCTGAGTGACTGGAGTCACCTGGATGAAGAAGAACAAACATCATGCACCTCTTTTTCTGCCATCTTCAAGGCTAAAATGTGATTTTTGCAGCTTATTATCTTTTAATCCTATATTTAGCCTGCATTTTCAAACAGAGTTTTTCTCTGTAATTCTTTAAAAGTTAGCACTAGCACTAGGGGAGTATTGAACTTCCAATACATGGTTCAATGAAAAACACAATCGATCTCGGTCAGCATTGAAACCCACCTGTCTCTTACCCTGGCCAAAAGTCTGAAAGATGACAGAACTCATGTTTATGAGTGGGCTAGTGCGTCCACTTCCATTAGTTCTTCCTTATAGAGCAAAAAAAAAAACAAAACAAAGAACTCCTCCTTGTGGCGAACACGGTGCTTTTCGCAAAGGGCATCCATTTATGATTCACCACCTTTCTGTGCTGTTTCACTTTCATTTAATTAAAATGCCCACTGATAACAGCAGTGACTGAGAATCCCAGACCTATAAGTGACTGGACCCACACTATCATACTGTGTGCCAAAATGTACAAATAATGAGACTGCATCCTCCCATTGTGGGTTAAATAGACCACCACTTGTTCCAGAAACTGTTTCAAGGCCAGGAGGAGTACCAGGAGTTCTAAATCATTTCTTTGGTTGGACTGCATGTGAGTACTATACTCCAGTTACTTCCATGCCTACATGAGTGGCACCCGAAACCTCACAGAGACACATCTGGATAGGATAGTGTCCAACGGAACTGTCTCCAAGGGTGCTGTGCCAGCATTCAGCTGATAGAAAACAACACGCGATGGTGTATTTGGCGTCCCCAACAACAGCTTTCAGACGACAAACTAATTTAGCCTCGCCTTGGTCTTTTCAGGGAGGGATGTGCCCAACATTCGCAGAAGTCTGGCAAGGCTGGACATGTTGCAGCTTGAGACACAAAGTACACAGCATAAAGGCCCAAGCTTGAATTCCTGTTGCTATATGGGCATCTTAGAAAAACTGGCTTTTCTTTTTCCTTGGTGTGGCATGAATCTGTGTTTGGATTTTGCAACCTGTGAACTGTTTAGCCAAGTCTTATTGTTGCCATCTAAGCAAAGCGGTATTTGAATGACATAGTGATAGTTAATTTGGCCTTTATTTAGGTGAAAATGTATTGAAATAAGGTTTTATCAGGACGGGAAAGTGTATTTTACAGTGAAACACTAAAAGAAATTTCATAATTTTGTACTGGCAAGCTGATTAAAAAATGTAATAAGTTGGAAATACATGATTATTAATCATCGCTCTTATTTATGTGTAAATTGGACAGCAGAGAGAGGCGGCACCTGGAAACGTCCTCTGTGCAAACAAGGCTGTGTAACCGAGGGAGTCTCGCTGTCCTCTTTCACTCTGCCAGCATTCTCATCTGCCCAGAAGAGAAAGAAAGAATATGAAGTGATAAGAATAATGCCATCTCTGGCCTGATGGAAAAAAATCCCAACACTCACACTCTAATTCTAACAAATACACACATGGATACAAAACAGTGGAACAGGACAAATACATACAATCCATAAACAACACACATATATATGTATATGTTGAAAAAACTGTGAAGTTCAGCACACACTTTTAGCATGAGAACTACCATGTACAGTGCATCCTGGAAAGTATTCACAGTGTTTCACTTTTCACATTTTGTAGCTACAGCTTGTAGCATCATACTCAAAAAGGCCTGAGGCCGTAATTGATGTCAAAGGTACTTCAACAAAATATTGAGTAAAGGCTGTAAATAGTCATGTACATTTTTTACATTTTTATACACAGGCAAATATTTCAAACCCGTTCCCTCGTGTTGTCATTATGGGATTTTGTAGGGATCATTGTAGAATTTTGAGGAATATAATACATTTTTATCAATTTTGGAATAAAGCTGTAACATAACAAAATGTGGAAAAAGGGAAGTGCTGTGAATTCTTTTCAAATGCACAATACCACCACCACCGATTAATTTTCAAAGCAGTAAAAATGACTATATAGTACTTTACACACAGAACATTGCTACAAGAATATTGAGGTTATACAGATTGTCATGCTGAAAAGTTGCTTTGTGAAAAGTAAAATGCTCAAACAGAAAATATGATTAGTGTAGGAAATTCATGAAAAGCAGTAACGTATAAGCATCAAGAGAAGTATGTATCCCTTCTCCTCCCATTTCAACCACAGACACACACACACACACACACAGGGATGGCAGCTGTAAATAACACTAAATGGAAACCGAATGTAGTGCGTGATGTCTATAAACAGTACAGATCCAAAGCATGTTGGCTGTGTGTATATACTGCATCATACCGATCTATGTCCTTAAACTGCCCCTTGATTTTTTTTTTTACTTGATAGAGTATCACCTATACACACGTACATACCTTAAACATATACAAGGATTCATATAATGTATGTTTGCATGTTAACACATGGAGTATTCAAATCAGAAAAAGCTCTGTTAATGTTTGGGCTAATACATAATATCTGGTCAGCAATCCTTTGATGGTCAAAGAAGTAAGGACTTACACACTGTGCAGATCAGTAAAGAGTCTACTGCCAATAATTTAAGGCATTAGCAACTGAACATCATAGCTTGAAAGAGAGGTACAACATAGAACACAGGTAGTATGGGATATTACACCTCTACATGTCTGGATGAACATCTGTTTTGGCCTGTAAGACTCAATAAATTGTGTGATTTCAGCTAAATAACTTCCATCAACACCATCTGCCTTACAGTAGTCACTTGTAGTATGGTAGTATGGAACATGTAGTATATTCATATCTTCTGGAGCTGTAACTAAGGGGGCAGAATAATGCACAGAGTAAAAAAAAAACAGAGTAAGCCTCTAATAGGGTCTTACCATCCAAGCGACAGTCTTGGTCATTCATTAAAATTGTGAGAGGCTACTCTGGAGAGAAATCAAAATTGCTTATGCTCCCCCTCTGGTTCCTAAAAATTATCTTTAAAAATGAAGCATTTAGCCTTCACCTTCCATGAAAGAGTATGAATATCCAAAAAGGAATTAATACGCATCCAGGCTGCATTTCAGCATACCCAGTATGCACATTTGAAGACAAATGGGCAAGCATTGTGATTTGCCTTGATAAAAACATGGCCTGGTTGCCAATATACTGTATATAATATACAAAGACTTGACCACACGTTTATACTAAATGAACATTCTAAATGCAGCTAGGAGACTTTTTAGACAAAAATCTGCTGGCTGAGAAAGAAGCGCAAATAGCTAGTGGCTTTATCACATAAATGGAAAGCATACAGCTGATGCGATCCCTTATGTCACCATGTTACTGACTTTACAAGCGTGTCTTAAACCAGACATGCAGTGAAGTAGTATCCCATATGATCTGCGTTAACTGAAAATAAATGACGGAAAGTGAACCACAGCAAATATGAATATTTCAGTGCTACACAGAGGAACTGACTGTTTTATTACATACTTGTGCCAAAATGATTTTACTTACTGATTTCAACTTACAATGTTACTTGTACTACTGAAGTTTACACCTGCTGCTGTTCATGTAAAGCTTCGCTTAGGCACCAAATACGGACGGTGCAAAGCCAAGCTTCTTTACAGGTGTAAACTTTTCAGTGTCATCATATGTACGGGGGGGGGGAATAGTAGAACCTGTGAGATGGGTAGCCGAACTGTGCAGGCAAGTGAGGGGCAGGATGAGGTGGGCTGAACTTGAAACTTGAATACTCAATCTGGTTCCTACACTGTACTGTTTTTACACCTGGGTAACCCATGCAAACAAATTAAAAGAAGTTAAATTCAACAAAAAATTCAATATACACCAACTTAAAAATAAGCAATAGCTAAAAAGCCAAACTTGCATCTATAAATTATGGAGTTGGGAGCTATAGGCTGGGCAACCACTGCCCTGTACATACTCAAGCCCAGCTCTAAAACATGATCTGGCTCATGAGGAATTCATGAAGTCATTGAGCTGAGAAATCAGATTAGGTAAATTTGAAAAGGTACAGGACAGTGGCTCTAAAGGTGGAAAATCTCTTTTAATATGTAGTGGGAATTTAAATTAATTTAGTGGTATCAGTGCGACCAGAAACAGTGACAATCACATCACATCCTAGACAGTCATTAGGATTAATGAATATTAATGATTAAATTAGACAATCCCTATCTAGCAAGGTAAGGGGTCAGTTATATATGCTATATTATCTGCACATTCAGTTAATGGCGTAGCCCACCCACACCCCTCACTCGCTCTCGCTTGCACTCTGTACAGACGCTACCTTGCTGGACTCTGGGCTTCTTGAACAAGCTGGTGGAGTGGCGCAGTTTGCACGCCCAGCTTTTGAATTTGCGAGTCCAGGATTTCTTGCTAACAGGATTTCTGATACTAGGACAAGTCAGGTTTAGGCCAAAATATCCACCTCCTTCATTGTGCTGCTGCTGTCCGGCTGCTGGTGCAAGGGACTGCTGGGAGAAGGAAGGCTGGAGGGCATCTACGGCGACACTGTCAGAAGGGGAGGGGACAGCCTGGGTATACACGGTAAAAGGGTGGAAGAGGAAGACATTGTGATGTCAGAAATACAATCCGGGAAGCACATGCACATGATAAAGAGTATAAATCAATGACTAATATTAATATATGGGTGGACAGCATAGTACTATTTGACAGTATTAAACTTAATCAAAATAAAAGTCGAAATGTTGACTGCGTTTGCACAGTGGGACAAAAACAAGTTAGCCTTGCAGGATGTACACACAAGTTTCATGCCAGCATCATATAGTGATGGCTCTCATCTAGAATGGAGAAGTGTTCTAATTAATGCTCTTTGTGCTTCATTAAAAAAAAAGGAGTGACTGGTTAATATTAAAAGGTAATTTCCAGTATTAGCTAAGGTAATACAGTCTATTGTAAACTGATTTAAATAAAATTCAGTTAGTGTTAGCTGCTCTGGTTTATGCCAACACTTTGCCAATACAATAGTTGACATCTACAATATATCTATTAAAACAATGCGAAAAACACAATTTTTTGTATATTAAAGTATCTGGGTAAGTATTCTCACCCAAGGAGAATATGGGATGAGTTTAAATAAAATAGTACTGCACTCAGCCACTAGAGGGCTTCAGAGACATGTTTGATTCAGTTTAAACCAGTTAGGATATCCACCCATATATAGTCATTGGTATGAAGTTTGCATAGCAAGAGTGACATATGTACACTAATCCAAATTGTGAATTAATTTCAATAACAAACAAACAATTAGGGAATTTGTTGTTTATATATAGTATAAGATCAGATGGCAGCCAAAACCAGACCAGACTGCTT
Organism: Silurus aristotelis; assembly: GCF_946808225.1. Taxonomy (NCBI): domain Eukaryota; kingdom Metazoa; phylum Chordata; class Actinopteri; order Siluriformes; family Siluridae; genus Silurus; species Silurus aristotelis. The sequence continues at coordinate 19,197,417 of NC_139592.1, read as the reverse complement.
CTTTATTTTTTTTTTCTGTAGCAGACCAAACTTACAAGGACTGTAGATTCACTGAGTGGAGCTATAGGTCCAGGCACAGTCTCCTGTGGAGAGGGAAGGAGGGAGCAGGGTGGGGATGTAGAGGAGAAGGATGAGGCTGGCTGGTGCTCCACAGCAATGGAGTGGGTTGGAGCACTCTGGCTGAGGAAATCATCTCCTGTTTTCTCCCTTTCTCTGTCTGATGAAGTGGAGGAAGAGCAAGAAGTGGTGGTGGAGGTGGTGCTAGAAGAGGAATGTGGAGAGGGTTCTGAAGAGCAGGCAGGAGGAAGTGAGTAGGTGGAGGGTGGCAGTGTGTGGCAAGACTCTGATGACTCCTCTCCCTTGGTTGATATAGCAGCTGTAGATGTGGAGGAAGGAAGGTCGGGAGTGTGGGTGGAGATGGTGGCCCCACTACCGGTGTGCTCCTGGTAGAGCAGATTCCTCAGCTTCTCATCCAGTGTCTTTATACGGTTGTCAACAAACTCAATTTTTGGGGGGCCCTCACTGTCTGACTCAGCTACTGAAGAAGGCTGGGCAGGAGAAGGGGAGAGAACATGAGCCAGAGCTGGCAAAGCTGTCTCCGAGAGTGACAGAGGGGGGAGAGAGGCATCAGAGAGTTGTTGCAAAGAAGCTGACTGGCTGGAAGTGTCATCTGTGGTAGTGCCCTGGACCAAAGTGAGCTCCGATTCAAAATGTTGGATAGAGAGCTGCTTCTGGCCAAGCAGGGATGCAGGCTGAGGCACCTGCTCTAGCTTGGGCTGAGGTTGTTTTTCCTCAAGAGTAGCCTGATTCAAAATCAATGACTGCACCTGTACTCTATTTAGTGTGGGTTCTTGCATTTCTGACTTTTGCTGCGACTGCAGGGTCAGTTCTTCAGACTGCAACACCGTTTCCTGTTGCTGTACATACTGCTGCAGTGGAACTGCCTGCTGCTGCACAACACCAGGCAACTGTATTTGTTCCATCTGTGACTGTAAGTGGACACTCTGCTGACATAGTGAATCCATTGGAAGGTCTGACTGTGCCTGTTGGTATGGGATTTGCTGTAGAATTGATTGTTGCACTGGATGGAAATGAGATGCTGGATGCTCAGCTTGACAGAGCTGTGTCTTTTGCTCTGAGGTTGAAGAAAGTTTGTTATAGGCGGTGTACTGAGGCAGTGATGCCTGCGGCTTTGTCTGTAGCAACTGTTGTTGCTGTAACAGAAGCTGTTGCTGCATCTGCGATTCATCAGTGTTTCCCTTCGGAGGCTGAAGCAAATAGGCTTCTGTGAGTGGTTGAGTTTGCAGTCCATGCTGCAGCATTTTAGGTTTCTGCATTGTTGGTAATTGGGATAAATGCTGCAGTTGCTGCACTTGTTCCCCTTGATTTAACATGCAAGAAGGCATAGTGGTCTGAGACAAATTGTCAGAGAGTGGTGTTTGATCTTCAGGCATGCTTTGCACTATAGAAGCAGCATCCTCAGAACCTACACCAAAACTGGATCCAAAGCTCATATCCTTGCTAGATGCAAAGGGATGGATATGATCAGCTACAGGAGGGGCTGTAACTTGAAATGAAGAGGCTTGATTGGATGCTGTGGCTTGGTTAGTGGTTGCAAAACCTATGTCTTGCATGACTGCATCTCCTGGAGACATGTTTAGTTTTGCTGGAACAGAGATGGTGGAGTCCAAGGTAGTCGTACCAAAAATAGAGACAGCAGGCCCCGAGGTTTGGACGGACACAGTGGAGGGAGGAACAGAGACAGCAGGACCCAAAGTTTGTACAGATACAGTAGAGGGAGGAACAGAGGACACTGGAAGTAAGGATGGAGAAAAACGTACTCCAGGCAGAGCTTCTGAGTACTGCGAATCCTCATGGTCTGAAGCTACAGCAAATGAGAAAAATAGGTTTCAAGCAGTATTAAGGCAATTAATATTAAACAAATCTATTTTTATTGTTTAATCTGACATAAAGACATACATGTTACTGTACAGTCTGTTACAGTGTGAATTGCACACAGTAAAACTTAAGGCTTAAGTGAATGTTTGAAATTGTACATGTTCATTATTTATTTAAATAATTTTAATCCTTGTCCTATAAAACAAACTCAAAGCCAATTAAAGAAGAAAAATTGCTAGTTCTGTACCTCGCTCAATCAGGCCCTGGTTCTCCTCTGCTGGTGATGGAGTGGAGACTTCACGATTAGACTGGGAGTCACGATGACGAATTGTCTGATTAATGAAAAATCGCCAGCGACCCACTGGAGAAGACTGAGGGGCAGAGTCTAAAATAATAGAAGAGACAGAAAACCACAAATGGGAAAAGAAAAAATGCAGCAACATAATCAATCTAACCAATTTCTAAATTAAAACCTGCCCAAGAGGACTCAGCTTCTTATTTAGATTCGACATTTAAAATATTATTTAGTAAACTATAATATTTTTGTTAAAAAATAAATAAAGTATTTAGAGCCATTATTCAATACTCAGTTATAGCACCTTTGGCAGCAATTACAGCCTCGGAATGTTTTTGGGTATGACGCAACAAGCTTTGCACCCCTGGATTGGGGGATATTCTGCAATTCTTAATGGCAAATCTTCTCAAGATGGGTCAGGTTGTATGGGGACCGTCGAGAGACAGCCACTTTCAGATCATTCTGGAGATGATCAATCGGGTTTAATTCAGGGCTCTGGCTGGGCTGCTGGAGGACATTCACAGAATTTTTCCTAAACCACTCGTGTATTGTTTTGGGCTTGGGCTTTTGTTATGAAGGAAGGTGAACCTTCAGCACAGTCCTGAATGCTGTGGAACAGGTATTTATTAAGAATATCTCTGTACTTTGCTCCATTCAACTTTCCCTTGACCCTGACCAGTTGCCAAGTCCTTGCTACAAAAAAAAAAACACTCCCACAGCATAATGCTTTACTTTTGGGATGGTTTTGGGGAGCTGATGAGAGGTGCCAGTTCCAAACAAAGCAGAGGCTTCCGTCTAGCCACTAGCCATATAACCCAGATTGTTTTAGGGCTGCAGTGATAGTTGTCCTTCTGGATGTTTGTGCTATTTCCAAAGAGGATCTCTGAAGCCCAGTCAGAGTGACCATTGTTTTTTGTTCTGATATGCAATGTCAGCTGTGAGGCCTTCTATAGAGAGGTGTGAGCCTTTCCAAATCATGACCAATCAAAAAACTTCTCCACAGATAGACTCCAATGAAGGTTTAGAAACATCTCAGCAACAATCCAGATTAATAGGAGGCAACAGGACACCTAATTACATTTTCAAGTTTTGTTGCATAGGGTCCAAATACTTATTCAAATGTGATATTTCCAGATATGGGGTAAGTGAGTGTAGATTAAGAATAAAAATTCAATTCAAAAGTGTAGTATTAGGCTGCAACCTAACAAAAGTGTAAATAGTAAAGTGAATTATCAACCCAATCTACAACGGACATTCAATACACTCACCTGTAGAACTTGATGGAGTGCTTACATGTAGCTGCTCTGAAGATCCATTCTGAAAGAGAAAGTGATGGCAAGAAAGAGAAAGAGAGGAGCATTGCAAGAAAACTGGAACTTGACCTCAACAAACCTAAATGTATTAGATGAATTTTAATAATCAAGAAAAGAACTAAGCATAGAATTTATTTATTTCATAGTTTCCATTCTCTTTCCTCATATGGTGCCCCTTAAAAAGAGTGCACACTTTTTTTTTTTTTTTTTATATAATTGTACAATAATGAAACAACCCAGACCTTTGACTGAGTGCTAAGGATCTCCTGGGATTTCTTCACTATAGACCTCATGTCCTCTACAAACTTTTCTTTCTCTGTTTCAAGGACAAAGTCCTCTTCGACCTATGGAGCACATCCACACAAAAAATCTCATTAACGCACTTTTATTCCATTTTCTTTACCAAATAAGTCACCTGCTAATTCATTTTCATCAGCCAGCTCTCCCAATCAAATGACAGATACTAGTCAGTGATAGTGAACATGTGAATTCAGAAACAGACACAGCATTAAATGGCAACATAACACATTCTAAGGGTTTATAGAAGTCTTATACATAAGAACTTTTATAAGTATATCTTTTACAGACATTTGCTCAATACATCTCCATAAATGGCTAAAGTTGCTGTGACTGGCAAAGAAGAAATTTTGGAGGAGCCCAATTTGTTTTCTAGCTCCTAATCACAGATGGTTGTGGCATCATTGCAAGATTGCAAGTTCAAATCTGATGAAACAGCTGTTCATGGCCAGGAACCAAGAAGGCAAAACAGGCTTGACGGGAAGAGTAGCAAACATTTTTTCTATTGCACTTATTGGAAATAGCAAAAAAAATTGCTTTCATTTATCGAGCAAAGAGAAAAACATTTATTTAAAATTCCATGCTCAATAACAATATGTTCAAAACCACATAAACCAAAATGTATACAAATCAAACCATGTAATCCGCTATATCTTCAGGTGCATCTTCCTCGATATCAAATTTGAACGTGACCATCTTGTTACTGTGAGTTTCGAGCTGGCACTCCACCATGTTTTCGCCAGTGTTTGACACCTGAAAATGCAAAAACAGTATTTTTTCTTCTGATAATTGCTATAGCTAATTAATAAATTTTCTGCAATGAAAAATACAGGAAAATTTTTTTCAAAAGAACTAATGTTTACCTGCAGCATGGTCAGCTGAAAGTGAGTGGCTCTCTCAGGCCGTTGGTAAGAAGACCTGCGTTGAGTCTTTAATTTTTCCAGCTTTCCATTAATTAAGGGTAATGGAGAGTCATCTTTACTGACTAGAGTAGAGCTGGAAGCAAAAATTGACAAACAAAAAAAAACCAACTCTATATAAATCTTTGAAAAGATATCAAAGAAAAGTTCCTAACACATGAGTTCAAAAGATAGGAACTTAAGTGTCTGAAACATACCCTACTAAAGAATGTCGGTTGGTAGATTGGTTTGGGCTCTCCTATTCGTTTAGTTGAAGAGACAAACAAACATAAATACAGGGGGGAAAAAAAATACCAACAGAAAAGAAGGCAATCAGCTAAACTGCTAATATAAAAATTCCATTAAAAAAAGCAAAAGCAAAACTCTACAAAATCTATAGACACAAAGCTTTGAGAAATAGCAAGCTTAAATCTGTAAGTATATGTTTGATTTAGTGGATGTTAAGTTAAAATCATAGGGTACCAAACAGAAATGTTAATTTGCTTTTCAAATAATTTAAATTGAGATAATTGTTTATAATATTTGCTGGTACAGGATGTCTTAAAGCACAGTTACAATAAATGTTACATTGATAAGGATAAGCATTTGTACCTGTGCAATGCCCGACAATGCAGGGTCACAGTCTGCCAGTAAGTTTGAGGGAAGGGCAGTGCCATTAGAACCGGGGAGCTGTGAAGCACTGGTAGGAGGCAGGGAAGGAACTATATTGTTTAGCCCAGCCTGGCTTAGCTGTGTTTCAGCCGGCACGAGGACTTCTGAAGCAGTGGGGGCAAGGTGGGAGCCTGATAAGTTGGTACTGTTGAGGGACGTATGAGATGGGCTGGAGGTTATCTGCAGGGATTGCAGGGCAACCTGAGAATACAGTGGCTGCACAGATGTGCCTGCAGTCTCAGTGTACATGTCTGCATGTGATTGAGCCTGTGATTGCACATGTGTTTGTATGTGGGGATGTGCCTGTGACTGAGTACATGTCTGGCTGTGAGAATGGGAAAGCAAGATTGACTGGGGCTGATGTTGTGGGGAAGGTGGTAGGCCTGCTACAGCATGACTATAAAGTGCTGCAGTCTGAACTTGTGTTTGACAGGCTTCCCTTTGTAAGTTTTGTGATGCCACACCAGGGTGCAAAGTGGATGATAAAGGAGATGACTGTTGGTTGAGATCTAGAGCCACAGCAGTTTGGTGGGATGGTGGAGGTTGCTGAATAGACGACAAAATCTGGGCCTGAACCTGAAGCTGTACTGGTTGCTGCTGCAACTGTTGGATTTGGTGTGGTTGCTGTTCATACTGTTGAATCATTTTGGGCTGCACATGGGATATAGGCTGCATGGCAGTCTGAAGAGTGATGCCACTCGGCTGTTGCTGTCCCTGCAGGGCAGGCTGTGTCTGTGCTTGAACTTGATTTTGAGCCTGACCAGTCTGCTGTAAGTACTGCTGTGTGGTAGGTACTGTGGCAGGAACTACAGTACCTGCGGACACAGCAATGGTAGTTGGCACTGTTACTGGAGACAAAACCATTCGCCGATACTGATGTTGTTGATGCTTTGCACCTTGTGTAAAATCAATTTGCACTGGCTGAATAGTGTGTTGACCGAGTTGTGGGGTATGAAGATACTGCACTGTATGCAAGGCAGAAGGGGCCTGAACTTGAGACTGAATTTGGTTTGATATTGGAGTTGATGCTGGTATCCCTGGAACTTGACAAAGAACAGGGTGATGTGGCATAACTTGAGCTTGAAGATTCTGTCCCTGTACAATCATTTGAGTCTGTGATTCACTTGTGACATATGCCTGGGAATGTACTTGTGGCTGAGCTGAATCCTGTCTCTGTATTGGAATCGGAAACGCCATGTGAATCGCGTTAGTCTGTGCTACGGATGAACTTGCAGATTGTGGTGCTGAGAGACTGTGGGGCTGTAAAGGAGTTTGACTATGCATTTGTAATGCATCACCTTGTTGTATTGGACCTTGAGCCTGAGGTGCTGACAGAGTCAGTGCATGTTGGTCAGTGTGTACAGGGGCTTGTAACTGACTTGAAATTTGGGAAGTAATCATTTGTGATGATGACTGAGCACCAGTGGTTACTTGCGACTCTATAACCGAAATTCCATCTTGCTGCCCAGAAAGGACAGTTTGTTGCTCTGCTTTGTGTTGAGTAACATTTTTTTCCGACTGAAGGGGCTGTTGTAGTAACAAAGCTTGCTGCTGCTCATGCTGAAGTAAAATCTGCTGCTGCTGTTGAACAGTCTCAAGACTTACGGTTTGCTGTTGCCTACTATGTTGCTGCACAGGGGCTACTTGTTGGTCCAAATGTTGATTCTGGTGTAAAAATAAAGCTTGCTGTTGAAGATGTTGTTGCTCTTGCTGTTGTTTAAGTAGATTCTGCTGTTGCTGTTGAACAATGTTAATAGTAGCAGCTTGCTGTTGTCCACTGTGATGTTGCCCAGGGACTACATGTTGGTTTGACTGTTGTTGTTGTTGTAAAAACAATGCTTGCTGCTGAAGGTGCTGCTGGTCCTGCTGTTGCCTCAGTAGAGCCTGCTGCTGAACAGACTGAAGAGTAACAGTTTGCTGTTGTCCACTGTGATTTTGCCCAAGGCCTACTTGTTGGCTTGGCTGTTGTAAAAACAAAGCTTGCTGTTGAAGCTGCTGATCCTGCTGTTGACTGAGCAAACCCTGTTTCTGAATAGACTGCACAGGGGCTACTTGCTGGTCCAGCTGTTGATTTTGTTGTAAAAATAAAGGTTGCTGTTGAAGATGTTGTTGCTCCTGCTGTTGTTTAAGTAGATTCTGTTGTTGCTGTTGAACAATGTCAATAGTAGAAGCTTGCTGTTGTCCACCGTGATGTTGCCCAAGAGGTACTTGTTGGCTCAACTGTTTTTGCTGTTGAAAAAATACAGCTTGCTGCTGATCTGGTTGCTGCTCATTTAAAGCAGGCTGCTGCTGTTGAACCGTCTCAAGAATTACAGCTTGCTGGTCCCTATGTTGCTTTTGTAAAAATAAAGCTTGCTGAAATCGTTCCTTTTCCTGGTTTTGGTTGGGTAGTGCCTGCTGTGACTCTGTATTTTGTTGTTGTTGTTGTTGTTGTTGTTGTTGTTGTTGTATAAGAACCTGCTGTTGCATCTGTAATTCTCTCTGTTGTTGTACCAATATATGCTGCTGTTGGTCAATATGTAGCTGAAATGCTTGTTGCTCAGATTGCTGCTGCATCTGAAGTTGCGAAATGTTCTGCAATACAGACTGCTGCTGCTGTTCAAGCTTTTGCTGACGTAGTAAACTCTGCTGCTGATCTATTTGGTGCTGCTTTTGACTTTGCTCTAATTGCTGTTGCTGTTGAAGGAGCTGAACATGTTGTAAAAAAACTTGATTTTGCTGTTGTTCTAGCTTCTGTAATAAAGCCTCTTGCTCTAATTGTTGTGACTGTTGTTCTGTCTGTTGTTGTGGTAATAGCAGGTTCTGATATTCTAAATATGGTTGATTTTTCTGTGATAAAGACTGCCGTTCAAAATGCTGTTGCTGTAGAATTATTTGCTGTTGTAGCAACATAGCTTCTTGTTGCTCCAAGTGCTGCTGCATTAGTGCCTGCTGTTGTTGCTGCTGCTGCTGCTCCCCTGCCGGTTGTAAAATAGCTTGCTGCTGTACTTGCTGCAACAATGGTGGATTCTGTTGCTCCATCTGCTGCGTCACTACAGAATTCTGGTGTTGTATTGGAATTGGCTTCTCTTGCTGCCCTATCTGTTGTTGTGAATATATTTGATGTTGGTTCTGCTGCTCCATATTCTGTATACTTTGAACTGTTTGTTGTTGCTCTGCAAGTGGTAACTGTGGGGGAGTTGAGTGCATCATGGCTACATTTTGGGGTTCAGCATGACATTGCACATACAATTGTTGATGGTGGTGTTGCAACAATTGCAGGTCCTGCTGTTGTTCCATTGAGAGTTGCTGAATGGAGGCTTTCCGTTGGACCTGTTGTTGAATTACAGACTGCTGTGGTTTTGGTACTCCTGCTGATTGTTGTGCATATACCTGTTGCTGTGGATCTATCTGCTGAGGGTGCACCAAAGTCTGCTGTTGATGGGTTAGTATATATTGTTGCTGTGAGACACTTGACTGCAGCTGCTGCTCCTGCAGAACTAACTGTGCATTCTCTATCTGCTGTTGTGACATTCCAGCTGAAGTAGGGGGCTGTTGAATTGATATCCCCTGTTTTTGAATTTGCTCCATCTGTTGTAATGATGTTGGTGGCTGTTGTAGCAATGTAGTCTGCAGATCCAAAACTACCTGATGTTGTGGTTGAACTGCCATTTGTTGGGGCAAAATTTCAGTTTGTGGCAGAGGGGCAATGTTATGCTGGCTCTGTTTATTTTGTGGCATCAAGTTGCTTAAAGATGATCTTATTGGGTCTGCAGAAAGAATACTAATGGAGGCCTGGGGTGAAACTGGGTTTAAGTATGACTGTGTGTGTATAAGAGGAGCATGAGAAGTGACTGCCTCGCCTGGTTGGGGAAGTGCCGCTTGTGTTATATCTGTGGGATGTGGGGCCAGTGACTGCAGGCAAGTATGAATATGGCAATCATTGGAGACAGCATGTGGAAAGGAAAGGGGAAAAATGTAAGAATACGGATTAGTATGGATCATTAATCATCCAAGGGTAAGAGGACAATGTAGAACCTAAGGCTCAGTGCATGCTATCAAAATGCGTCAAAAACAGTGCATATCATCAATTTTTTTTTAATGAAAACAAATCCAAGGCCTCTAAATGATGCATGTACAAATTGAATGTACATGATCATTTAGATAACTTAAAATTGCGAAAAAATAAATCAATAAACAAATAAACCCAATAAAATAAACGTTTTATACAATTGACAAAATATGTCAGGGTTTCTAAAAGGTTTCTAAGTCTAAAAAAGTTTACAATTTAAAAATAAATTGGAAAATTTTTTACTTTCAGGCCTCTAATTCTTAATGGTCTTAAAAAGGTCTTGAATTTGAGTGAAACCTGCAGAAACGCTGCATATGCTGTATAAAAGATAAGAAACTAATATATTTTTAAGGATTATAAAATAAATTCGAATGGCTGTATATGCTGTGAACTTGCACAGTGTCAATACATGTTTAAAATCACTATACCAAGTTTATTTGGCTTGGTTTGGATTGCTTAAACATGAATGCTCTTAAATCCCACCATTATATATAATAAAGTGACACTATTAGAAGTGTAAACAATACATTCTGATCAATTTGGATTAATATATTGGCTTCACGATTCGATTAGTTTCTGTTTAGTTATCCAAAATCTTTGAAAATAATTTGAATAAACTAAAAATAGATTAAATTTTATAAACAGTCTTTGACTCAGGGAAAATATCTGATATTTCTGAAAGAGACTCAAAAGCTGTCTAAAATACCAAAGTTCTGCAACTTTTTTCTTGGGGTTAGACTTCAGATAGAGTTCTTTTTAAGTGTTATAACATGGTTGTGTAACCAAATATAGCATAATGTATGACAATCATTATGACCCAGAGCAATCAGACCCAGAGTGCTCGTTGGATATTTGAATTCTAAAGGTTGAGCAGAGTGGGACCTCTGGTGTTCACACAGTGAAAACGCATTAAAATGCATAATTAATAGAATGCTGTTTTTCACAGTGTGCATCACACACTGCCGTGATTCGCTTTTGCATTGCATAGCGTTGTGTCATGACGGAAAACCTCAGAGCAGCAAAGAGTTCGCAAAATACCAATATGGAAATTCAATGGAATAAATTTGTGTTTTACTAATATTATATACACCCCTCAAAACACAGTGGCTGTATGCGTAACATTAGCACTACTTCATAATATATATTTTATACTGTATGCACAAACGGCACCATATATCCCATATGACAAAACAACTAATGTATATATTATAATATACTAATGAATGTACCTTTCCATCATTATCAAGTCTGCCTGGACAAATACATAAATCTGAAGTACACTGTGTCCAGTTCTCCAATTGAAGCAAATAAAGAGTAAGAACAACTGGATACAGTGAAGTCAATTACAAGGGAAAATTGCTGCATTGTACAAGACGTGACCTGTGTTGTGACTTTTATTAGGGCAATACGTACAGATGTTCCAGTGGGATAGCTGGTCTGTGTGTTAGCAAAAGAGATCCCAGAGTCTCCTGCAGAAGAAAATGGTTCTCCACTAATTGCAGAGAGGTTCTCCGTTTCTGAAAAATGCATGGAAAACAACTACTTGATGTCATATGATTGAAAAAAGAAATAATCGTCATATAAAGTTGCACATTCAAGGTCTCATAAGACAAGTGAGATGTCTGTAAACAGCACCTATTAGGCCTTGTGTGTTGTTCATGGGGATCTGTTGTCGGGTGTGTTGCTCCACCTCTGACAGGTCCTCTCCCTCCCTGTGCCCCCCAGTGATGCCCAGAGTGGCAGCAGTAGGAACTACAGAAGCCCCAGGACCCAAGGAAGAGGGGAAAGAAGTATAACTAGTGGTGACGGAAACAGGAGCCAAAGCAGAGTCCCGCCTTTCCTCTAGGGTTCGCTGTTGTCGCGTTGCCCGGAACTTCTTAATCTGAGTTATCTTGTCTCGGATTGACTTTCCCACCACCTTTGCGTCACTCTCATGGAAAAACCCAGACTTGACCTAGAAAGTGCAGGAGAATAAATGCTAACTCCAAAATGTGCTGCTGCTAAATCGAATATCTCAAAAGTATTACTAAAGCAATTTCTATTTATTTCATGGCTCCCTCACCATCTCTAATGCAACTTCCTCTGCGCTGTCATTCTCCAGGTTGTAGCTGAACTCGATGGCCTCATTGTCCTTATGCTTGCCCTTCAGTTTTTTAGGCTCCTCCACCCAAATGCGCAATGCCAAACAATCCTGACTGCCCGTGTCCTCTTCCGCCAACTCCACTCGCACACCTGTGTCCTCGCCAAAGAAAGTATGGTTGAGCAGGTCCTTAATGGAAAGCCTAAGTGGAAAACAGCCATAATGGAACGGCATTACTTATATGATGCGTAACATTTCTGCATGCTATAAGAAAAAGAGATTTTTTAAAAATATGCGCTTACCGCTCGCATCGGTTCTGCCGAATGCAGCCCTCGATGATCTCTTTGATTTCTGGATCGTTCACTTTATTAAAACTAGCCGGCTTGATCCCCTGCAAACATGAAGTCTGTCGTTCATTTTCGGTAGAAGGCGTCCGTTTGTAATCAAGAATTAGGCAGAATTGGTACAAACATTTTAAACCAAATCAAAACATTCAGTACAAAAGCAATAATGAAAACCATTTGCTTCCATTGAGCCTTACACTGGTGACCTTGCGGTAGATCTGAGCGGCATTTTGGCACTCAGAATAAGGATACTCGGATGTAGCCATCTCAAGCATGCACATGCCAAAGGCATAGACGTCCACAGACTCATCATAGTGTTCTTCATACATTTCTGGGGCCATGAACTCTGGGGTACCTGAGCAACGAAACCATAGTTAGAATTCGAGTCCTTTTATAAGAAATATATCTGCTGAATACGAAACATGTACTCGCAGCAGTACTATATTGAGATCAGCAGTACTATATTGAATTCCAGTGAGAACACATTCAAATATAATATAGCGTTCGCATACACAATTACCCATCCCTCTACATCAGATACTTGTCTATCGCTCGTTGAAAGTGAAAGCTTGCAATTCCACATGATATTAGGAAATGGACAATACACACCCAAGTATTTATTGCTTTTTCTGTTGTGAACATTTGAACTACCCCTAACAATTAGCTTCAAAATCAATAAGTTATTGACAGCAGTGTGAGCAAGCACACAAAAATCGATAATGTCGAGCTGGAATAAATGCTGAACAAAAAAAGCAACGAGCGAGGACTTTGGATTTAAACAGAAAAGACGTGCGAACAAAACACGAATTGGCAGCAAAGCCACCGCATAATCACCGCAGATTAAATACGTGGCAGCTACAGTGATTACAGCTGTAGGGTTGTTACAACAGCAGTAATGAAAACAAATCTACGTCACAAGTAAAACCGGGAACGCACCGATCACACTCTTAGCAAAGGAGGTCCTCATGAGCGTAGCCAGGCCTAGGTCACCGATCTTCACTGAGCCTGTGGGGCCTGTGATAAAAATGTTGTCGCACTTTAGGTCACGGTGCACGATGGGCGGCGTACGCGTGTGCAGAAAATGCAGACCCTTCAGGATTTGCCTGCACCAGCTGCGCAACACCTTCGGCTTCATAACCTTAAAGCGCTTAAGGTACCTGAAAAGCACAGAGCAATCAGGCAGAACAGGTTACAGCATAATAAACATTTTAACATCCTGTTTGAACACCTTTTTTTTTTCTTTCACAATACCTACATAAAAAAAAATATCCGGATGTTTATAATGAATTTGAACTGGCAAGTGTTAGTCAGTCATGTGATCAAGAATGGGTTTATAGCAGAACAGCTTACAGCACGTCACCATAGAAACTAAACTCGCTGAAGACAAGGTCCCCGACTCTGTCGCTGTAGCCTTTAGAGTATAAATAACATGAGTGTCTGATTCATTGCGACGTGTGGATACTGACGTTTTAAGTGTACCGGAGGTCATGAGCTCCGTGACGAGGACGATGCACTTCTTTCCTCGGACGGTCGACTCCCAGAAGTCGTAGAAGCGCACGATGTTTGGGTGCTGCAGGCCTTTTAGCATTTCGGCTTCCTCTTTGAAGCGCTGCTGCTCAGCCTTGGTCAGCTTTCCATCCTGAACATGGCACACACATGTACATACACACACAGCTCAGACTGGGCCATGGCATCACATGAGACACTATAATGTTTATTTAATGGCATTTTATTAGATGTAATTCAGCCCTTAAATTTATTAAGATATCGTGAGGTCAGGTATTTTTTTCTCTTACAATAACTAAAGGAAGCAAATCATAATTAAACAATTTGTGGTAATCATGGTACATGGATAGAACAGCATGGATTAGCATGAGATTTTAAGTTGCCCTTTGAAAAATGTGCTTATTGTGACGAAGGTTGGATGCTTTGCACCAATTCTTTTGTTCTGTAAGAATGTAACCCTCCAAAATATGCTCGGTTATGCAGGCAGCCCGGGGTAGGAGCGGGGCGATTTTAGAGGGCTCAAACATTTGGAAGAGTGCATGCTTTTCAAAGCCATGTATTCCTCTCTGCATTCCATACCGCTTCTGACCAGTAGATGGAGTAAAGTTGTGTAAAGTCATGCGGCCAGGCAACACCCAGCCGCAGCAGGTAGATGCATGTATGTGTTTTGCCAGTCGTGATGATATTTTCCTATCACTAGAGATATACCCTGAAAACCTCTCTGGGTGATGTAAATTCCACAAAATGGTAATTATCTTAACAAAAATCACAGACAAATCAATTGTGATGTTTTCAATGCATTCAAATTAAATCAGACATTTACTTATAATATAGCAGAACAATATGGCAGAGGACCCTCATCAGGCTTCGGGGTCATGTCATGGATTTGGACTGTAGCTAATGGTAACAGTCTGCTACATTGACTCAGGACTACAGCTTGCTCCTGATCACCATCACTGCATCCCATCGTATATCTGCAATAAATGGACACTCGGTGCAACCCAGATGAGGATGGGTTCCCTCTTGAGTCTGGTACCTCTCAAGGTTTCTTCCTTAAGCTATCTCGGGGAGTTTTTCCTTGCCACACTCGCCACCGGCTCGCTCATCATGGACAAACTTACACTTATAAAGAACATTCATTTTTTTATCACCACATTATCTATGTAAAGCTGCTTTGAGACGATGTTAAAAGCGCTATACAAATAAAAATGAATTGAATTGAATGTCAATTTTGAACTTGTTCATGAGAGAAACTGCCATAACACCAATGAAAGGATAGAATTTCTCCAAGGACTCTCATCCGTCCAATCCAGATAATGGATGGTCATAAAAATGAATGATGAAAAACCAGAAAACATCTTGGGCTTAACGAAGTGGTGTGTTAATTACTTAAATGATACCTAGTTAGTAAGTAAAAAAACGACTAGTCGCCTATTTGAAGAAATCTCCTAACTTCTAATGAACTAAGTAATTAACTCCTTTATAACAAGTTAATAACAGAACTCCTCAATCGAATAAGGTTAAGTATAGTTTCTAATAATATTTTCGAACTGAACCTAAAACAGGTGCTTCCTTGTTTTCTACTTCACGATCCTTAAATTTATGAATGCATTTTCATTGCTTCATCATATGATATTTACCATGCACAATCTCCTCATCATGTTTTACTGACAAACAGAATCATTTTGCGATTTGACTGAAATGGAAATGATGGATGATGAAAAATGTTTTTTGGATGTTCTTTCTGAACCAACCACTCTCCATCTTCTCCATCTGATGGAGAATAATTGCTCAAAACATCCAGAAACATCAAGTAGCACACAATGGATGCTAGCATAAACACTGAGCACAAGGTCATCCTATATACATCAGTGAACTATAAAGCGGTGAATACCATCTGTTGGGGTCTAGGGGACATTTGGCAAATTTATACAAGGAACACAATGTATTGCGATTACTTGACCCTGTTATTCCCTCAGTATTGGTTGGCGGTGGTTGAGTCTGACCTCTGTAGGTCAACAGGATGAAGAGGTCACAACCTAATAACCATGACAAACCTTGTGTAAAACCAAGAATAAATAGGAAGAACACAACAAACTCTGTATTGTGGCACATGGGGAAAAATGGACAATGGGTTTAGTGATGTACTGCATTAAGTAGTTTGGTTTCTGCTTGTGGTCCAGGAGGGAATAAAATGATTTATAAAATGCTACATCCTCCATCTGAATCTCCTGTAGTCTCAAAAATAGTGGTTCTCTAAATGCAGTCTTGGGACTCCCATGGGTCTCTGAATCTCTCGATTATTTATTTCTATCCTAATTAGAAACTATAACTGCTGCTTTATATAAAATTAGTTAAATGAATAAATAAATAATTTTTTTATTAGACATGTGTCTTGTAGGGGGGGAACAGACAGGAATCGTAAACACGCACACAGTCATTTTTTCCCAACCTTGGCTCCCAATTTGGCAGCCTACATAGGGTGTGAAGTGCTTGCCAGGTTTCCTGTTAAAAGTCCATTGCAACCTTGGGACACATTCCTGATCCAGATATGAGAAAGATTTCAATACGTTTGGCAAATTGGGGAAAAAAAGTTATATATGAAAAAGTAAAATTTAGATATATGTATATCTTTCTTTTCGGCTTCTCCCGTTAGGGGTCGCCACAGCGGATCCTCCGCACGTTTGATTTGGCACATGTTTTACGCTGGATGCCCTTCCTAACGCAACCCTCCCCAATTTATCCGGGCTTGGGACCGGCACTAAGAGTGGCTGGGGATGGTTCCCTGACCGGGAATCGAACCCGGGTCGCAGCGGTGGGAGCGCTGCATCTTAACCACTAGACCACCAGGGGACCTTAGATATATGTATATAAAAAAAAAAAAAAAAAAGGTAATTTCCTTTACTCATGGGTGACTATATTTATTTCTTCAATTATGAGCCTAAAATAGATCATGGATGCACAACCATGCTCTAAATAGTCCCACTGTAACATTTTGCTGGCCCTTATTCTACTTGTTTTCTACTAAAATCCAATAAAATATGCTGTTTTTACAGCATCTCGGTTTACTTCCAGTTGTGGAAGTATGGCATTGTTTCAGTCCCTTATAGAAGTTTCCATGACTCTTGTGCATTTCATTTATTTCTGCATCCTGTGACGTCTATTGTCTCTTTAAGGTTCCTCAAGGACGGTAAGTGTTACCAAGATTTTCCTGCATAAGTATGAGTGTGTGTTGAGCTTAAGGTTATCTGAGCGTTAAGGTTATGTCCTATCAGTGCCTGTGAGAGCAATCCCAACACTCAGTGAATATATATGTAATGGCGCCTTTGTGTCTAGGTTTTTGTGTGTGCGTGCGTGTCCATCCTCAGCAACTTGTCCTAGCGTTCGGTGTCTGAGAAAAAAAAAAAAAAAGTCCACTTGCCAAACCAAATTCAGTATTGTTTATCAATCTTTTTCAATGAAGGCAAACGTACACGCATACTCATCATCCATGACATCATAAGGCACTTAGTTAACATGATTACTTGATGTTAGCGTTATCTCTGGAAAACGATTTTAAGTAAAAATCGTTGCATCCTCATGAATCCAACCGACACTTTCTGATGACATCTTTAAATCCGTCCTAATCCTTATGGCCCCTGCTTTCAAATGGCCTTTAATTAGATTACGCATCATGCACTCAGTGTAATGGTTGGGGGGAGAAAAAAAAAAAAAGTGTTGGTGCACAGACAGGATGAATGGAGGCAAAGACAGCAGAGGAAGAGAAATGAAGGGCTAACCTTTAAGACGACGAAACAGAGAATGAACAAAACAGAATGATAGAGTAGGTGCACTGAGGAAGTGAGGAAAAACAAGGAATAAGGCTTTTTTTGGTTGTTGTGGCAGACCAATGGATATAACGTTCCCACACATAATTAGGACATGCCTCAGGGTGAATAAGAAATGCAATCGCGTATAGCCATGAATTGCTTTTGACGAGTCTGTAGGCCCGCGAGTCAAAGACGTCATGCAACGCGGAGTTGTTGTGCTACTGGGTGGCAGAAATGGTTGCGTGCTCATGTTTTTAAAAACACATGCTACTGAATCAGACCTTTCAAAGCCAACAAACTAGCCAAGCTAACTATCATATCAATTATAACCAAAAATGTAACAGGCTTAGCTTAGCTAGTAAACATGCCTAATTTATATTGCTCCCACAAAAGTATGCAGCTCATCAAAAAATCCACATCAGCAAACTAGCTAACTACGGCCAGAGAGTCGGATTTCTTTAGTCACGTTTCCTGTAGATAATAGAAGTCTATGGCTCGACGTTTTCACCTCTATGAAACCATTATAATTATAGGGTTAAAACAGCATTCGAAAGAAATATAAAAGTAATTACTTGGTGTTATTTGGTTCTTGTTTGTGTTTTTTACATTAAGCCAGGTTTAGCTTTCGCATGTGACACATTATAAAACTCATTTCCCAATTCCCTCTTTCTTTATTGTAGAAATGAAGGACCAGGATCAAGACAAAGGTTCAAAGACCAAAAGCCATACCAGGGCTTCATCTGACTTGTTTTTTTGTGTGTGTGATTTCCAAAACTCATGGAGTTTTTAAACATTTTCTTGTACTGAGAAAAGAACAGAAAATGACACATTATATGGACAAAAGTTTGTGGCCTGACCACGAGATTTGACTTTGCTTTTTAAAAATCCCATTCCACATTTAGTCCCTATTTGCTGTTATAACCTCCACTATTCTGGGAAGATGCGGCACTAAAGCTTTGCGTACTTGAGGAGATGTGTGTTCATTCAGCCATTAGGGTGTTAGTAAAGAAGTCAAGTATTGATGTAGGGTGAGGAATCCTGTGGTGCAATCAGCATTTCCATTTCCAATTTATCCCAGGTGTTCTGTTTTTGGGTTTGCTATTGTCATGCCATTACATTCCATATAATTTGCACTTTTATATCTATATAGATGGATAGATGGATAGATAGATAGATAGATAGATAGATAGATAGATAGATAGATAGATAGATAGATAGATAGATAGATAGATAGATAGATAGATAGATAGATGTCTTATGTAACATGTAATGCTACCGTATCTAAAGACATCCTATACAATTGTGTACCTTCAACAGAACTACATACGGCTGGAAAAGTCAGGTGTCTCATTGATGCATTGCATATGGGTGCAACTGTAAACAAAGAATACAAAGCAAACAAAGAATCTCTGGATTTGCTCAAGGCCTGAAGCATAGCAAAGCCCATGAAGATGAGACGGCTTCTTGTGGAATGGCAGGTCACACTAAAGGCAGGCACACTAAAGGCAGTCCGATTGTGGGCTGTGGTGGTGACCTGTTTCACCCTGTGGGCTCTTGGTTGAAACAGAGAATCATCCTGTGTCTGCACTGAGAAATGGACTGAAAAGAATAGCTGCTGTGTGGTTCAAATAGTACCATAAGGTGCATAGTGAAAACAAAAATTCTCCGGTCACTAGTGCATGCAGAGCAAGATCCCATTAATGATACCATTTCAGATCCGAATCATGCATGGCTTCTTAGAAAGAGATGGACTATTATCCACAGCCCATGCAAATAAAAAAAGTCAAGCACTTCATGCTATGCATCATGATTTAACAAAAGCATTTAGTCGAGCTGTGGTGGTCAGGTGCTCTTTAAAAGAGCTGGCTCACTGATCTCGCCGGAGAGCCTGAGGAAAATTGGAGTGGTGTGCATTTAGCAACTTTGCCCACTTCCTGCTCTCACTCAAATATGATCTTGTATCTTCACTTCTACAGTAAACACTCGGGCTTAATGGAATGCCTGGCTCCTTAGGGATCACTGAGTTAATTGTGTCCTTTCATCACTGTATATCTATATGTCTTCAGGGGTTTGCAGAAAAAAGAAGGAGGGGTGAATGGAGCTCACATTACAACCACATGCTGCAGTCGTGAAAGCAACACAATATCAACCGGCATGAGCAACTCTACACTTTGCATCCACAGTGAAAGTGTGTATGTGTGTGTAAGCATGTGCGTGTGCATACAGTCCCTTAGCAATTTAATAGTTGGTTTCCAAGATTAAATTGGCATAATCTATGAGCGATCAGACAAACAAGGTACAAGTTGAGAAAGGCTGTACTATATTTGTTACCTCCCAGACTGTTTTGTTTTTAGTTAGATATCGTTCAGCAATGAACATGGTATCGATGACAACAGAATTTCCATTTAAGACAAATGTCAAAATACACACACAATATATTATTTTTCGTTATTTGCCTTCATCATTGCACTATGTCCTAGTTACTAGTTCCTGCAGACACATTTATTGTAAAATATTTCTAATATTGTTACCAAATCTGTACGCTGAAGTCACAAGATTACACTGCGAAATCCCGAGTAAAAGCAGGTGAACCAGCAAATCTTTCAACACCAAATTCCAGAATGCATTGCGGCTTTATGACGCGGATCTACGGCTTAACTAGTCGGTGCCTTGGCTTGGTTACTTAGCAATCTGCGACATGCTGAGGGTGACGGCGTTGATGTCGGTATAAGCGTGAAACTTGAATCTTTGCAAGCCGATATGTGTGTGTCCCTCTGAACCGCTATCAGCAGGTACTGAAACCGCATTGTGGGCTGTGCTGGAAACATAAGCTACCAAATAAAGTGAAAAATAGGCCAAATGAAGTTCATGCAAAACAAACTGAAGATCAAGCGAATTATAAAAAGGTCAATAGGCATGGTGTGTGTGACATTTTCAAAACGAAACACTTCACTTTACACCTCCATCAAAACCCCACTATCATGTGGTATAACTAATAACGACAACTACTGTATTAAAATTCTGAATAAAACTACTTTCTGTTGCTGATCATCACTGATGCAATATGCTGAAGTGGAAGCTCACCTTCACATTTACCTATCATCTCTTTATTTCAAACCGTTTCATCGCTTAGGAAACTTGGGTGTGAAATGCACGATAAGGCAGTCAAGTTCCCTTATAGGACATAAAAACATGAATTAGAAAAAAATGTAAATTAAATATTGCATGGATGATATTTAGTGATCTTACTTTGCTTGTAATACTTTGTATTGAACTGTATTATGAGGAGCATAATGGCAACACTTGACATAAGAACATAGCCAATCTAATAGAATTGCATGTTTTATATAAATAAACTTTATGCACAGGATGACAAATGCAAAAAAAATATTTTATTAATAAACTTTACTAAAAACAACAACAACAACAACGACAAAAAAACAGGTCCATCTTGACCATTATTCCATTAGTCCATTATTTAAAGCCCTACTTGATTTGAAGTGACCAGTCGAATGCTCTTATAAAAAAATCTATAGGAACGAACCCATAACTGATATTGAATGGTGAACCACTACTGTTGCCAAATGACAAAAATCACTAACTCCTGGCTGGACCCCTTTGGCTCCCTCCAGCCCATGTAGCTGGAGCACTGACTGCTGTGTGCTCTGTGTTTAAACCTGGATGTGTATATGTTGTGTCAGAGGATGAACTGGGCCAGACTAGTCTAATCTGGGTCGAATGCATTCAGCCAGTTGTCTTTCTACATGGGTTGTGCTGCCTATGCAGACCTTTTGTTTTGGCCTGACAGGCACCCACTGTAATTACCTTCACTCATGCCTCTCCTGACCTGCATGAGCGCACACACACACACACACACACACACACACACACACACACACACACACACACACACACACACTAACAAATATTCCACACATGACAACAGAGTCTGCCATTGCAACGAGTAGAAAATAAATTCATGCATTTGTGCATACACATAAACAAAAGCACAGCATTTTACAAATGCCCCATTAAGCCCATATTCATATCATATATCTGAATAAACAGCTAAACTGGGAAAATTCACAAAACTATGACCGTCACCCAACATTAATCTATCGTGTAACACAAATACTCCAAATGCTAGCATGAAGGACATGAACGAAGTGAATTGAGTACAGCCGAGGAGGAGGTTAACGGAGGAGAATGCTGACCTACTAGAAACTTCCATTTCTTAGACTCTCCAGCTGAATGAATACATCTAATCCCTGACTGCGGAAGTCTGTTCTCAGTACTCACTATGCATAGCTGTAGGTGTGTGCAATTATTGACAGCAAAAGCAAGCTCTTGAATTTATACACAAGCAGGAGGAAACAGCACTGGGCCTGGTCTCACTGATTATCTTACTAAGTCATGTTCACATTATCGCCTTTTGTCCTTGTCTCATATTATCTACAGCTAATTTACGAGAGACACAGACATGCAGACATCTTGATATTTTAGTATTCGCTCATTATTCAAGTTTAATTATAACACAGGGGTGTGTAGGTGTGAAGTGTGGGGTGTGTATACACACACACACGCGCACACACACGCGCACACACACGCGCACACACACGCGCACACACACGCGCACACACACGCGCACACACACGCGCACACACACGCGCACACACACACAGAATTATAGAATAAAACATGCTATAATTTTATGTATTATACATATACAGTGCAACCTCAATACTCACGGGGGATACGTCCTATGAACCCTCACGCGTAACAAAAAAGAATCGCAAGGTTTTGACTACTTTTGATGGTTTTCAAGGGGAATTGTACATGTTCTGTACTGTAAACTCAACAAAAATTGTGGATTACTTGTCATAAATGTTTTATTTACTACTTTAAATGAATAATACAATAGGTTTTCAAACATTATTATGTGATTTATTAGTACAAACTCTGTTTTGAAATGTTACTCCGAACTTTCGAGCCACTCGCGGCTTCTCGAAAGCTATTAGATTTTTCGCGAGTTACTCTTGGGCCGGTTTCAAATGAAAAGTCGCGAGTGTCTATTAAACTATCGAGGTCGCGAGTGTCAAGGTCAGGAGTATCAAAGTTCCACTGTGTGTATATATATATATATATATATATATATATATATATATATATATATATATATATATATATATATATATATATATATATATATATTAGTATGTATACACCCCACACTTCACAGTTTAATTATAATTGAATAATGAGCGAATACTAAAATATCAAGATGTCTGCATGTCTGTGTCTCTCGTAAATTAGCTGTAGATAATATGAGACAAGGACAAAAGGCGATAATGTGAACATGACTAAGTAAGATAATCAGTGAGACCAGGCCCAGTGCTGTTTCCTCCTGCTTGTGTATAAATTCAAGAGCTTGCTTTTGCTGTCACTAATTGCACACACCTACAGCTATGCATAGTGAGTACTGAGAACAGACTTCCGCAGTCAGGGATTAGATGTATTCATTCAGCTGGAGAGTCTACGAAATGGAAGTTTCTAGTAGGTCAGCATTCTCCTCCGTTAACCTCCTCCTCGGCTCTACTTAATTCACTTCATACATGTCATTGATGTAACCATTTGGAGTATTTGTGTTACACGATAGATTAATGTTGGGTGACGGTCATAGTTTTGTGAATTTTCCCAGTTTAGCTGTTTATTTAGATATATGATAATATGAAAATCGGCTTAAAATTAGGGGTGTAACGGTACATGTATTTGTTTCGTAAATGTTCAGTACAGGGCTTTCGGTTCGGTACTGAACGCAATCCTTTTTACGTGCGGAACATAGTTACAATATGAGTTCCCTCAGGAACTGGAGTTAGCGCAGTGTCACTGTGGCTACTCACTCTGTACTCTAAATACATTTTTTTTTATGCATGCATGAAAACACAAACGTTTTTTTGTGGAAAGTTAGAATTAACCACACACTAAGTGATGTCATGATAATCCTCTGTAGGGCTCATCCTTCTCTCTCTCTTTTCTCTCTCTCCACACCCTATTGCTCATGGCAGGTTCCCTTACTGCAGCTTTGACACAGTGATAATACCTCCCCTGCACTTTTTAAAAATTTATTCAGTCATATTATATGAAAGCACACATGGAATCTCAGGGTATCAAACCTCCCAGTAGATAATCTGAGCTAGGTTTTATTTTACTTCCTTATAGGCAGGATAGAAATCTAAGAAGCAACTAGCCTAAGAAGAACCACATTCATTACCATAAGAGTGTATTTGCTTTCACAGATTTCATTCATCGGTCATCCATGATTTATTCTGGTAGCAATAAACGACAGATTTGTAAATATTTTGAAAAAATATGCTATATTTTCATTAGAAGATATTAATAAATAAATAATCTTTTTTTTGTGTGCATGTGTGAGGGTGTGGGAGTAAATGGAACTAAGAAAAACCCAAAATAACCTAAAAATCACGAATCTATTGGTCACGGTTTATCATTACTTCTTGCAACAGGGGACTGAAGAAATAGTATTGCGCTTCTTCCTGGTGGAGGCTGTGAGACATCATACATCAGGTAGATTTCACTTGTTTGTGATGCTACAGTATATTTCATGAAGGTGCCATGAAGAATTGATGTGATGTGAATGAATTTCCCCACACAGCAGAATAAAGGTAAGGGTTTTTTTCTATTATATAAATAAAAGAAAACCTAGTTACTTTGTCTATATCCAAAAAAACCCAGGTAAAAGGCAAAAACAGAAAAATTGGAAAGTGAATGACTGGAAGAACGTTGCAGTTGTTTTGGAACAGGGAAGGTTGGAGACTTATTCTGGGTGTAAGGAATACTGAACAAACATGGCTACCATTCCATACTTCAACCCCATGAAATTACATCTGGACTGCATCTAATTGAAACCAACAACATCCCGAAGCATACGTCCAAGTTCTGTAATCGTTATTTGGAGAGCTAACAGTTGGCGGAAGTGTTCTCTGTCATGGAATGGCCTGCCCAGTCCCCGGACCTAAATCCTATTAAACTGCTCTGGAAAACAAATCTCCAACAAGAGAAGATCACCTTTGGCAAGTTTAACAAGAGGCAAAGAATTTCAGCTGAATGTCTGGAGAACTGTCTCAAAGCCAAGAATATAAAGCTATTATTCATGCTTAGGGAGGATTTTTCAATAAAATAAAGTGTAACATCTTTACGTAAATCTCCATACCATTAAATTACCTAATTTGTTGTATATAAACAAAATCAACTTGCATGGGTCTCTCTAAAACCATAGCCCTGTACATTCACACTAACAGTCTGACAAGCCAGGGTTCATTTTCGCTTGAAGTTTGTGTCACAACGCCACCGTTCCTGTTACAGTGAAAGTGACATTTGATTCGAAATAGTTATGACAACTGTGACTAATCCAAGTCATGTGGATATAAAGGATTATTTATATATGGCCTAAGTCAGCCTGTCCAACCTTGCATTCTCTACTCTTGTAAATGTATTCTTTTTGCTATTAATTTTACTACATCGTACTTACTAAATTATGAAGACCTGAATTATGAACACTTTCAGGCTTTCAAGGTTTAATAGATGTTAAGAGATACTTTAACAGGCCAATTTCCTCCCTTATGACTTGGTTAAGCTCAAGGCGGAGCGAAGGGGGAAGGAGGATGGAGCCTGGCACGGCACTCGAATGCAGAGATTAGCCAGGTCCACAGTGTGGATTTAGCTCTAAACACATGACAGACTACGCCTTGCACACAAAGCAAACCAAACCTGCTGAGAAACCGAACAAAATCCACAGTAATTGCTTTACTTGCCTTCACTCACAAACAGCATTTTACAGCTTCTAATTATGGACCAAAAAGTCGCCGTTATATAGATGCCAGTTTTCTTTCCAATGATAATTTCACCATTATAACAAGTGTATCTTATATCTTATACACATTGTATCTTATATCTCTTAAACACAGTTTCAGCTTGGTACTCAATCGCTTCTCCTTCTGCATTCATTTCTGAAAATGACTTTTAAACATGAACGTGGTGTGTTTGTGTTCCACCAGTTTTCTATTCAAGGTCTATATTTGAACACGTGTTTTTGTATACAACATCGAATATACATGAACACCTGTACACCTGCACATTCATGTCTTCTAATCAGCTAATCACAAGGCAGCAGTGCAATGCATAAATTCATGCAAACACACGTCAAGAGCTCTGAGTACTGTGCAATATCAGAATGAAGAAAAGGTGTCCTCTCTGTGATTTTGGTTGTGGCCTGGTTGGTGGTGTCAGATGGACTGGACTAAGTATTGTGGAAAAAGTTGATCTGGGATTTTGCACACATAACTGTTCAGACAGAAAGTTGGATAAAACAAAAAAATATTGAATGAGTGACAGTTCTGAGAGGGAAAATTCCTTGTAGATAAGAGATTGCCTACAACAGCAGATAAACGCTCAGATCTCCTTGTCTGTCAGCCAGGAAGACGAATTGAAAGCTATAATATGCACAGGCCCATCAAAAAAATTAAAATAATTATAGCCTCAGATTGCTGTTCCTGCCTGATATGATGTGGTTTCTAGCTGTCAGAACCCTCCCACCTCAAAGTCTGATATGTTCTTAGATTATTTATTTTTTGTCTGTGGTTTTAAAAAAAGTACATATTTAAGTTACTTTAGACTTCCTCTACTTGCTGATTGTGTAAATGCGTATACAAGGAGTTGTACATGGGTTCATATAAAACTAAAGGGCGAGCGTATGTATAAACAAACAGCTGTATGTTTATTTGGCGAAATGTTTCATTCGTATTTTGTAGCTTTTGTCATTTTCAATATGAGAAATAGTTTTTTTTACTTTATACATACTACATTCGAAATCCCTGGAACCCGAAATCGACATGCGTGGATTGTATAAGTAAAATCCCACTGAAATTCGGAATGCTGCTATAACACCTCATTTAATTTGCCACTCAACATTGGTTCACGTGACCTCTGAACGGTCCTGACTATGTCACGCTTGATGAGCTACTGCGATAGAGATTTTTATGCAAACAGCTGTGTGCATGCGTGCGCTGACGGCAACGACGGCTTCTGTCTTCTGAATCCATTATGCAATACGGTATTCCCGGAAAATAGCGTATTGTGTACCACAATGCTTTCAAACAGAGAGCCACAGCTACATTAAAAAGACAAACGCTGTACTGTGCTGACCACAGAATTTCTGCACTTCACTGCGTGCTGAGTGGGATTCACTCCGCTCTCCCACGGATAGTTTCGACGTGTAAACTATGGAGCCATTCAGCTAGAGTTCTGAAGCTCTTTTCTCTTTGCGTCTCAGGGCGCCCCACTGTGAAGAAAAAAAAAAGTTTTCGAAAGAATAACAACAATACAAGAGGCTAAGATTTCTCCAAAAGGCCCAGGATAAGTCCCAAAAAACAGCATCCTGATTCATTCTGGCTGGACCAGAGCACTTGGGAAGAAAAACATGATACAGCTGACAGATACTGTTTACTTGCAGACTGT
This sequence comes from Silurus aristotelis, assembly GCF_946808225.1. NCBI lineage: Eukaryota > Metazoa > Chordata > Actinopteri > Siluriformes > Siluridae > Silurus > Silurus aristotelis. The sequence continues at coordinate 19,170,718 of NC_139592.1, read as the reverse complement.
TCAGCCGTTAGTGAGTTGACAATAAAACTATATTTTGTATGATGTTTTTCGCCTCCAAAATCCATGCGGCCTACTTTGTGTAACGAAGCTGTACACAGCAACACAGAAAAACGTCTAAGAGTAGGATATATTTTCTCAGCAACCTCAGGGGACAGACTAATTGAACTTCGGCTTGGATTAGTTTTAGCCACTATTGTACTGCAATTTAAGTAATTACAATTGAGATACAATGGATATAAAAAAGTCTATGCAACCCTGCTGAAATGGCAGGTTTCTATGATGGAAAACCTTTCACTTTCTCCTGCCTCAATGTGTAAAAATGACTGAAAAACTATTTGAAACGAACAATAGCCTAGTTTCAAATGTGATTGTGCCCACAAACGCTGCATTTTTATTATTTATCCATGGCCTCCAAGCTTTCTTTGTTTCAATTCAATTATATTTTAAAGCGCTTTTAACAATGCTGCTAAGCAGTTTTTCCAGAAAGAAATACCGTAATTTCCGGACTATTAAGCGCACCCAAATATAAGCCTCACCCACTGAATTTGACAAAGATTTGTATTTTGAACATAAATACGCCGCACCTGTCTATAAGCCTGTCTACACTGAAACTAATGAACTTTACAAAGGCTTTAACGAAACACCGTGACTGTTACACGGCTTGTATCTAAACAGTAGCCTACCAAGAAAGTCATTGTTCACTGTCTTTCTCCTTCCTTTCACAACAATTTCCTTCAAGAGTTTTTCTTTTGGCATCGTCGTGCGTTTAAAAATCACCATCGGTGAAGTTTTTCTCTCGATGCCGTGCAGCTCAGAACACAGGTGAAGTGTTTTTTCATGCCCGATTGTTTTCAGCATGACGAATGATGCGCATTTCCTGTAGACAGTCAGGTCAAACGTCAGAGGAGCATCATCATTATGATGTGGTGTGGCCCGATTCAGTGGGAGCGCATCTGATTTAATATAAAGAGTTTCATTGGTTCACCTGAACCCGTTCGACAATTTCATTGGTCTAATGTTATGGGGCTCAGTTTTTTGGCCTAAAGTTTGTGAAACCGGGAAAAACTCCATAAATTAGCCGCTTCATTGTTTAAGCCGCGGGGTTCAAAGCGTGGGAAGAAGTAGCGGCTCATAGTCCGGAAAATACGGTAGATTACAAATAAATATTTTAAACCCATAAATTAGTGCCTATCCATTTAACCCCTAATGGGCAAGCATGTGTTGACAGCGGAAAGGAAAAACTTCCTGAGATACGCTCTACAACTGGGTAACGATGAAAATCCATTCATAATATGTTACAATGAATGTTTTGTAAATCCTTTGTACACTTCTCCTGATCCATAACTTTTATTCCGATTCATCTTAGTTGATTCAGGTTTTTTTTATATCACCAAAACTCGCCATTGTAACAGGGGTGTGTAGACTTTTTATATCCATTGGAGGTTATTATTTTCGCCATGAAATGTGATGATGAAAAAAAAAAAGAATATTTGCCCCGTTCCAATGGTGGTAGCTCAGTGGTTAAGGCTCTGGGTTACTGATTGGAAGGTTGGAGAATCAAGCTCTGGCATCGCCAAGCTGTAACTCTTGAGGCCCATGAACAAGACACTTAATCCCTCAGTGTTCCAGGGGTGCTGTATCATGGCTGCCCCTTTGCTCTGCTTTTGTCCCAGAATTTCATTGTGCTGTAAAGGATATGCCACAACTATAAAGCACCTTCTTCTTCCCCTTGACTAAACATTTTAGCAGACATGACAGAGTGTCTTGTTATTACTTGAATACTCGTTGTATAACACTGGTATAATGCATCTGGGCTTCTGTTTTTTCATTTGGTTTATTAGACAGATGGTTCCTCACATCTAAACTGGCTACTTAAACTTCCTACCAGGTACATTACCAAACCTAATGAAATATTAAATCAATCTGGCTTGAGTAGTGATTGAGAAAGATACTTAAATACCAAGAAAAATCCAACAAAGTGTATTTTGGGAAATGTGAGGTTTCATTCCAGCTACAAAACTGCTTCTGGTTAAGACAGCGAGTTTAAATATAAACTATTAAGGATGCAAAACTAATTGGAATAATTAGTAATAATGTTTATGGAAACAGGATCAACATAGCAAACTGGATTGAAGAGATCTATTCCTAGGAGGAAAAACCACAGTGTATCACAGTGGGGGGCAGCAGTGCTAATACTAAGAAGCCACATGGTACGTTGTGCAAAGCTGTTTTCAGGTCTAGCACTGTTGAGACATTTTTAAAGAGACACAGTATAACAGATCACCAGATTTGATTGCAACATACACGTTTCTCGTTTAGAAACCGAGCAGCCTTACAGAAGTGTGAATATCAAAGATCAAAACATACAATTGAATGAAGGCAGCAACAGAAGAGAAATTAAAAAGTAAATACAAATATACAATTTTGATAGGATCACATAAAAAAAACAAAACAACAAAAAAAAAAAACCGCATTGTACAATGCAGCCAGCATTATGAGCACATAAAACACCTGCTGGAAAAGATGACGAATGTTTGTGGGCATCTAAACATGATGTTCGTATGCCGTTTTTAATCATCCAATTCCACATTTAGTCCCCATTTACTGTTACAATAACCTCAACCCTTCTGGAAGGAGGTTTCACTAGATGGAGCGTGCTTGAGGAGATTTGGGATTATTTCGGCACATGGGTGTTAAGGTCAGGTACTGATGTAGGTGAGGTGAGGAGGCTTTGGTGCAGTAAGCGTTCTAATTCATAACCAAAGGTGTTCAGTGGGGTTGAGGTCTACAGCAGGCCATTTAAGACCACTGGAAATTTGTGTAAACTATGTCTTCATGGAGCTTGCATTACACACAGGGGCAATGTCATGATGGAAAGGGTTTTGGGTCTCCTAATTGAAGGAAACGTTTCATGCTACTGCATCCAAATTCAATTGTGTGCAAGCATGTAATCAATAAAATTATTCCAAAGCAGCACTTACCTGTAGTTCACACCAGGCCACTTCCACCCACGTCTCTGTGTCCAAGCCCTTATAAACCGTCTTAAAAGCTCCCCGGCCAAGTTCGATGTCGAATTTTAGGAAACGGCCACCAGGTGACGTAGCCACAGCTTTCATCTCAGCCTCTTCCTCCTGCTCAGACTCATCCTCTTTTCTCTTTCGTCTGGGTACAGATGAAGCACCTTTAACCAGTTCTAGGCCACCTCTGTGAGTTCCATCAGTCGCCCCGTGCTGAGCTCCACCACCAAAGACACAGTCTGAAGCATCAGGGTGAGGGATGCCATCCTCCTCTACGGGCTCATCCTTCTCACAGAGCTCCACGCTCTTCCGAAAGAAGCGTTTGTTCTCACGCTTCGGATTAGATGTTTCCTCTTGCGCCTTGCTGACTTTACCTTCTTCTGCAACAACTTCTGCTGCTCTTGCTCCTGAGACTTCCTCATGTCCAGACCCTTTCTCCTGTGTCTGGCTCTCCCTTTGGCTCGCTGACTGGTTCCCTGTCCACTCGTCCCCTTTCACCCTCTCTCCGTCAGGTTTCTCTCCAGATGACTCCTCCGTGCCGGTTGGCTCTCCTGGGTCGGTTGCCATGACCAATATACTCCCCTTCGGGTCCCTTTTTTTGGGCTGGTTTACAGGCACATAAAAAACACTTGCTGGTGTCTTTAGATTATGTCAGTTTTTAGTTAGTATGTTTCTTCTATCCATCTCCATTTAACTGTTCTCTGCTTAACCGTCTTGTAATAAAGATTCAGCAGGTGAAAAAGCCGTTCTCTCAAGGTGAAAAAAAAAACAGCTTCAGGTAAAACCTGAAAAAAGAAAAAGTACAAAGCATTCAATTTCAGTAGGTGTCAAGTACAGGCAGGTCTTTGTGTTATAAAATTGATCATGCAATAATCTGGACTTAATCATATGGTTGTTTGTGAAGGTGAAAAACGGTCCCATGCGAACGAATACTGCTTAATTGCTCGCCAAACATAATTAGCTATTTAGAAATAGACATGGTGAGAAGTGCATCCTGAACTGCTTCATTTTATACCACAGTAATTTACCATTTCATCTATTGTCATTTTTTTCAATAAATTAACATTACACCATCATTTTAAATCATTTATTATGTTTAATATTGTCAAACATCCAAAATTGCAAATTGACACATAATATCACTTACATAATTAGAACAAACAGCTTGTCATTAGAAACCTCAAAGCCAGCTTTCTTGAAGACTTTCCCCGATTCGGAGAATTTAAGTTACCGCTTCAGACTGTTACAAAAAACGCTGACACTGAAATTTCCTAAACAAGCACCACTTCGGAGAAAAAGACACGACTTGAACGGATACAAATATTTTTAGTTCGTTTATGTGGAACGTCTGCGAATGCAAGCGCCCGTGAAAGCTGTTGCTAAAAAAAATGAGTGCGTTGATATAAACTTTGCAGTTGGCACCAATGTCCCAGTTGCTGCCGAGGAAAATTAATGAACACTTTCAGAGCGTTCCGAATCAAGTAGTGCTGTGGACTAAAAACAGCTTAAGCAAATACTTCCGTTTATTCCGCACACCATGACCAGCTCACCATATACAGTGAGGAAAATAAGTATTTGAACACCCAGCTATTTTGCAAGTTCTCCCACTTAGAAATCATGGAGGGGTCTGAAATTGTCATTGTAGGTGCATGTCCACTGTGAGAGACATAATCTAAAAAAAAATTCCAAAAATCACAATGTATGATTTTTTAACTATTTATTTGTATGATACAGCTGCAAATAAGTATTTGAACACCTGAGAAAGTCAATGTTAATATTTGGTACAGTAGCCTTTGTTTGCAATTACAGAGGCCAAATGTTTCCTGTAGTTTTTCACCAGGTTTGCACACACACTGCAGGAGGGATTTTGGCCCACTCCTCCACACAGATCTTCTCTAGATCAGTCAGGTTTCTGGCCTGTCGCTGAGAAACACGGAGTTTGAGCTCCCTCCAAAGATTCTCTATTGGGTTTCGGTCTGGAGACTGGCTAGGCCACGCCAGAACCTTGATATGCTTCTTACAAAACCACTCCTTGGTTATCCTGGCTGTGTGCTTCGGGTCATAGTCATGTTGGAAGACCCAGCCTCGACCCATCTTCAATGCTCTAACTGAGGGAAGGAGGTTGTTCCCCAAAATCTCGCAATACATGGCCCCGGTCATCCTCTCCTTAATACAGTGCAGTCGCCCTGTCCCATGTGCAGAAAAACACCCCCAAAGCATGATGCTACCACCCCCATGCTTCACAGTAGGGATGGTGTTCTTGGAATGGTACTCATCATTCTTCTTCCTCCAAACACGTTTAGTGGAATTATGACCCAAAAGTTCTATTTTGGTCCCATCTGATCACATGACTTTCTCCCATGACTCCTCTGGGTCATCCAAATGGTCATTGGCAAACTTAAGACATGCCTGGACATGTGCTGGTTTAAGCAGGGGAACCTTCCGTGCTATGCATGATTTCAAACCATGACGTCTTAGTGTATTACCAACAGTAACCTTGGAAACGGTGGTCCCAGCTCTTTTCAGGTCATTGACCAGCTCCTCCCGTGTAGTTCTGGGCTGATTTCTCACCATCCTTAGTATCATTGAGACCCCACGAGGTGAGATCTTGCATGGAGCCCCAGTCCGAGGGCGAATGACAGTCATGTTTAGCTTCTTCCATTTTCTAATGATTGCTCCAACAGTGGACCTTTTTTCACCAAGCTGCTTGGCAATTTCCCCGTAGCCCTTTCCAGCCTTGTGGAGGTGTACAATTTTGTCTCTAGTGTCTTTGGACAGCTCTTTGGTCTTGGCCATGTTAGTAGTTGGATTCTTACTGATTGTATGGGGTGGACAGGTGTCTTTATGCAGCTAACGACCTCAAACAGGTGCATCTAATTTAGGATAATAAATGTAGTGGAGGTGGACATTTTAAAGGCAGACTAACAGGTCTTTGAGGGTCAGAATTCTAGCTGATAGACAGGTGTTCAAATACTTATTTGCAGCTGTATCATACAAATAAATAGTTTAAAAATCATATATTGTGATTTCTGGATTTTTTTTTTTTTAGATTATGTCGCTCACAGTGGACATGCACCTACGATGACCATTTCAGACCCCTCCATGATTTTTAAGTGGGAGAACTTGCAAAATAGCAGGGTGTTCAAATACTTATTTTCCTCACTGTATATATCCATCAGAGCACAGCAATTCCACACTATATGAAAAAAAGTATTGGGACACCTGTCTTTTCCAGCCAAATGTGGTTCTTCCCCAAAGTGTTACCACAAAGCTAGAGGGACATGATTGTATAGCGGGTCTTCGGATTTGGCAGCATTCAATTTTCCCTTCACTTGAACTAGGAGACCCAAATCTGTTCCAGCGTGATAATAGCCTTGTGCACAAAGCCAGCTTCATGAAGATATGCTTTACATGGGTTGGAGTGGAAGATCCGGAGTGGCCTGCTATAGAGCTCTGATCTCAACCCTATTGAACAATGAATTGGAAAGCTGACTGCCTCCACACCCTACATCGGTACCTAACTTGACTTGACTTGACTTTGCTAACACCCTTGTGGCTGAATGAGCACAAATCTTCACAAGCGTACTCTACAAATCTATTGGATCAACTTCCCAGAAGAGGGGAGGTTATCATAACGGCAAACGGCGACTAAATGCGAAATGGGATGCACAGAAATAACATACGAATCTTATAGTCAGGTATCCACAAACCTTTGTTTTTGTATCTCTCTTATTTAGACAGACTGTTCCTCTAACCCATTAGCATTCAGTTCTATGAGTCAAAAGGTACTGCCTTGCTGCTCTTAAAGCACCTGCAGGAGACAGCTTTCCACTTCCCTTCGCATTGCCTTTACTTCCTAATGGCTTAAAATTGCTACTCACAACCTGACACATCACTGACGATTTAATTAAATTATTTAAAAAAAGAGAGAGAGAGAGATACTAATGCAGATCAATAGTTCAATTGAATGTACAGCAGTATAAATGGACTTTAGGCATGTATAGAAAGCCCCTGAATAGTTCAGGAGTCTTAGGCAATCATATCATGTCAGAAGCTTAGCTTTAAAATATAGTCCACATTTAGGTAGTATTCGAACCACAAGCTTTGAAACAAAGCTAAAACACCTCATGACACTAAGACAGAGGATGCCTTTTAAGAATGGCAAAATGGATGCTGCAGTTAAAGCCCTTAAGATGTCAATAATTCATAAGCACAAGAAATGCCAAATTGACCTGAAGCAAAAAGGAATAGATCGTTGTCAGGGGAATGCGTGAGGTAAATAAGAATATTAAAGGTGGTCAGCAATATTTGAGTCCCACTTAGACATAATGGAAGCCTCCTTATTCAAAAGTAAAATCCTCACATGAAGCAAGGCTGGAGACTTTGTGTGCTGTCTAGCACCCGTCTCAGAAATGGTCGACATCATTATCCGTGCCACTCGCCACGTCCATTAGGACCTGCTGCATTGTATTTGAATGATTGTTTCCACTGAATCATCATTTTCTTGAAAAAAACTGATTCAGCGATAAGCTGGTCATTAAAAAGCAGCGTAAATCCATCTTAGGTTTGCCTCTGATAGTCTATTTAGTGTCTCAATTTTTTTTTTCACCCCTCATATATGTGTATGTGTGTGTGTGTGTGTGTGTCTCTTTCTCTCTCCCCTCTGGTGGACTCTCTCTACTGTTGCTGTCCATCTGTCCGAGGCAGTTGTGCCTCAGTCCTCCACACTGACAGCACATATCAGGCTGACCTGTGTGCAACCTCAGATGAATGTTCAACTAAGGGGCTAATTATAGCAACAGACGCCCGTAACATTTAGCCTGTATTAAACACACAACAACACAATAACAAGTGAGTGTGGGTCAGGACAATAAAAGACATATCTTTAAATATCTATATAACCATCAAATCAATTTCTGTCATTTATTCCATTTACCAATGTCATACTTTTATCACCACTGAGCATGGAATATGTTAATATGACAAAAGTGATTCATTTAAATAAAAATAAAAAGTTGCTAAAGCATGAGCAAAGAGCTTGTGACGTTGCTAAATGATGTAATGTGTATATTCAGCACGACTCCTTGCACATAAATGGCTCCTTACAGACCATTTCTGCAGTGCAACCTTTATACTGCAGGAATTTCATCCCTGTAAATGTTTTGTTACTACAGAAACAAGGACGTGTTATATTAAGTGGATTGCTGTAAACCTGTGATCTGCCTTACAGCTCAAACTACAATCAGATCCATGCTGTTTTCGGAAAAAAAAAAAAAAAAAAAAAAAAAAAAAAAGGTAACAAACAGCTGCCAGTGCCTCCGTATCTAATGCCTGTGTGGTCATCAAATACATGCTGTTGGAAGCTAGATATATGCAAGAAAATAATGCAAGTCTTCTTCTTTTTTCAGCTGCTCCCGTTAGGAGTTGCCACAGCGGATCATCCGTCTCCATACCCCCCTGTCCTCTACATCTGCCTCTTTCAAACCATCTACCCGCATGTCTTCCTTCACCACATCCATAAACCTCCTCCTTGGCCTTCCTCTTTTACTCCTTCCTGGCGGCTCCATCCTCAGCATTCTCCTACCAATATACCCCATGTCCCTCCTCTGCACATGTCCAAACCAAGAAAATAAAGTAAAAGCCATTATTGACTACAGTGAATATAAAAAAAGTGAGATGAAATAAAAAAAAACAGCTTATCGTCTAATGAAAAACATTGTGAAGCATAGGGGTGAGAGCATCATGCTGCTGGGGCTACTTCTCTTCTGCTGGGACTGGGGCTAGATCTGGTGAAGATATAGGGAACCAACAGGCAGCTGGAGATATAGAAAAATGTCACATGCTAGCAAGATAACAACAGAAGCAAAGATTCCTAAGGGAAAGGGAGTGACTTCAAGAAATGATGATCAACATTTTAGAATAAGATCATCAAGTGTCTATTTGGTCAAAAAAAAATTTATAACCGAACTAGATTCCATTTCATATTTTTTAGAGCCTGTTTTAGAGTTTTGACCTCAACCCTATTGAACACCTTTGGGATGAACTGGAACTCTGACTGCACCCCAGGGCTCCTCACCTCACCTACATCCGTATCTGACTTGACAAACACCTTTGAGAATTGAGCACAAATCTCCATAAGCACACTCCATAATCTAGAGAAACATCTTCCCAAAAGAGTGGACGGGATTATAAGAGGCACTAAAAGTGGAATGCGATGTTTAAAAAGCGCATACCATACTTATAACCCGGTGTCCGCAAACTTTTGGCGATATAATGTATGACCTATGCAGGGTTTCAGTGTGTGATTTGCATGGGTTTTGCTCAACACGTTTTTTTTTTTAATGCGAGTGGAGTTTGGTCTGAGCGCTTGGTCACGTTGGCTTAATAATATTTGTGAGACAAACAAAAGTTATCGATTGACAAGCTTTTCACACAGCATGCGGTTTTCTGCTGTCAGTTTCCCTCCTTCGTAGAGGAAAGTCTAGAGTTCAGACTGAGAGCACCGCTTGTATTTTAAAGGGTAAAAACAGTTTCGGTATAAAAAAATAAATCACGATTTCACCTTCTCTTTCAATTGGAAAAGTAACTAAAGCGACTGTACCATGTGACCGCAGAAGACATGATCTTCAAATGCTAAGATGTGAAACGAAATGAATGCGCACTTGCAGACAAAATGATTTGTCTAGCCCAGCTAAACAAACATGATTTCTGCGTTAAGTTTTTCAATTACCAAGCAAACAAATAAATGAATGAAATGGATGAATAAATGAATGTATTCGTGGTCTCACTCGGAGCTCTGATAATATAATGCAGGGTGATTATTTTTTTAGAAAGAACATATTTGGACCAGGAGTGGTTTCTAAGATACTATTGGGAGAAATATTATTGTGTGATTTATTTATTTATTTATTTTTTATTATTGTTGTGAAAATGCTCACGGCCTCTCTCGTGTGTCATGAAGTGGACAGATGGATGCCGGTGCAAGATTTCTGTTTTATTACGAAAAAGAAAAAAATGGAGCCAAAACAAGCCAGTGGGTTAGGCAATACTCAGAAATGAGAGATGAACAAATAGTCAGGCGATTGGCCAAAATCTGTCAACCAGGCTGTGTTCAGAAACCCTGGCACAATAACATGGAGAGTCCAAATTAATCAAAGTGAGTAGAATGTTTGCAAACAAGTGAGTGTTGTAACTGATTTTGATTGGGGGAAGAGTATGACTGGAGGTCATGTGATGTTTATAGTAGGTTTACGAATCCTGGGAAGGTTGCAGATACCAATGTGCAAATATAATTAAAGTATAATGCTGAACCGTGTATGGTTCGCTCGAGATATTATCGGAAAAAAGAGAATAAACTATATGGACAAAAGGTTTGTATGTGCTTTTTGAACATCCATTCCACATTTAGGCTCCATTTGCTCTTATAATATCTTCCATATGGATAATAATAAATAACCTGGGAAGGTTTTTAGTAAAGTCAGGTACTTATGTAGAGTAGGGAGGCCTGGGGTGCAGTCAGCGTTTCGTTAATCAAAAAAGGTATTCAATAACTCAATATCTTTCATTCCAACCCATGTGAACCATAGCTTAATAAAGCTGGCATTGTCATGCTGGAACAGGTTTGGGTCTCCAACTTCAAGTGAAGCGCAAATTTATTGCTACCACATCCAAAGACATACATCCTATACAATTGTGCACCCCCTAACATTGTGGTAACAATTTAGGAGAGAACCACATATGGATGGAAAAGGCAGGTGCCCCTATACCTTTATCCATTATGTAACATTAAACCGATAATTGGAGGGTGACCGATAGCTAGGTTGGATCGTACTTACCGATAACCAATTAATCAACTGATTTTATTTATTTTTTTAATATATACATCCAGAATCTATAAAAAAAAAAAAAAAAAAAAATCCATCCATTTAAAATAGAACTGAACTTTAATACAAAGATGAAAACCAGTACTGGATAATGAAAATGTTCTAAATGAAATAAGCATTACATTATTTTATTCATTAATAAATATAATTATATTATTAATACATATAATATAGAGCACTCTGTGCAGCGCGCAGTCTCATGCAAAATAAAATGGCACGTGGCATCAGTGATTCGCCTCTAGAGGCTGCTCTCGTAATGACAGCGGACCTACTCAGCCACTGCAACAACGGACGCAACCCGGAAAAACTATCGGTACGGATAGTAACTCAGCAAAACCGTTTAATCGGTCGACCGCTATCGATAATTAAAAAAATAATAAAAATGATGATGATGATGATGTCCCTGTACACAATTGCGTTTCAGTAATTCAGTTGGTTTTATCAGCTATAATTATATTTTAAGTATTCTAGCCAGTCTGGGGTATATATTGTCTGTCTGCGGTTATGTCATCAGGCTCACCACAATGCCCAAGTATCATTTACCAAGTATCACTGCTGTTCCCTATGGTACACATACCACACATCAAGCGCACACTTGCTTTCTCTTTCTCAAGCACTATACTCGCTGTTGTGGGCTTTCAGGTTTTAGGACATGCAGCAATTCTGGTTCTACTAGAAACGATTAAGCCTTGATTTATTCAGATATCACCTTCAGATCAAATGGCACTTACATGTAAAAAAAAAAATTTCAAAATTCGGATCATAACTTAAAAAATTTAAAAGCTAGTTTTTACATTAAAGCATCCTCATAAAGATAACCAGAAACCAAAACATGTTGCCCAGTGTTTCCCAAACTGGACTTTGCAGAGTGTGATTAAGAAGACTAAATTACAGCTTGTGAAAATGATCCAAAGTCAACAACACTCAGCTGTTCACAGATTCAGGAAACATAGTGCTTTAGCTGATAAAAGTTTGGCCTTTTTTAAGTGTGAAACCCGTGGGCTCCTTCTCATAACTCATGCTAACTATATGAGTCAGAATTAAAGACTTTACTGTGTCATAGTGTTTTATGACATTAATGGCACTCTAATGACTGTTGCACTTTACTGCATTGTTGTACAATCGACGTGACAGTATGGCAGATCGATTTGTTAATTGTTACCACAGATGTTGCGAGATGCTGCATATCTAAGCATCCATCTGACCACCCTTTTATCATATCAGTAAATATAACTCTATAAATATAAAAATGCCTCTTAATGCCTTAGCATTTCATTTGTATCAATTTCCAATTACAACGTAAAAAAATAAAAAACAATTGGTATTTATTCGTTCTTCTACAGTTTTATCCTACTCGAGGTTGTGGTGGATTTAAAGCCTGTTCTGGGAACACTATGAAGAGGGAGGCTCAGAGACACGCTCTGAATGGGACGCCAATCTACCACAGTGCACCATGCACACACATTGACGCACTCGTTCACAACTAACTACTAGATTGGTTTTGGGAATTGGAAGGGAAACAGAGAACCGTCAGGAAGCCTAGCACTACATGTCGAAAACAAAGATGCACAGAAACTCTATAGAGAGTAACCTGAGGTCAGGACTCGGGGACTATTAGGTAGCTAAGTGTCGCCCACAAATGGTATGAATGTTGCGTTTATGTAAATTTAAAAGGCACCTACTTGTGGATACAATATGAAGATTTTGAAAATGCGAATCAGTCTTTGTTATACTGTATATCTATGACCGTCTCCATTGGGGGGGGGAACCGCACGCGAGAAAGCACATAAACCTCCTTCCATGTAAAAGGGCACGAGGCAAACGACAACACGTGACAAAGAAGGAAGTTCGTGTTTAAACAGGAGCTGATTTGTTTATGCCCTCGTGGCAAAGAGATCTCGTAAAAGCCCTTGCCAGAGTTAGTGCGAACGTTAAGCCTCGTTTTCAGTCCAACGAATGCATCCGTCACACTTCCTAACACAACAAGGAATATTTGAGATTATTTAAACATTGCATTCAATAAATTAGCTGTGTTGAGAGTGTTTGGTTTTTTTTCCTCGAGTACTTCGTCGAGGAAAGAAAAAAAATCACCAAAAGTCCATGATTGTGTGATTTGCAAAAGAAAAACTAAATCAAAATCAGAAACAACCGTCGTACTTCGAAGAGATTTTTTATCTACACACGCGTGACTTGCTTACCGTGCATGATCGGTATGACATTCACACCCCTACCTAACTCATCTCTTTCGATAGAGGAAGGTACGGAATGGAATGATGGGTGTCTCTGAAATGTGATTAACATCTGTGCCAGATTGGTTTGATTGACACTTTTTCTAACTTGTTCTTACAAGAAGTAAAACAGGTGCCTCTGCAGCACACGTTCATCAACCGAGGCTCTCTTCAGCTCATGATGTTCCCTGGCACTTTAAAAGCGCTCAGCGTGGCTCGTATCATCTCGCTCTCGCAGTGTCGGCCGCTCCCACAGAGCTCTGAAAAAACCTAACACGACAGGAGCTACAGATTGATGAGCCCTCCCTTCTTCTGCCCACTTTTTTTCCTTTCAAATCATCGCTCACTTCATGGGTATACACACATGTTAATCCCCTAGGCCTGAGCAGGCTGTGCTGTTCTACTGAAGCAGACAAAGAGGCAGCCAGGGGGACACTGTGTGTGTGTGTGTGTGTGTGTGTGTGTGTGTGTGTGTGTGTGTGTGTGTGTGTGTGTGTGTGTGTGTGTGTGTGTTAGTTTTGGGACGGTGAAGGGGAGGCAGTAGAACAGTCTGAGACATAATGTAGCTTGATGAAAAAGGAACGAGACTGGATGATGGTTAGGAAGAGAAAGTGGACATCAAGACAGAGAAGGAAAGGCTGACAGGATATTTGTGTGTGTGTGTGTGTGTGTGTGTGTGTGTATGGGTGAGGGGAGAGGGTGTGAAAAAGGTGTGCATTTGTGTGAATGAAAACAACAGCATGACATTAGGGTTGGGGGTTGGCAAAGACAAAAAAAAAAGAAAAAAAAAAAAGAAAAAAGAAAAAAAGAGTTCTCTCCTGAGAAAATATGCTGTGGGGGTCTGTATGTGAATAAAAGCATTGATTATGGCTCAATGGGTTGGGGGGGGAGCGGCGAGGCAAAATAAAAGCAATTACCATTTGGGAACTAGTCGCATACAAATACAAAATAAATAAATAATTGGTGGCTGCCAATTAAAACAGTAGAATACATAAAATACATAATGTACAACTGGAGACTTTTGGAGACGTCTTACATAGGGCATATCCTACACGTGTCAATGTGGTATTTACCTAAAGCAATTTTAAAGAACAGGAAGTCGTGTGTTGACACAATAGTGGAGTGTCTCACAGACGGATGCAAATCACGCAAAGCAGCTTTGCCATCAGTCAATTCATTATAATTGTACACAATACAAATCCATAAGAAATTACTAAATTTACCGTTTCTGAATTTTGCAAATGCTTTTCTGAACTCATTTAAATTCCACTTCTTCAAAGCTACACTATATGGGCAAAAGTATTGGGACACCAGACTTTACCAGCCACGTGTGGTTCTTTCCCAAACTGTTTCCGCAAAAAAAATTGGAGGCACACAATTGTACAGGAAGTTGTTGGGTGCAGTAGTATTGCTTTTACTTCCTTACTAGAAGACCCAAACCTGTTCAAGCATTACAATGGCCAATTTTAGGAAGCCATCTTCATGAAGAGATGGTCTACATAGGTTGGAGAGAAAAGATCTCGAGTGGTGTGCGCTTGAGCTGTGCCTTCAACCCTACTGAACATCTTTGGAAAAAACTGGAATGCTGACTGAAGCCCAGGCCTTCTCATATCACTTACATCAAGACCTGACTTCTCATGGTCAGGTGTCCAAAGATCTTTCATCCATACCGTGTATGTGATTGATTAACACTGAGATTCCTAAACACAGAATCAGTGTTGGACAAATCAGGAGCCCAGGCAGTATTTTTTTTCTCCCCAAAGTGAGTTCTGTATTGCATATCCATACTGAGGGCTCCACAGAGTCTATTTTGGATGTCCCTGGATACAAAAGTGAAGTGATGGCTCAGGCATTGGTCTTTTTTTTCCCTACAGTTGTCTGTGAGTGCTAAATCTAAATCTTTATCTGAAGATATTTTCTGCAACTGTCTAAACACTCACATGCTGTCAAATCATTCTAGAACTTTTGGAACATAATTTTCTTTTCTTTTTACTTTAGCTAGGAGTTGAAACGAATCTATGGGTTATTTACAGATTTGTCACTATGGCATGATGACCCATGAGCCAGGATTATACTGTAATGAGAAAAAGAAACCTTCATTTTTGCATTTAATACGATTTTGGGACTTTTTTCTTCTTCTGTTAGGTATAAATGCGTCAAATTGTACGTGCTTACATTTTTTTTTATAATTATTATTTTCTTTATCAGTTACTTTTAATTAGTTTAACCAATGATTTCTTTAAAAACAACAACAACAACAACAACAACAATAATTAAAAAGCATCCAATTGAGCTTATAGGTCCATACTGGGGCAAGAACATTTATAATATGTAATCGTGAAGAAAAATAATAATAATAAAAATAAATATATATTTTTTTATGAAAGCACTTCATGTTGTTCCCTTAAGAGGTCAAATGAGATTGGATTTGTATTTATAAAGCAAACTGCAAGTGAATGAACTGGCATTTAACTGCTGCATTACGTTTGACATTTGGCAGACACCCTTATCCAGAGCGACTAACAATTATCTCATTCATGCAACTGAGCAGTTAAGGGGTTTTAAAAAGCCCTTGCTCAAAGGCCCAGCAGTGGCAGGTTAGTGGTGGTGGGATTTGAACTCTCAAACTTCTGATCAGAAGTCCAACAACTGGTTATTATTCATATTTCCTCCTGGAAAAGAGAGAATTGTTGCAGATTGCAATTTCAGACTACCATACTCAATAACACACTGGAGTCTTTTTTGACACAAGCTCATACTGCATGGTTTTTTTTTCCAGCTGAAATGATTATATGTGGATACTGAAGGATGATATCATGAGAAGTTTAAGCATACGCAGGATATCGGATCAAGTACGCAACATAAAACATTAACGTGTGCATGCTACGGATGATGCGGCGTGTTGCTACTCGATCCACGTCCTCTGCCGGTTTGCAGCTTGAGGAGGTGGAAAAGAAACGGTGAACTAATGAGATGCTGCTAAATGCTAAAGCTATCACCACCTGCTGCACTACAAACATCGGCCGAATTCTATTCAATTCTGACTGGAAGATAAAGCTTGAGACAAAGCGGTAATATAAAGCTCAAGCTTAGTGCATCATGACACAAGATATCACGAAACGACAATAATGACTCGTGCAAGACTTCAACACAAGGACAGAACACCACAACTCATAGCCAAAGGTTCAGTTGAACTTATTTAGTTCAACTAGGATCAAATTCAAACACGAGAATGTGCGGCAGGTTGGATCTTTTACTTGCCTGCATAACTGATTTATATAACATCTGTCTATCCCTTAAATGTAGATCTACAGTATTCATTATTATATAGACGATTCATGTGCATTAACACAAATCTTCTGTACTGCTCGGTGCTACACCGTCATTGTGGCTACTGTCTCAGTGTCTTATTTAGGGTTTTTTGCCCCATATTTGTGTGTGTAGCTCTGCATCTTTTCGTTAATTTATGTTGTCTTGTGTAGCACATTTGCTCTGGGTGAATGCTATTTTGTTTTAGGATTTACTGTACCGTATTTTAGGGGTGTAACAGTACATGTATTCATACCAAAATTTTCCGGGACAAGGCTTTCTGTTTGGTACATGTGATTTGAGTTCTCTCAGGAACGTATTCGATGTCGGACCGGATGTTTGTTTAGACTCTGCCTTGCACTGTGAGTGCATTTTTCTATTATTATTAAATTTGAAAACATACGTAACAATGCCAGGGGTATGCAAAATAAACTAGAGTTAGCGCAGTGTCACTGTGGCTTTATCGTTTTATGTCAAGCTTCAAGAATTTCTCTTAAAAAAGGGAGAAAATCCTACCAATTCCACATGTCGAGCGAGTGACAGAATCAAGAATGGAAGGAATGAAGAGATTCGGTAAAGTATGCTGAAATAAGTAAAACAGTTAAGTAGATCATATCTTTAGAAAATTAAATATTAAATGTAAAACACAAACATGCGCGCACACACACACACACACACACATATACACATCTGTATTACCCAAATGGGGTCTAACATTAAATTTTTCCATAGTGGTTAGTATGCGGCGCTCTCACCGCTGTGGCCCGGGTTCGATCCCCGGTCAGGGAACCAACCCCAGCCACTCTTAGTGCCGGTCTCAAGCCCGGATAAATGGGGAGGGTTACGTTAGGAAGGGCATCCAGCGTAAAAACATGTGCCAAATCGAACGTGCGAATCATGAATATAATACAAATTTAATGAATTAATTTAATTTATTATTAAATAATTTTAATTTTATTTAAAATTGTTTTCAAAATGTAAACTGTACAAATGTAGACGATCACAAATGTTAATATAATTAACAATAAAAAAAAAACAAGCAGTTTTGTGTTTTGCATTTCTTTCCCCTTAACTGTACTGAAATTAACCGAACTGTGACATAAAAACCGAGGTACGTCCCGGACCGTGAATTTTGTGCCGAATTTTGTGCATTATTACACCCGTACGGAATGACAATAAAAACCTACTTCACTTGAAATTTGCCTGAATACAAAAACTGCATGAAACAATTGCTCTATATACTGCCTACGTTCCAATCTACCACAATCTCAAATTAACTAGATCGGATTAGTGATTTGTATTTTGTTTTGTTGTTTTTTTCTTCCAAAGATTAGCTGGATTACTTAACAATTGAATGATTTGTACTCCCTAAGCCCCTCCCACATCCCCGCCCATGCTCCTATAGCTCCGCCCCCAGGATCCACACCGGCTCTTTAGAGCAAACACGAACACAATTTCCGGACCGGAAGTCAATAGTTTTCCAAATAATATTTGTGTGTCCAGATGTTCCCTCATCTCATTTTTATTTGGGTAGATCATGTTCTGAATATTTTTATAAGGAAAAACATTGCACAAGCAACACATGGAGCAACTTTTCATATATTGTTCACGATTCCCTCGTTTGTAGGAGACAAAATGTTTGCTTTAAGGTGTGAGTGCATGCTGGTAAATATTGTCTAATATAATAAAGATGGAAAACAGACAAATGATCACCATCATGGCGTTTCCCGGAGTCAGTATTTTTGTATTGCTATAGTGGACATTAAAATAATCACCTGAACCTGAGATAGTGATGATTGGATACCTGGAGATATGGATGATGCCAACCTGTTACTACACCAACCCAAAAAAAAAAAAAAAAAAAAAAAAACAACAACAATGCGTTTGAGTCATTTTCTTTAAATATCACTTTAAAAAAACTACTCGGATTTTGTGCTCCAGTAAAAAAAGTCCGGAAAAGCACGGAAGAAAACCTGGACGTCCACATTTAAACGCATCTTGTTTATATAAACCCTCGTTCACATTAACCAGATAAAGATTCCTGTGCATTAATGTGTTTATCCTGTCAAATATATTTCATGTTCATGCGCATTTATTATTTATAGAGCTCGTTATTGTTGTTATTATTATATGCTACTCACCCGGTATGAGGCATCTTCCGCCGCCGTGCTGTCGTTTTGTATGTACACACCGGCGGCTGCGAACAAAAGCTGCTTACTATTTATTCCTCATAACACCAAACAGCCCAATGAATTAATTGCTGACATTCCACTAGACACCTGAAACCAAAGAATTAAATATGTGTGCTCTTTAAAAAAAATATATATATATTCCTTGGCTATAAAACGTCTACCGTCAGGCTGTTTCGAGCGCCGTGGTTAAATCCCCCAGTGAGCGCGGGCGCGGGCGCGGGCGCAGGAGCGGGAGCGCGCACACACAGATTCCCATACGAATTCTGCTACCGCTGCTGCTTTCCATGCCGGGCCGAATAAAGCCTACATGTGCACAATTTCATATTTCCTTTGCTTATTCATTCTTTTTTTTTTTTTTACATAAATTCACAAGCCGGAGATGGTGGTGATGGTGTCTGCGCTGTGGCAGGGCTGTGACGGACCGCGTCTCTCCTCAATGCGCGTTCTGGACGGGAGACACGGCACGGGGAGGGCTGAATGTGCGCGCTCCTGCTCGGGAGCGCGCACGCCAGTAAATAAGCGTTTTTTTTTTTTGTGTGTGTGTGTAAATGTGCAGAAAAAAAAGCATTGTGATTTCGCATACTATACTATAAGCTATACTATTGAAAGTGCTGTAATAGGAAAACAATCAGGAGATTTATTAGTTTCCAAGATCTGCATGCCCTGAAGTGTTGGGCCTCGTACAGTACTATCTATAATGTCGTTGAGCGGAAACTGCTATTATTTTCCCCCAAGTGTAATGCATGTCCATTTTTTAACCTATTTAACCAATACAAGGCGTTCGAGGGGTCTGTATTGTAGTCGGTGCTGTCACGCACTGTGCCACTCCTCATGCCACTGTGTTTAGGAACGGGGAGGGCTGAAGGTGCGCGCTCCTGCGTCTAGACGCCTGCTCGGGAACGCAAACCAATTAGACGCATAATTAGACCCACGAAGAAAAGCTTTATAGTGCTGTTGCAAAGCCTCTTAATTCAGGCACGGTTACTAAAATGCAGTATCGTCAAGTCACAAATTGGACTTGACTTCACATATTTAAATAACACTTTCACACTGAGAGACCAGACCAGTCCAAGACATTAGACTTTGGATCTGAAGGTCATGAGTTCAACTCCCAGCCACACCAAGCTGCCACTCCTGGGACTCTGAGCAAGGCCCTTAACCCCATAACTGCACAGTTGTATAAAAGTGATAAATGTGAGTCGCTTTAGATAAGGGTATGTATCAAATGCCATAAATGTACGTGTGTATGTGAATATATACAGTATATGTATGTGTACAAAAAAATGCGGGAGACAATTTATTCCATCTTTAGTGCCAGATAAAAAAATGGGTACATTGGGGATTTTATAGTTATCTTGTGAGAAGATAAAGAAGGATCAATATGTAAATAGCATTAGCAAAATTTAACTCGATATTGAATGGAAGTGCAGAATGATATCAGTGTCAATATGCCTATTAAAGCTGGTATCAGGAAGTTCTCTTCTCCACCTTTATCAGCTGACTTTCAAATTCCTGCCTTTAAAGACTACAGGTTTTGGTGTACTTAAAAATCTCCTTTCGATTGTGTACAAGATGATTTGGTGGTGTTCTATTTACGGTTATTTAAGGAAGCCTGGATTGTGAACTTTATCCCGTCATTGTACATAAACTGACCATGCAGCCTCAAAGCAATAAATTCATTGTGGCCTTTTGGATAACAAATGGCACTTTGTAGAGATCACTTCTTAATATCTGGAAATGGGTTGTTGTTTTTTTTTTTGTTGGAAGAGTTCTTCTATCATTGCATTTTTTTAAAGGTTCACTAAAGCAAAGCAGGATGTGTATAAAAATCTTTAGCATTGTGGATTGAACCACATCATTAAAAGAGAAGCTCACAACCTGTACTTTGTATGTTGACACACTAGATTTCATTGAGGATTTAAGAGGATCCATTTCTAATCCGTTATCAGCAACAAGTACGATGGAAACCTCCCCGAGATGACACGAGGAGGGAACTTTCAGAGGCAGCAGTCTCGAAAGGAAACTCTGTACCTCTGGTTGATAGCGAGTTGTAGTTGTTGTAATTGTCTTCTAGGTTTTATTTAAAATGAATTAAATGTATATTTTGATCATCAATCGACATACAATAATCAACTTCCCTCATCTGTTTTAAATTTCTTGTCTTTTTTTGTCTTCCTTCATCCATCTTTCTCCATTTATTTTATCATTTTTTATCTCTTCTTCCATCTTTGTGTTTCCCCTTCATCTTCTTGCCTTTCTTTTTAAAATATGACAGTCGAATGTAAGATTTTAGGTTTTTATTAAATCTAAAGAACTCCAACTGCATTTGCTGTGATTACCTTATGATGTTTTCAGAACTTGACTGGGTGCACCTGCGGCAAATTCAACCGACTGGATATAATTTAGAAAGGCACACACCCACATTCATAAGGTCCCATAATTCACAATAATGTCAGACCAAAAACCAGGTCATGAAAGGACATTCCACATACATCAGGGATAACATTTTTTCAGCAAGGGGCTAGAATATTTTCTAAAGCTTTTAATGTTCCATGGAGAATGTTGGGCTCCACTGTTGTGAAATAAAGATTTTGGATCGGTAGGATTCTTAAAGCTGGTCATCTCTTTAAACTCAGTAACTGGACTTATAATCTTATACTCCAGTACTCATGTTAGTTCTCACTCTCCAGTGTTCTGTATTGTTAAAAAATGTCTGATCACACTCTTGATGTCACCCAAATGAGGATGGGTTCCACTTTTAAGTCTGGTTTCTCTCAAGGTTTCTTTCTAATAACATCTAAGGTAGTTTTTCCTTGCCACAGTCGCCACGGCTGCTCATCAGGGATAAACACACATCATTCACCTTAACTGTTGATTTCTGTAAAGCTGCTTTGAGACCATGTCTGTTGTGAAAAGCGCTATAGAAATAAACTTGACTTGACTAGAAGGGGTTTTAATCCTAAAGGCCTTTCAAACTGAGCTTCAGAAGATCACAGCAGGGATAACAGTATCAGTATGATTTTATGATCGACACATCTAATGAGACAAACTATCTTACAGTTAGTAGGCACATGCTATGAGGTTGCTCCTCCGAGACTGGTCAGAATCAAACAACAAATAAACGCACCCGAAAACAGGGAGGTCTTTGACAAAACCTTGCTCTGAAGTGCCCAAAAAGTCATACTAGTCTGAGAGGTTACTCTTCATTACCCTTATGCAAAATTATACATCATAGATGGTGGATTAGGACTCTTAGTGCTCTATACCCAGATTTGAACTGTATGGAACAGCTGTGTAGACAGTTAAGGATTTACAAATAGACCATATCCAATCTGATTTTCAAAAAGTCTGTCAGGATGAGAAAAAAAACCAAAACAAATGAGAAAACTGTTCAAATCCAGGTGTGTAACAGACACAAAAAAAAGTCCACCCAGCCCACAATTTGCAAGCGCAACTAATGAAAGTCATTGTCTAAAACATGCTGTTTCTCAGGAATCCTTGAGTAAACTTAACACTGCATATACAGTATATACACACAGTCTTCATACATCAATGCCACTAATTCACTGAACATTTAAATACGCATTCCTATAGCTATAATAATATGGAATCTGAAGAGCATGTGTAGTAAGTGAAAGCTACTCCACTATAAACCAAACTCATCCTCATCCTTCGATTAAATGCATTCCATTTATCCTCTTTGCGAAATAATGTGACGTGTGTCTATTTAAGAATTCTACAATCACAATCATTTTTTCCCTTAATAGTGCTGTATATAAAAACCCTGCTGAGAAAAAAAAAAATCCATGTCCAATCATTCAGTCCAATCATTTGCACTACATACACCATTACAAACCATTAACAGTTAACCATTAATACCAATAAATTAATTGTGCACATCATTAAATCATATTTATCAAATCAGAGAAAGCATTCTAGAAACGTATTAGAATGCGTGATTCTAATGGTCTTGAAGTGTCCAGTAGTTTGCCACAGGTGTTCTACTGGTCAAGTCGTCAAGTCTATTTCTATAGCGCGTTTCACAACAGACATTGTCTTAAAGCAGCTTTACAGAATTTTAAGAGTTAATGGTACTGGTCCTTAATGGTGTCCACTAGACATAACTATACTACCACTAGGAGGCAACAAACAACCAGTAGAAACGCCATAGAAACCATTAGTTTTCATTAAGGAGGGTTTTGTTAAAATCTTTTTTGCCACTTCCACGCTGTATGCTTTCTTGAATCTTTGTCGCCCTCTACTGGGCATAGCCTAATAACACACCTACTTATGAAGCTGGTGAATTATTATTTTTTTATTTATTTTTTTTGCATGATACCTTTTAAACTTATATATGATCACATTTTTTTATTTGACCAATTCTACTTATCATACAGCGCACACTCATCTTGGTTCAAATTAAATTAAGTAAAATTGTATCAAAAAGACAGCCACTCTTTATTTCAGAACACTAGTACACCCTAACACCAGGTACCAGGAACTTTTCGAAAACATTCTAAGTCTATCTATGAAGCGCCATTTGTCAACAGAGGCATGGATTAGTAACGTTAATTTAACGCTTTACATATAAAAGTGTTTAGGGCTAATATACAGCAGTCCTGACTGACATATTTTAGTCTTCTCACACTTATCTGGTATTTTGCATACCTCATCAAACATTAGTTTTTCTTCTTTTAATATTTAACCATCTTTTAAAGTCATACATTTGTGTTTGCTCATTTTTACAAGAGAAAGATTTGTTCGAATTATCTCCAGGAATTGGATTCGAAGTGTTCCAGCGTTCTGAAACGGTTTAGGTAGTGTAAGTTCATTGAGTGTCTGACTGAAGCAGTTTGAATTAGTGGTAAAGTTCATTGTGCATTTCCTTGTACGTTTGATCGAGAGCTTAGGTCTCAAGGGGGGCACGTAAAGGAATGCAGCCGTCCATCTCCAAAGCCTCGGGCCACCCCTCGTATTTATTACTGCTTTTGCTGTTCTTCATTCGCTGGAAAAGAAAAACGAACAGAGAAACAGAGGGGTTTAAATTGACAGATTTAACATGGAACATTTACTTTTTCCTCAGTCTTGACAGGCAATAAAAAAAATAATTAATCTTTAGCAATGTCAGAAATTTAGCATTTTCTTCTAAGAATATGCAAGACTTTATGAAGCTACTTGTGTTTCCATCTAGTACATGTCTCAAATGGAATAAACACATATCAACATCATTCATTCAACAGAGGGTGTGTCTTTATAGAAGGAAAAAAATAAAGAAAAGAAATCATTAGTAGGGTGGTGTGATGCAACCAAAAGATCCTGACATGGTTTATTCCCCTTAAACCACAACCACAAATTATTTTATGAATCAATAAAACAGTTTACAACATTCTGATTAAATTTAAGGTTTAATATTTTGTGGAATATGTAGGTTCCTGCTATGACGTATAATTACAGTAGTTATATACATACACACACACACACACACACACACACACACACACACACACACACACACACACAGCTGTAAAATAAATTAATCAACACTAGAAAGTAAAAAATTAAGTTAATTGATGTTCATTACCTCTGATTTAAATTTATATTCATATACATGGTATATAATAAAGGTAATTAGAAACAATTTCAGTCTATGTAGTTTTCTTAATTAGTTTCTATACCTGATTTCTGTAGATTTATTGCATTATATTTAGCAATAAAAAAAAAAAAAAAAAAAAAAAGGTCAAAATATATATTTTTTTCATAGTAAATGCTGCACCTACCTGCTCAAATGGGCTTTTGTTTTCTATTCCTTTGGCTCCCACAAACACCCAGCTGTCCCTAAATGCCAGCTCTTTTACCGCCGTGCTGCCGAGCTCTTCGAACAGCCGCCTCGCCTCATCGTTCATCCTGAAATCCGCACAATAATTAGCTCACGTAGGGACCTGATACTAAGGAATAGCCGTGTATTACATGATTGATTTGGGCATCACGAGAGGGAGCGGTGATGCAGTAGGTATGCGCTTACTTAGTGGCAGGGTCGTCAAAGGATGCCACGAACACTAGGGTTCCTTCATGGAGAGGCCGCAGAAACTTTAGCAGATCGGATACGTCTGTGGAAACCACAAGAAAAACGGTTACGCCAGCATTCAGACTCTGATGAATACAGATAGGATTTGACAAAACCAACCTCCTTCCCACATGTCAAATGAACTCGTTTCCAAAAGCTCTCCAGTGACCCCTGACAAAAGGAACAAAGTGTTAATATCATGATGAGCAACATAAATCATGCGAATACAATTCAAAACAGGATTAACTAACACGCTAATACAACTGAGCAATATATACACTGTATTAAATTACAATACAGTATATTCACCAATACCTCTAATTATATATGCATCACAGTGGCATGAAGAATCTGATTGGTGAGAATCAGTGGGGGGGGGGGGGGGGGTTGAAGTACACAAAACATGTACTTGAATAAAATTTGGAAAATAATGACTACAGTAAAAGTACATTCTCTCTTTAAACCTTTACTTGAGTCAAAGCACAAAAAAACCTACTTAAAAATAAATAAATAAATAAAAGTGCAAATCCGACCATGGCTGTGTCGCAAGTTAGAGTCAGTAGAGTCTTCCATCATTGATTACTTTCACTGCTTGCTGTTGAACTGATGCTGAACTGTATATGTTTGTGCCCAGTAGATATCACCAAGGGCCAATCAAAACAAGTTCAGAACAGACCGTGCGCTCTACCCTGATTGGTGGCTTGCTGCGTGCTTGACCACTTACATTTTTATCCACTCAAAAATAACAAAATTGAGTGAAGTTAAAGTAAAAGTCTCCCCAAATGGAAATACTTCAGTAAAGTATATATACACACACATGAAAAAGCTGCTCAAGTACAGTAACAAATTACATTTACTTAGTTACTGTTCACCACTGGTCAGAATCTTTTAATTCATTTTGGTTACCAGCACAGGTCTATATTAAAAACACTAAATCTAACACTAATTTATAGTTTCAGCAATAACAGATGTAGGATAAAAAAAACAACAACAAAAAATTAGTGTTGGTTGATTAAGGTTTCTTTATGGAGGTATGCATTGTTTTTTTGCAAGGTATTTTTAGTTTCAGTTCTTATAAACAGTAACAGCTGAACTAAATTCTTCAGGACAGAAGACACTCAGGTTTGGTAACATTTTTCATTTTATAAACTTCAAGAAGAAGAAGAAAAAAAAAAAAAAGAAACTAGCTTGTCTTGGAGATAATCCAAACGATGAAATGACTATAAACAGATAAAACGTATGACTTACTGGTTGAATTGATAAAAGAACACACACACACACACACACACACACACACACACACACACACACACACACACACACACACACACACACACACACACACACACACACACACACACACACACACACACACACACACTTTATGCATGTAAATGTGGCTTGTTGTGCATGGTTGAGGCAAATGAACAAAGCCAGGCATTTGTTTGATCATTTGGCTCTCAAGCGCTGCAGTATATGCAGGCATTATTACTGGAAATTATTTATACACAATATATATTCACAATGTAAGATTTTTTAACTATTTATTTGTATGATACAGCTGCAAATAAGTATTTGAACACCTGAGAAAGTCAATGTTAATATTTGGTACAGTAGCCTTTGTTTGCAATTACAGAGGTCAAACGTTTCCTGTACTTTTTCACCTGGTTTGCACACACTGCAGGAGGGATTTTGGCCCACTCCTCCACACAGATCTTCTCTAGATCAGTCAGGTTTCTGGCCTGTCGCTGAGAAACACGGAGTTTGAGCTCCCTCCAAAGATTCTCTATTGGGTTTAGGTCTGGAGACTGGCTAGGCCATGCCAGAACCTTGATATGCTTCTTACAGAGCCACTCCTTGGTTATCCTGGCTGTGTGCTTCGGGTCATTGTCATGTTGGAAGACCCAGCCTCGACCCATCTTCAATGCTCTAACTGAGGGAAGGAGGTTGTTCCCCAAAATCTCACAATACATGGCCCCAGTCATCCTCTCCTTAATACAGTGCAGTCGCCCTGTCCCATGTGCAGAAAAACATCCCACAAAGCATGATGCTACCACCCCCATGCTTCACAGTAAGGATGGTGTTCTTGGGATGGTACTCATCATTCTTCTTCCTCCAAACACGTTTAGTGGAATTATAACCCAAAAGTTCTATTTTGGTCTCATCTGACCACATGACTTTCTCCCATGACTCCTCTGGATCATCCAAATGGTCATTGGCAAACTTAAAACGTGCCTGGACATGTGCTGGTTTAAGCAGGGGAACCTTCCGTGCTATGCATGATTTCAAACCATGACGTCTTAGTGTATTACCAACAGTAACCTTGGAAACGGTGGTCTCAGCTCTTTTCAGGTCATTGACCAGCTCCTCCCGTGTAGTTCTGGGCTGATTTCTCACCTTCCTTAGGATCATTGAGACCCCACGAGGTGAGATCTTGCATGGAGCCCCAGTCCGAGGGAGATTGACAGTCATGTTTAGCTTCTTCCATTTTCTAATGATTGCTCCAACAGTGGACCTTTTTTCACCAAGCTGCTTGGCAATTTCCCCGTAGCCCTTTCCAGCCTTGTGGAGGTGTACAATTTTGTCTCTAGTGTCTTTGGACAGCTCTTTGGTCTTGGCCATGTTAGTAGTTGGATTCTTACTGATTGTATGGGGTGGACAGGTGTCTTTATGCAGCTAACGACCACAAACAGGTGCATCTAATTTAGGATAATAAATGTAGTGGAGGTGGACATTTTAAAGGCAGACTAACAGGTCTTTGAGGGTCAGAATTCTAGCTGATAGACAGGTGTTCAAATACTTATTTGCAGCTGTATCATACAAATAAATAGTTTAAAAATCATATATTGTGATTTCTAGATTTTTTTTTTTTAGATTATGTCTCTCACAGTGGACATGCACCTACAATGACAATTTCAGACCCCTCCATGATTTCTAAGTGGGAGAACTTGCAAAATAGCAGGGTGTTCAAATACTTATTTTCCTCACTGTATATAGGATACATTTTCCCTTCCCTTGACTCAGGAGATTCCATGAAGATATGGTTTACATAGGTTAAAGTGGAAATTTTTGAATGACTTGCTATAGAGATCTGAACCCTGTTGAACACCTTTGGGATGAATTATAATACTGACTAAGACCGTTTTCAAAACAAATCTGTATCCACAAACTGTATAGTGTATAGATTGTATTTGCAATCATCAATATAGTACAATTACAGCTGCACGTGAAGTCTTACCATTTACCAAGGCGACGTTAAGTCCTCTGCCGACATTATTCTTCACACTGCTGATGAGGCTAAAAGAGCAACACACATAGTCATTAGGTCTCAATGTGTGCTTCCTAATATACCGCAGACACAGTAGTTCCAGGCTGAGAAAGATCTTCGAGCAGGCAGTAAAATGAAACATAAATAAAACAGTTGCATTGTCTACAACAGGATATTGCGCTGGGTAGGTGTTCAAAAGGTTTTAACTCTGGCACATTTGCTTTGTGTAGACTTGGCTATATAGGTCAAATATACCTTTAGTTTCACAACTCCTTTGTGTATGCATGCATTTATAATTGTATAACTGGCGAATACTGAACAAGCAAAACTTTTTATCCACACAATTACATTACTGCAAACAGCAAACAGCATTTTTAAACATTTAATAATGCTACTTTAAAAACACGGCCTGTTAAAAGTGCGGAAACGCCTAGGATTTCTGAAAATGTCAATTTGAAAATTTACTTTGATCAAACAGAAATACTTTGCTATGCCTCTTTGCAAAAATAATCTTGAGATCCTGTTTTTCCCAGGGCAGTTCAATAGGATTTAGGTGGAGTGACTGAGCAGACCATAATATAAATAACACTCCAGCTGACTGTTTGCTCTGTTAATAACCGTTACAGAGATTAGACGTATGCTCCGCGTCGTTGTCTTGTTGTATGGTGAACTTCACCCAGAATAGGTCTCCAACTTTCCATGCTCCAAAACAACCCAATACCATTTAGCTTCCACCTCCATGTTTGACAGAGTGTGAGGCAGTCTGCTGACATCTTCCCTCCTGTTCCCCTTCTTAAGCAAGTTCTTCTGTTTGAGCCAAAAATGTCAAATATTGCACTCCTCTGTCGACTAAATTTCCTTCCAGACATTCCCTGTCCAATTCCTGTCTGTTTTTGCCTTTGATTTAGTTTGTTTCATATAAACAAAACGTTTTAAAAAACCATAAAGACTAGTTGTTTCCAAATTTCTAACAGGTTCTCAATGTTATGATTCTTATACCAACAGCTCACTTACAAGAAGCAAAAACTGTCAGTGTCAGCACAAACCAATTTAGCCATTTCCTGTTTTTTAACTAAGCTAAAAAAAACAATAAAAAAAATTTTAAAAAAGGAGAGAATGCTGATGACACAGATGTTTATACCTGCTATGATCAAACTAAATTGTTTAACGTTGTAGTGTTTAAATTGAAAAAAAGTACGACATTAGTTTTGACAAATCGGGGGGTTCAAACATTAATAAACCTCATGCTCCCTATAGCGGTATACCCTGTAATATTTAAGTAATTAAATAAATTAAATAAAAAATTTTAAAAATAGTACACAAATTCTATAAAAGATACATACTAGTATTTTATCTTGAAAAAAAAAATAATTATAATAATAAAAAATACCCAAAAACGGCATAAAGTATTAAGAAAGAAGCTAAAAACAAAAAGTTGAGACATTCGGACGATACACAACGGAAAAGCAGACAAATATATTTACATTTTATCCTCCAGACAGATTTTGGGCCCAATAACATTTGCCGCTCCAGAAATCACACGGAACGCAAGGTGTTTCGGAGGACATGGGGCTGAGAGGCCACACTTGTACCTGTGAGGCCACGGTTCTGTGACAAATGAGATAGAGAGCACTGTTAAACCAAGCCTCACAAATAAAACACATATAATGTTCCTGAGAGGTAAAAAGTGTGTACCTGGAGTGGGCTCCTCTTGTGTACCTGTGGATGATGGAAAACGATTAGTGAATGATGAAGAGGTTTAACACTAGTAGAACTGTATGAATATTTGAAATAAAAAATCTGTGTAATTACATCACGAGTTCAGCACAAACTAAATATGGTTTATTATATGGAAAATTATGTGCGCATTAAAGAGGTTTTGTAGGAGTGTCAGATTTACACCTAGTCGAGGAGTCAAAGAGCAATGACCTGATTTATCTACCTATTTATTTAGGTTGGGTATTACGGTATTACGGTTAAGGGAAAGAAGAAGAAATATAAACATATAAATATAATTAATTTTTTTCTTTTTTTTTTCTTTCCAATTAACGCAGTTTATTATTACTAACATTTGTAATCAACATTTTTTAAACAAAATTTCTGCTTGGTTAAATAATATATAAAATAAAATAGAATAAATCTCATTAATGCAATACACTATTTGAAATTAATAAAACTGAGTAATCAATTAAATTGGCACAAATTAAATTGATTAAATAAAATTAATAAAAGAAAACCATTTGGGTAATACAAATGTGTATGCAAGTGTGTGTTTTACTTTTAATATTTCATTGTGTTTTTAAAGATATGATCTACTTAACCGTTCTACTCATTTCAGCATACTTTAATAAATGTCTTTATTCCTTCCATCCTTCATTCATTCACTCCTATATTTTGTGGAATTGTCAGGATTTTCTTCTTTTTAAGAGAAATTCTTGAAGCTGGACATAAAAACAACCACAGCACTAGTGTTAGCCGCTAGTCGCATCCTGGTTAGCGGCTAATGCTATGGATTCTTTAGCGTTTTCTGTGCATGCGCAAAACAAATCTTATCACGGTGTGAGTAGCCACAGTGACACTGCGCTAACTCTAGTTTCATTTTATACACCTGCCATTGTTGTCTATGTTTTTAAGTTTAACAGTCTTGGTAAACTCTACACATTCCTATCATGCGAAGACCTATGCACGATCGATATTTTTCTGGTGTGACCTCTTGCCAAAATACAAGATGGAGGAAGCACTGATTATAGCAATGTCACACCACCCTGATTTTATCACACTTTTATACACAATTTCAAAAGAACATCGAAATGGAAGCAGCCTGGTTTGTGGTGTTGCAGCAAACAGGAACTGATGGTGTGTTTCAACACTGGTGCGTGAGGTCGTATGAAAATGTGTGTGCTGGCTACAAGAACCACGCCTCGTTAAATTTGAGCTTTTTTTGTTGTAGTGCTTCAACATACAGTACATTTACTGTTCTGCAGTGCGATCGCCAAACAAACCAAAGAGATAACACTATAGTCAATAAAGAAAATAATAAGGGTATGTTTTTCTTCTGCTCACCCATAAAGAACATTTTCATAACAGAACCTCCATCTCCTCCCAGTATGGAACTTGCTAGAAGCCAGGTCAAGCCTATGAGGAACACGATGGCGAAGGCACGCAGTGGCCCTGTGAGGTGAATAGAAATAAAAGTAATCATTAAACCATGAACACTGTGAGAGGCAGGCAGGAGGTCGGGTCCACAACACGCATCTCATTTGCATTGAAACCTGAACACAACGTGGGTGCATAGGGTGCTTATTTCCATTCCAGAGATTTTACCTGCAGGCGCTTCCAAAGCTCGCGCCATAAGTGTGCGCCTTCTATTGGGTAAAAAGTATCACCCGAAATAAGGTTCAAGAACTAGTTGGTTTCTTTTAGTTTATTTATTTACTTTAAAACAAAAAGAGTGCCATCCATTTAATTTCCTTAACATTTATCTTATATAGGGTTCTGGGAAGCCTGTAACCTAAACCAGGGAACTTGGGGCACATGACAGGGGGACACCCTGGGTTGGTGTGTTGCACTGCAAAAGCACACATATTGACAATTTGAAAATGTCAGCTTGCAACACATTTTTTTGGGATGTGAGGAGGATTCTGGAGTACCAGGAGGAAACCCCAGAGACATTGTGAAGGCTTGACCTCACACCTAGATGTAAATAAGTGTGTGTACATATGTGCGGTGGACTGGAATCCCATTCTGATTCATGACCCTGGAATATCTGAACACAACTACACAAGCACCTGAATGCTTAACGTGTCTATAGAAGGTGCGTTTGCTTGCTTCTTATGGTAAAGTCTGTGGTACATGATTTTTTTTTGTGTGTGTGTGTGGGGGAGGGGGGGGGGAATAATTACACATCCGGGTGGCATATGAGACAGGAATATCAGGTGTCCAGCACCTTTCACCAGGACATTTGAATATTTGAGCAGAAAGGAATTAGGTTATTATGAGATTAAATTCTTTACAGAACACTACACAATGTAAAAAGCATAATCATGTCATCATAAGAATTAAAACATGACAAGACATTATGTTTTAGGAAAATAATCAATGTGACAATTGAGTTCACTTATGCCTCAGCAATTTACCTTTGACTATAATGCTTTCTTAAAGAACCTTCTTTTTTTTTATGTTTTTTTTAATGTGGCACCAATTAAGTTCGTGCTTATTGTGTACACCCTAGCACTTCTATCTGACAAGCTTAAATAAACATCACCTCACACTTTTGAATAAATATTTCCTTCCAGACAGTTTCAACATATTTTCAATCGCACAATCAAATTTGTTAAAGAACAATTATTACAACTTGAATTTTGAAACAAGTTAGGATTTTTTTTTTTTTTTTTTTTTTAAGATAGATTTTTTTTCCCAAAAAATAAAAAAATAAAAAAATAAATAAATCAACCATAATTTTTTTTTTTTTACTGAGGAAATGTACCATTTTAAAGAAGAAATCCAGTCATTTTGAAGTTGACTGTTGCAACAAAAGGGTCATATTTACACTGTGCAGGATCCCCTATACATCTGGAACATGTATGGAACAGTCTGGGATACATTGGGTTTTTTAAGAGGAATGTTGCCCCATGTGTCTGAATCAAGATTCTAGCTGCTCAACAGTCCAGGGTCTTCTTTATCATATTTTTCATTTCATGATGCACCAAATGTTTTCGATTGATAAATAGTCCTTGCTCCAGTCAGGCCAGCTCAGCACCAGAACTCTTTTACTACAAAGCCATGCTGTTAAAATAGATTTAGTATGTGGATTAGACCTCCTCTAGAAAAAAACCGTCCCAACGGAAGCATATTTTGCTCTAAAACCTGAATATCGAATTCAGCATTGATGTAGTCTTTACAAATGTAAAACTGCTTATTTCATTGTCATTAATGTGAACTTTTCTAAGTGCTGATGATAAGCCGGATGGTCCCTCTTCTCTTTAACCCAGAGGACATGGCATCCACGGTTTCCATTTCTTCTGACCACAAAAGAGTTTTCCACTTTGGAGCAGTCAATTTTAAACGAGCTTCGGCTCAGAGAAGACAGGTGCAATTCCTGATCATGTTCACATATGGCTTCTTCTTTGCATAAAAGAGCTTTAAGTTGCATTTGTGAACAGCACAAGAAACAGTATTCACAAACTAGAGGTGTCTGTGAGCCTTATGCAGTGATTTGCATTGAAGTACAATACCTGTTTTAAATGCAGTGCAGCATTTGCTCACCTGTAGCTTGTAAATTGCATGAAAAGTAAAATAAAATATATCTGTGATTTGCCTGGCAGCTTTAATAATGTCAGAGTTGCTGCTATAGAAGATTAACCAGATTTCATTATATATTAATAAACAAGGAAATACAATTTCTAAATGATAATGAACATTCTTGTTCCATAGTTAATTATGAATTATTATTCATATAAAAAGTAGACTTTATTTTGGGGGACTAAATTCAATTTCCTTCTATTGGAAGTGCTGTGATGTAGAACAACTACATTTTTCACTTGTTCAATGTTGTTTCATGTCATTGAAAAACACGTGTGGTTTGTACCACACGATTCCACAAAATATATGTATGTATGAATTTTCAATAAATATGAACCTGGCTTTTATCCTCACACACTGTGGGATAAACAACCAATATTTATCTTTATCTAATGTCTAATCTAATGGTGTCTTAAACAACATGCATTTGTATGATTAGAGATCATTACAGGTAATTACATTGTTACACTGACTAAATCATGATGTTTATGATGTTATGAACCCCTAGTAAATAGAAGGTCGAAGATTTTGATTTGAAATGCGGATCGTGACGACAAACGCGATGACAGCGGGAATGTTTTGAGAAAGAATGAGCCTACAAAAAAAATTTTTTTTTAAAAGAGAAAAAAACGGCAAAGACATCCACATATCTTTCGGATGTACATAAAATATGCATCGTGTGTGTGTGTGTGTGTGAACTATACTGTTCAAGTTCCTGCTGCTCCTGTGTTTGCAAGGCATTTTCCTAAAACATCACAACACCTCCCACTAGACTGGGACGTCTGTGGAAGGAAATATTAATTTGGATTGTGATCATTTGTGTTACACAGATGTAAGCTGCTGACAATTGTCTTTTTATTTTATTTTGTTATTATTATTATTACAGATTACAGGAGTTGTATAATAAAATTCTGGAATGCACAGTGTTCTGTATGAAGACTTTTTTAATGTGCAAAACCATAATATTTTAGTGGCTCACTTATGTTTCTTTCATTTTAATATTTTATTTGTATGAACCATAAGGACTGACAATTTCGTTGTATCCTGTGCAATGACAAAGAATCCATCCATCCATCCATCCATCCATCCATCCATCCGTTAGTTGTAGGTCTATTGGTTTTGTTTCTGGTCTGACAACTAGATCTCTGTTCGCCCTTTCCCCCCAACAAAAAAAATAAAAAAATAAATAATAATTTAAAAAAACGTATTCCACCTCAATCTTCCATTTCAAATCCAAACAGTTTACTCAATCATATCAATCTTTGTCCTATAGTACTCAAGCTCTACGAATACAAGCGAACAAATAGGAAGTATACACACCTGCCAGTCTCATGGTATCCAGATTGCAGATCGTGAACAGCACAGATGATGTGTCTCTTGAGTCTCCTGTTAGAAATGAACACATCAAAATCATTTGCTGAGAAAAAAGGTTTACTGGTTGTCCTCACAAAACCGGTTTTGAATAGCATCCCTGACAGTCCACATTTTTCCCCTCCTCTTATCTTACAAACCATCAAGATCTGGGAACTGGAAGAAGAGCTCACTTGTAAGATAAGAACCAATTACAGGAAAACCAGCAATCAGACTCTTGTATCTGGGGCATGCATAATTATCATGAGTCCTAAAGAAACTTACAAACTCCTACATCGCAATGCAAAAGCTGTGTGTGTGTGTGTGTGTGTGTGTGTGTGTGTGTCACCTTAGATCGTAAACAGAATACTGCATATGTAAGAAACAGGACAACACTGAAATACAATACAAGCAGCGGAACTATGGAGATGCACCTCGCCAACACCCAGTCCCTTGGGACACAAATGAGCAACGTACCTGCAGCGATCAGCATGTCATAAACGCGCACGACTTCCGCGATAGCATGATTTGTACGCGAGCCATTTCGCAAGCGTGTCTAAGTTTCCAACGCTACTTACTCAGCTAAGCGCGTTGCTAGCTAACTGATGCCGCGTCAACCGAGCCGGAATGGCGAAACAACACTCCAATTACCGTTGGGGTTGAGGTTGAGGATGCTGGTTGTTTCGTTTTAATCAGAAAGTAGCCTGGAGGCAGCGATGGCAGAGCGAGGAAGTGCGCGGGCGCGACCGATCCTTGTGCACCGGAGCCCCGCCGTGCAGCTCGCCGCGCATGATCAAAACTCCATGATCGCCACAAAAAATAAAATAAACAAACACTATTTTTCACAAACAGAGTGAACCTCCTGATCCTAGACTCAAAGCACACCGTTCAGGATAAAGAAACCAGGTGTTAAAGCGCGGACAGCAAACTGAACGGAATTACATCGCGTCTGAGCATGAGCGTCTTTTAGTTCCGGTTTGTGTTGCCGGAGGAACGCGTCACCGACCACGTGACACGCGATCACCTGGGGCAGAGACACCTGTAGTGCATCTACTATCTGTCCTGACTATGGCAGGGTTAATGTCACATGCACTTGCGTAGTATTTCGCTACACACTCAAAAACGTACTTTTTTTTCCCATTTACAAGTAGCCTAATTATAATAAATGCACTTCATTCCTCTGTCTCTGTTCCTACATAGTATACAATGTACTTCAGTGAGGACATCATGTGCATCATTTGCATCTCTTACCATCATATTTTTTTCATCCAGCCCATGTAGCTGTGACCACCACCTCAACACAAGACTCATCTGAGATACTTGGTGGAATTAATTGACATTGGAGGTGATTATTCGTTCCCTTTCGAGTCTGGATCCCCTCAAGGTTTCTCCCTCGCTCCTTGCCACCAGGGTTGCAAAGTTCTTCCAG
This sequence comes from Silurus aristotelis, assembly GCF_946808225.1. Lineage (NCBI taxonomy): Eukaryota > Metazoa > Chordata > Actinopteri > Siluriformes > Siluridae > Silurus > Silurus aristotelis. The sequence goes on along the minus strand of NC_139592.1, from coordinate 19,134,677 downwards.
GAAACTTTTCATGGAAATTTATATTGAAAATAATGGGAATAAATGGGCATATCAAAAATTGCAGGATAGCCTATAACAGGGAACCTAAATGTAGTTGAAAATAAAAAATCGTGCAGTATAATACAACCAGATTTAATGCAATTTCAGTTGAATTTTTACCCTTCACATTCCTCAATCACACACACACACACACACACACACACACACACACACACACACACAGACACGGCACACTTACAGAAAAGCAACTGAGGCCATACCCTCATACAGGCACTGTGCATTTCTTCACAACAGATCGTTTCTTGAATCACACACACCAAAAATATATTGGCGATTATTCAAGTAAATTACATAAATAGTATATAAACTATTTTGTACTGTGTGTAAACTATTATGCAACAAAATCATACTTACAATTAAATCAAAGTCCAAAGTGTTATTTTTCTAAATCTGTATTAGTTTTACATGCATGTCCACTTAAGACCAAAGGAAATGTTTATATTTATATGCATTTTTCCCAAATTTCTAATTAATTTCTGGCTCATTCATTATGGAGACACTTATTTTCGATTCAATGTATATTTGCCATCTATGTATTTTTCCGTGATTTATTGTATATTTTATTTATGTATTCATTGTTTGATTGATAGATTGATTTTGGCACCAAGCACAACAGCACTAACTTTCACCTGAAAAATAAACAAGATGGCATGAAAGAGTTGATGATTTCTCTCCAGACTGTAGGCAAAGTGTAAATAAATTCGTTATTTTAAGTAGTTTGTTGCCCTTCAATTCCACAGCAATTTGTCAATAAATACACATAGATATATTAATGAACGACATACACTTTTATGCTCTTATCTATATATATAATGTTATAGAGCATCTGGGTAAAGTCTGCAAGACGGCAAGTGATTCCTGTGTCAGGAAACTAATTGATTGTTCCTGCTGGAAAGCATTAACACTTTTTCCATGAAATAAGCATTGCCTAAAAGGAAAGTGTCTCCATACCAGTGATTATACACTCTTCTATTCAAATCTATTCAAATCAGGCACATTTGAATAAATTATTCTAGTGTCCATCATAGAAGTCCATGTGATCGAACTGTAACAGGAAAGGAAATGTTTTCGAATAAATGCATTAGTATAATGTAATATGTTACATATTCAGGTACATTTCCAGATCAGCAGATTCTAATTTAAGAATTCAGCAGTAGTGTGCAATATTGAGATCTTGTCATATAATTCATATCTCAATCCTAATAGTTTCATAAATAAGCAACTATATTGCTATAGATATAAGATTTTTGCATGCCAGCTATTATAAGGACCAGCCGTCACTGGGTGTTTTGGATTGGTTCTTAGTTAAGCATTGGCACTGCACCACCTGATGCCCTCGTAACCACGCCACGTCACTAGCAGGGAGAAGTGGTTGGTCAGTGGTTGAGATGTTGATCTGATCATAAGCTCACGAGTTTAAATAAAAAACCACCAATATGCAACTGCTGTGGCTTTAAACAAGGTCATTATGAAATACAACTCCCTGTCACCATGTTTTTTATTCACCATGTTACTAAGAAAATGCCTGAAAAACAATAAACCGCACCCCCACCATGACCTAACGACAAAATAGTGGAGCTCCTTTAGCAGAAAACTCATTCAGCTCTGTTGTATAAAGAAGTGCAACGGGAGATTGTTTGTTCCAACAGCAATCACACTGTACAAAACTGTTTTAGGACTAACACATTGAGCAATATTTGAACTTGACAAACATCTACTGCTGAAACCTATACACACTTAAATGTATGGCATTTAAATTCCACTCACCGTTCTGCTGATACACGGCGTACAGCATACAAATTGATTCTTTTGCACTGCACTGGCCCTTTTTTTCATCTTAATACTGCTATTGTTTGAGCAATGTTTACACAAAATATAAAACTGCACTACCACATTACATCCTCACACTGTATATGTACTGTACATGCTCTACCTGTTTTTTTTTTCTGCTTTCTATACTTATAAAGTTCTTTATTTAATGGATACCTATAAATTTATTCTCTTGATATATTTAATCTATAATGTAAATTGCTTTTGTATACTTATTTTTACTCTTACCTATCTACCCAACTTTGTATGTATGTATGTATGTATGTATGTATGTATGTATGAATCTATCTATCTACAGTGAGGAAAATAAGTATTTGAACACCCTGCTATTTTGCAAGTTCTCCCACTTAGAAATCATGGAGGGGTCTGAAATTGTCATTGTAGGTGCATGTCCACTGTGAGAGACATAATCAAAAAAAAAAAAAATCCAGAAATCACAATATATGATTTTTTAACTATTTATTTGTATGATACAGCTGCAAATAAGTATTTGAACACCTGTCTATCAGCTAGAATTCTGACCCTCAAAGACCTGTTAGTCTGCCTTTAAAATGTCCACCTCCACTACATTTATTATCCTAAATTAGATGCACCTGTTTGAGGTCGTTAGCTGCATAAAGACACCTGTCCACCCCATACAATCAGTAAGAATCCAACTACTAACATGGCCAAGACCAAAGAGCTGTCCAAAGACACTAGAGACAAAAATGTACACCTCCACAAGGCTGGAAAGGGCTACGGGGAAATTGCCAAGCAGCTTGGTGAAAAAAGGTCCACTGTTGGAGCAATCATTAGAAAATGGAAGAAGCTAAACATGACTGTCAATCTCCCTCGGACTGGGGCTCCATGCAAGATCTCACCTCGTGGGGTCTCAATGATCCTAAGGAAGGTGAGAAATCAGCCCAGAACTACACGGAAGGAGCTGGTCAAAGACCTGAAAAGAGCTGGGACCACCGTTTCCAAGGTTACTGTTGGTAATACACTAAGACGTCATGGTTTGAAATCATGCATGGCACGGAAGGTTCCCCTGCTCAAACCAGCACATGTCCAGGCACGTCTTAAGTTTGCCAATGACCATTTGGATGATCCAGAGGAGTCATTGGAGAAAGTCATGTGGTCAGATGAGACCAAAATAGAACTTTTGGGTTATAATTCCACTAAACGTGTTTGGAGGAAGAAGAATGATGAGTACCATCCCAAGAACACCATCCCTACTGTGAAGCATGGGGGTGGTAGCATCATGCTTTGGGGGTGTTTTTCTGCACATGGGACAGGGCGACTGCACTGTATTAAGGAGAGGATGACCGGGGCCATGTATTGTGAGATTTTGGGGAACAACCTACTTCCCTCAGTTAGAGCATTGAAGATGGGTCGAGGCTGGGTCTTCCAACATGACAATGACCTGAAGCACACAGCCAGGATAACCAAGAAGTGGCTCTGTAAGAAGCATATCAAGGTTCTGGCGTTGCCTAGCCAGTCTCCAGACCTAAACCCAATAGAGAATCTTTGGAGGGAGCTCAAACTCCGTGTTTCTCAGTGACAGGCCAGAAACCTGACTGATCTCGAGAAGATCTGTGTGGAGGAGTGGGCCAAAATCCCTCCTGCAGTGTGCGCAAACCTGGTGAAAAACTACAGGAAACGTTTGACCTCTGTAATTGCAAACAAAGGCTACTGTACCAAATATTAACATTGACTTTCTCAGGTGTTTAAATACTTATTTGCAGCTGTATCATACAAATAAATAGTTAAAAAATCATACATTGTGATTTCTGGATACTTTTTTTTTGATTATGTCTCTCACAGTGGACATGCACCTACGATGACAATTTCAGACCCCTCCATGATTTCTAAGTGGGAGAACTTGCAAAATAGCAGGGTGTTCAAATACTTATTTTCCTCACTCTATCTATCTATCTATCTATCTATCTATCTATCTATCTATCTATCTATCTATCTGTCTGTCTGTCTGTCTGTCTGTCTGTCTGTCTGTCTGTCTGTCTGTCTGTCTGTCTATCTATCTATCTATCTATCTATCTATCTATCTATCTATCTATCTATCTATCTATCTATCTATCTATCTATCTATCTATCTATCGCCATCACATAACAAGGATCAACACCAGTTTATGGATTTTGCTACATGTGCAAATTGACTTCTTTAGGGCATAGACCAAATACAAAATAAATAAATGAAATAATTGCTATTTCATATATTTTCTTTAAAAAAAAACCTATTTTTTTTTAGTCTCCCAAATATTTTTTAAAAAATCATAAACACTGTAAATATGTATTTTATTATTAATTTCAATATAAAATGTATACACTAGTTCTGTATATGTACATATTTTTTACTATATATCTAGCCATATGTTGTTACGTTTTACTTTAAAAAATGTTGTTCGTTTTTCCTTAATGTGGGATGTAAATAAATACATCCAGGTTAAAAGTGATTGAATATTTTTGTTAAATATTAGTAATCAGTCTCCCAGCACATGCTGGAAAAGGACACGAAAATGGCTAAATCCCAAACGGGTCCTTATCCAAATATAGCGCACTACAGTGGGAGTCTTGTAAAGCCTATGTAGGGCACTTATGTAGGAAGCAAAGAGTCATTTGATATTCAACCGTCATTGGGAACACTAAATCTAAGATGGCGACCTCCAGAGCAGTGCTGTCGCTCTCCAAAACCCTAAACCCAATAGGACTGAGAAACACGGTTAAGGTAAAAAATCAATTATTTTAATGCATTTATTTGCCATACTAAAGTTATAATTTACATACTGTTTTTTTTAATAAATTTTTTTTTACAGCATGGCAGTTTGCCAGAAGGTGCGGTAGAAAATCGACACATATCAATAGCACGTTTGGTATAAAAATCCTGAAATGAGTAATGCTAATAATAAAAAGATTATGAGAATAAAAACACTTTTCAAAAACCCTTGTAGAAATAAAACCCTTGTGCTATTACATTAGCCGTGTAAACTAGTTAGTTCATGTATTTCTTCCACCTCTTAGAGTAGGGAGCAGGTTGAGAAGAGCCTAGAGAGCTGAAGGTATGCACTGGAGAGAAGGGGAAGGAAAGTCAGTAAGAGTAAGACAGAGTACGTGTGTGTGAATGAGAGGGAGGACAGTGGAGTGGTGCGGTTGCAGGGAGAAGAGGTGAAGAAGGTGGAGGAGTTCAGGTACCTAAGGTCAATAGTGCAAAGTAATGGAGAGTGTGTTAGAGAAGTGAAGAATAGAGTGCAGGCAGGGTGGAGTGGGTGGAGAAGAGTGATAGCAGGAGTGATTTGTGATAGAAGGGTATTTGCAAGAGTGAAAGGGAAAGTTTATAGGACTGTGGTGAGACCTGTGAGGTTGTATGGATTAGAGACAGTGGCATTGAGTAAAAGACAGGAACAGGAAAGTAGCAGAACTGAAGATGTAAGAAAGGATTCCTATTTAGTTGTATTTCCACACTTCACCACTAGAGGCAGACATACAGTTTACCAAGCAATGACAAGCTACCTATGACCTCAGTACACCTCAGATTGCATTCTGCATCATGCAACCCACTGAACAGCAGCAAGCAGAAGACAGCAAGAATCACCTCATATACAATCAATTCTATACCCAGTAAAGTAGAGTGTTCTGAATCCTGTATCGTGTTTTTACTGACATGCTGGGGCGAGTACAATCCCCTGATCAGCGCACACCAGATAGTGAAAATCCTTATATGATCCTTCGAGCTAGAGAGTAAAATTTCCTAACATCTGGTCCTTCGAGCCGGATAGGAGAAACTTCCTAACAGAAGATGTTGAGGTTTTCGTTGGGAGTGACGAGGATTACCAGGATCGGAAATGAGTTTATTAGAGGGACAGTGCATGTAGGATGCTTTGGAGACAAGGTGAGGGAGGTGCAATTGAGATGGTTTGGACATGTGCAGAGGAGGGACATGGGGTATAGTCAAGTCAAGTCTAATTTTATTTATATAGCGCCTTACAGCAACCAAAAGGAGCAGTAAAAAAATAACAAAAATAAAAAATAGCCAGTAGACAATAAAATATAAGAAATATAAAAAATATAAGAGCACAATATATATGTAAAAAAGCAGTTGAAACAGGGCTACGTGTTAAAAGCTTGTATAAATAAAAAAGTTTTCAACTGCGATTTAAAAACACTCAGCACAGTGATGGATCGAATGTGAGCTGGAAGAGCGTTCCACAGCTTTGGTCCCTGGACGGCAAATGACCGGCCACTAAACTTTTTACATCTGTACTTAGGAGTGACCAGAGAGGTATGTCCAGAGGAACGGAGAGTTCTGGCTGAATGGTAAACTGTTATTAATTCGGTGAGGTAGGCCGGGGCAAGACCATTGATGGCCTTGAATAGGAATAGCAGGAACTTATACTCCACCCTATACCCTACACCCTTTATATCACAGGAAGATAGATCTGGAGGTCGTCAGCATAGAAATGAAATTGAACGTTGTGATTGGAAATGAGTTGACTAAGTGGCAGCATATAGAGAGAAAACAGAATGGGACCAATAATAGATCCCTGAGGCATACCAGATGACAGAGGCGCAACCAATGAAGAATGATAATTAAGTACAACTGAGAAAGTTCTGTTAGTGAGGTACGATGAAAACCAATTTTGCACCGCACCCTGCAGACCGACAACATGCTGAAGACGAGAGATGGGGATGGCATGATCCACGGTGTCAAATGCAGCGGTCAGGTCCAGTAACACCAGAACCAGAGAGCTTTTTCCATCCAGGGCTCCAAGGATGTCATTGTGGACCCTCAATAATGCTGATTCAGTGCTATGTCTCGACCTGAAGCTAGACTGAAATATATCACCAATGTCGTGCAGTCGAAGGTGAGGCTGAAGCTGAGGGAAAACAAGCTTCTCCATCAACTTCGACAGAAATGACAGGTTAGATATAGGGCGAAAGTTGGATAGTGTGGAGGGATAAAGATTGGGTTTCTTGAGCAGCGGTCTAACACTAGCGTGTTTGAAAGCAGCGGGAAAAGTACCCATGCTAAAACAGTTGTTTATGGAAGAGACAAGGATGGGACCTATGGTGTCAACAACCTCCTTCAAAATCCTGGCAGGAACAGTGTCTAGAGGGCAGGTGGTGGGCGTCAACTCGTGGACAGCTTTTTTGAGGTCCACCAAAGTGACTGCATCAAAGTTCTCTAGCACACATTGCGCTGCACGAGTAGAGATGGCAACATCGGGGATTTGTGTAATGGTTTGCCTAACAGACGAAACCTTGTCCAAAAAATGTTGCTTGAAAGCATTGCACGTGTTTACAGAAACGTCATTCAAGGCGACAGACACCGGATTAATGACAGAATTGATAGTGGTGAATAAAATTCCAGGGCGGTGGCTATTGTTGTTGATGAGAGCAGAGAGGTACTGTCCTTTAGCTTCTTTCAGTGCACTCTGATAGGTGGCAAGACTGTCTCTAAACATCTCGAGTGACACCTGCAGCCTATCCTTCTTCCATTTGAGGGCCATCTGAGGGCCCGAGTTGTATCATTGAGCCAGGGATCCGCAGGAACATTGGTGGACTTTACCTTATAGGGTGCAACAGAGTCCATAATCTGGGAGCAGATGGTATGGAAGGAGGCGAGGAAACAGTCCGGACAGGGAGGCGATGCCAATTCATCAATAAAGGCGAGATCAGAAACAGAGAAGGCAGCAATAAAATCCTCGACTGTAGATGAGGTAATAATGCGACGGCGATAAGGGGCAGTAGACGTTGGTACAGGTGAAACAGCACAAATGTCAAATCGTATAAGAGAATGGTCAGAGATGGGAAAATCCATGACCTCGCAAGTTGACACAATCACCCCACGAGAGATAATAAGGTCAAGAGTGTGACCTAACCTATGGGTGGGACAGGAAATTGACTGAGCCAGATCTAAAGAGTCTAAAAGTGCCTTAAAATCATTAGCAGGTTTATCAGCGGGGCAGCAAACATGAATGTTAAAGTCACCACAGATTAGAACATTGTCAAACTTTGCTAGAAACTCTGACAGAAACTCTGAGAACTCAATTAAAAAATCCTTGTTTGATTTGGGCGGCCAGTAGATTACTGCACATAGGATCAGAGAGGGTAGTGTGAGCACAAATACTTGTACCTCGAAGCTGGAATACCCTCTAGTGGACAGCTGGCGGCACTTTGGGGACTGTCTGTGTATAGTGGCTATCCCCCCGCCCCTACCCGTTTGCCGAGGCGTGTTTAGGTAAAGGTAAGCAGAGGGGAGGATTTCTGAAAAGGCATTGACGTCATCTGGGGGAAGCCAGGTTTCGGTGAGGATAAACAGATCCAGATTGTGAGAGGAGATGACATCATTGAGGACAAATGTTTTGTTATTGAGCGATCTGGTGTTACAAAGTGCCATGCGGAACGTGGAAAGGTTGGCAGGCGACGATGTCACACGAGGAATTGGACGGAGGTTTTCTTGAACACAACCCCGGGTGGATGTTTCAGCACGGCGGGGACACGAAAATAGAACATCTGTGTTGGAGCCAACCTGCCGAAGCCATCGGTAGCATTCCTGCGATCTTCTAGCATTGCCAAATCCTGGTTGATCTTTACACCTCGTAGACGGAGAATCCAGGTGAGTCCTCAGCCTCTTGCGGCGCTAGGAGAATGCTGAGGATGGAGCCACCAGGAAGGATGAAAAGAGGAAGACCAAGGAGGAGGTTCATGGATGTGTGATGAGGGAAGACATGCAGGTAGTTGGTGTGACAGAGTCAGATGTAAAGGACAGAGGAGTTTGGAGACGAATGATACGCTGTGGCGACCCCTAATGGGAGAAGCTGAAAGAAGATGATAATTAGATAGATAGATGTGTGTAGTGTGCCACTAATTTATTATATATGCCTCTAATTTGTCCAATAAGACTGACCTGCTATGATCGTGCTGTGATTAAATGGGCACCTAACTGTATCCTTTGTAGGTATTTGGAGCAGCACTCTCCAACCAGAGGGAGAAGTCTACCTACACTGTGAGTATTGCTTCACGTGGCTGATGTAGAATACAGATCATCTATTATCTCCCTGAACCGCACTAAATGGGTAGATAATTTCTTTTTTTTTAAGGCTAGACAGATATGTAGAAATGATTTGACACCGATGCCATGATTAGAAGGTAGGCGATTGTAGCATGCGACATTGTGGGTGACAAGTAAAATGTAGTAAATGTAAAGCTAACATCTGTGCAGTTCATTGAAACATTACTTGTGAATGTGGGCTTGTTTGAATTTTCTATTAATTTATTATTTTCTTAAACTTAATAGAAATTAGAAGTCCATTCCATGCAGCACATAATAATCTTACTGATAGCAAGCCTTAAAGACCTGTTAATTTCTGTCATTGTTTCTAACATTCTTGTTACCCCTCTTGTCTTTTTCACCTCTTTCCCTTTTTTCAAGGGAAAAAGCATAGTAAGTATCCTGCACTTCATTTCAAACATATGAGCACTCGTGAGTGTCATCACATGATCATGACGTCGTGTTGATGTCCTCAGCCTCCCCCTGCTAGATATGGTGGTAGACACACGGTCACACTGATCCCCGGAGATGGGATCGGCCCCGAGCTGCTTAATCACGTGCGAGAACTCTTCAGGTCAGTCTCGAAAGCGCTATCCGTCAATACAATTATCCATCTGTGTAAATAGTAATACACTGTATATACAGGCTGAACATGTTTCTTCGCATTGCAGGTTCAGCTGTGTTCCTGTGGACTTCGAGGTGGTCAATGTCAACTCCTCCCTAACCAACGAGGACGACATCAACAACGCCATCACAGCTATACGCCGAAACGGGGTCGCCCTTAAGGGTTCGTGAGGCGCCCTTGTTTATAACGGACGTTCTTTTACTTATCTTTTGATGCGTGATTCATTACAGTTTGCTTTCTTCTTGATTTTGACTGAACAATGGAACTGCAGCCTCCTACCAACACATTTCTACTTAAGCATACTCCATCCCTGTTGCTGTGCGCCTGTTACCAAAGCACAGCAAAACAGCCATGCCATTGCACTTGAGTTTATACATGTCGGAAGACAAGATAACCGAATCCGCTATAGTCGTTCTTTGAGATGGTCAAAACAGCAAGAACAGGATTTAGGGGAAAAAGAGAATTTTTTTTCACATCCACACTGGAACGGTTACAAACTGGGAACTTTTCTAGTTTAAAATAAAATAAAATGATCAGCCAAACTGTCCCTGGTGGAGGGATGATTGAATAGAAGGACAATAGTCATGTAAAAGGTCACTTTGATTTGTAATTCACTCCGTAGCGAATGGATTGTATTAGGGGTTCTGTATAAGTGTCGAACATCATAAAACCCCCCGTCAACCCACTGATTACTTGGAAAATGTTTTGAATTGATTATGGACTAAAGCTTTACTTAGAGGGAAAGTAAATCTTTTCAGTATTTAACCTCAAAATTCAATCATGCCGTGATTATCGCTTTTTTTTTGTTGTAGGTAACATTGAGACAAACCACACGCTGCCCCCTTCACATAAGTCGAGGAACAATCTTCTCCGGTAAGGCTTTTGGAGACACTAATTAACCATTCATTAAAGGACATGAGCTGTTATTTTTCTTTTGAAGTCGGCTGTAAGATTTTGCTGATCATCATGTTTTATCTTGATATTTGGATTCTCTCTCTCTGTGTCTGTCTCTGTCTCTCTCTCTCTCTCTTAGCACTGGTCTGGACCTGTATGCTAATGTAATGCACTGCCAGTCCTTGCCCGGGGTTCAGACCCGTCATAAGGACATTGACATCATCATCATTAGAGAGAACACAGAGGGCGAGTACAGCAGCCTGGAGCATGAGGTAAACACCAGTTATTCTTCTGTTTATTAGTGCCCTCATGCTTGTTCTTTTGCTTTTAATAATACTGTTCAACTAGTCTCCACTGCTGTCTCGTCCCCTTCCTGCTCTTCTGCCACAAGCCAAGTGCCACGCTCTTTTATTATACCACCTTCCCGCCACTATAATTAGTCCACATTATAAAGGTGATCAAAGCATCTGTGTGTGTGTGTGTTTGTATAAGAGTGTACCAGGTGTGGTGGAATGCCTAAAGATCATCACCCGGAACAACTCGCTGCGTATCGCCGAGTACGCCTTCAAGCTGGCCAGAGAGAAAGGGCGACGAAGGGTCACAGCTGTGCACAAGGCCAACATCATGTGAGTTCCTATAAATATCTCATGGAAATGCATGATGTGTCAACATTTCCTCACTGCCAGCATGACTTTTTCATTCACTTCATAGTGTTTGAACATCACTTTAAAGTCTGAGTTTCCTACCAAAAACTGACCCAGTTTGTTTGCCTTGGAGTCTAGAGAGCATAAAGTCAGTGTCCTGTCTTCATTATCGTGGCCATATTTGTTGTTGCATGGGAGGGACAATCAATATCCTGGCTTTATTTATTCCTATTGAATTGGTGGAGGCAGGGTACTTTTATCTATGTAAATTTAATATGTAATATGTTCTTAATAGCTTTTAGGCCTGTTTGAATTGGCTGGTCTAAATAATATTCTATTTGTGTGTTTGAAATAAATAAGTGATTTGAGCTTGACTACATAATAAATAAATATATATATATATATATACACACACACACACACACATATATAATAGAATATAATAAATATATACAATTAGATAAAATGCAAATAAAATGCAGTATCTAATTGAAGACTATACAATTTTAATCCGATCAGTTGAGGTTTTCAAATGAGGCCCATTGTACAACATTTTGGCTTCACCTAATATATACATATAATTGGTAGGGACAGAGATAGGAGAGTCCTCTCAAGGATTACTCTGTATATTGTCTAATTATTTCCAGCAATATTTATACTAAACCAAAAAAAAAAATAATCTTGTCCAGTTTGGAGGTTGAATTGACTCATAAATAGCTTATAATACTTGAGAAGTGTCAGATGTTTTTTGTATAAACAAACCGAATTTATTCCTGAACAACACTTCAGGAGTGTAAGTGCTTTCCTGGCACTCGTGGAATTGAGGATGAACTTGAGCCTGTCGTGTAATCTGAGCTTACCTCACTGAAATATCATCATACTACAAATCATTTTAATAGGATAATCAAAAAAACATGCTGTCTCTTGAATTTAAGAGCGGGGTGAGCACCTCGTAATTGATATTTTCTTTTTTTGGTGTCAGTGTTCAGCTGTCAGTCATTGTGTAGTTAGTCTTATAACTCGATATGTAGTGGCATTCTTGATCACGTTCTTTCTTTTCTCTCTGATTTCCTCCCTCTTTCTCTCCCTGTCTTTTACTGACTTAAAAGGAAACTTGGTGATGGCCTCTTTCTCCAGTGCTGTAAGGAGGTAGCCTCTGGATACCCTGACATTGCTTTCGATAGCATGATTGTAGATAACACCACAATGCAGGTATGGATTATATAAATATAACATGCAGCACGTGGCTTAAATTGATCCCAACAGCAATACAAGCCATATTCTCTTCCAACAGAGTTTTAGACTGAGGTATTTTTAGTCTGTGCCCTAATGAACTAGTATCAGAATGCAATTATTGATTGAGACTTCACAGGACATTTGTAAGTCACCCTGGAAAAAGCCATTCGCTAATCTGCCCTTAAAAAAAGCCTTATTGGTGTTTTTTTTTTAATGTTTTGTTTTAGCTTGTGTCCAAGCCCTACCAGTTTGATGTCATGTTGATGCCTAATCTCTACGGAAACGTGGTCAGCAATGTGTGCGCTGGGCTAGTGGGCGGACCCGGGCTCGTACCTGGAGCCAACTACGGGAATAATTATGCCGTTTTTGAAACGGTGAGTACACGTTAGCTGAGAATCTTTGAAACGAAGAGGAAACTTTTTTTAGTGAGGGAAAAAAAAAAAAAGCCCAAATCAGATGTTTGCATCTGTTTTTTTTTTTTTGTGTGTGGATGTTTTTAATGTGCAAAAAAACACTTAACCCAGTCTATATTGTTGTTAATGATTCTTCTTATCCTAAACTATTAGACTGATTTGTGGATTTATTGTTCTGACAGGCAACTCGGAACACTGGGAAGAGCATCGCCGGCCGGAACATTGCCAACCCGACTGCAATGCTATTGGCCAGCTGTCTCATGCTGGATCATGTCAAGTAAATTCAGCACATCGGTCACACTGACTGCGTCTGTTATTTTCAGCTGTCACCACACACGGTGGTTTGACATAATACTCCGTTTGAGACGTTAGTCATTTCTCGCAAACACCGGAGCCAGACATTTTGGGGCCTAAATCATGCTACTGTATGGCGGTTACTTATTGATTTGTTGATTTATTGACTTTTTCAATCATTTAAGAACATTAGGTGGCGCTTGCCCAGCCATAGCTACGCATTAAGCCTAACCGTGGTGTCTAAGGCTATTTTCCATAGAGAGTTGACTTGTTTATATTGCACTTGGACTCGTTCCAACTTACTAAGCCTTCAACTATCATCAAATCATATTTAGGCACTTGTACTGCGATGATTCTATGTAAACTGTAGTCGGGCTAATGTGTAATTCTGCATAACAACCACTTATCAAAAAGTGCTGTATAAATGGCATGAACCTGTGTAATGTCTTCTTCGCTTTTCTCACTTCAGGCTTCACAAGTATGCCAGCATGATCCGGAATGCCATTTTCACCACTATGAACGAGACCCAGGTATATATATGGCTTATATATGGGTTTGTATTCTCATGAAACACAGGCCGAGGATATTATCCCCTATCATATCTAAATATCCTCCACTGCTCTGTTTCCTTAATCAGCCACCCGGCCGGACTTTTATAACAAGTTTCAGGCAGAAATCATAGATAATCAGGATTGTTCTTTCTTTAAAATAAGAGTGTAAACACTTTGACTGGCATTCGTTCTCTTATACATATACGGATTAACGTAGGCACCTGTAAGCCTTTATAGTTATCTGTTGTACTTACTCAACAGCTTATGCACATTTTTCACTGCCATAGACTTTCTATTTGTTTTTAAGCTTAACTACCATTTCAGCTTCTAATGGATGCTATATTGCATTTCGTTGCTGTTTACCTGTACTATGCAATGACAAATCTCTCTCTCTCTCTCTCTCTCTCTCTCTCTCTCTCTCTCTCTCTCTCTCTCTCTCTCTTCTCTTTCTCTTTCTCTTTCTCTTTTTCTTTAAAAGAAGCCAAGTACACAAAGTGCTGAAAAGTTCAAAACGACAACTTAGTAATGCAGCTCAGCCAATGCAGCCATGTGTATATATACACATACATGTGTGTTATATATATATATATATATATATATATATATATATATATATATATATATATATATATATATATATATATATATTTACATACATACACACACATTATATATATATATATATATATATATACAGTATATACATACTTTCTTTGACATTATTCATACTGAATTATTGACTTTGTCTCTCAAAACATTTGTCCCATTTGAAATTAATTACTAACACTATCAACTTATTATTCATTTAGTTTTTGTGTAAATGCTCCAGCAAATGACTTTCCATTCATATTTATTGTGATTAATGAGGCCCACTGAGATTCGGCTCAAAACTATTGTCTGGGAAATTGAATGGCACATAAGGAAATCGTTAGTGTAACTGCGAAATGTAAGAAAACTGGTTCCTTTCCATTTGTTTTAGAAATTGTGTCGAGTTAATTGGATACTCTGTTTCGGTAATGTTTATATCACACTGGATTTTGCAAGTACATTTATTTACTTTTATCCAAAGTCCTGTACAAATGAGTCATAGGCAAAAAAAAAAAAAAGGCTGCATATCGAAATATGTTCACCAGTCACTTGTTTCCAGGTCATTCATGCAATTGTGCAACGTGTAAGAATGTAAAATCATGTTGGTCAAGACCTTTAGTCTATGTTTAAATAAAACATCCGAATCGGGATGGGGTGTGATTTTAGAAACGGGAGTAAGAAAAATTCCAGGGAGCAGTCTCTCTGTAGACGAAACTCTTTGTTCAGACAGGTCAGAGTAGAATGGCCAGATTGGTTTGATGAGCTGATAAGAACTTGAATAAGCACTCTTTGCAACCGTGGTGAGCAGAAAAGCAATTCTGGAGTGCATTCAACCTTTAGATAAATGTGCTTTAGCAGCAGAAGACCCCACAAAGTTTCACTCCTGTCAGCCAAGAGTGAGGAATCTGAGGCTCCAGCTGGGGCTTGTTGAGACTAGACTACTAATAACTGAATATGTATTGCTTGTCCTTTTAGGTCAAGGTTAAATTGATCTGAAATGCCGGGATATTTTTTAAATCGTGACAGGATTAATTGACTGTATGAACAATTATAGGAATATTAAAAAATGGTTGAAAAGGTACATCTTGGGCATATTAGGTTTTTGAGAAGTAAGATGGCACTTGTGTCAAATTTCAATGTTTGTCGTCTTGTAGTTGCATACAGCAGACATCGGGGGGCAGGGCACTACCTCCGAGGTAGTGCAGTCCATCATGAGGAACATCAAGAGCTGCGGCCCCCTCACTGCAGAGTTCTAATGTCGTAACTGGACAGCACAACAGCCATAAAAGGTAAAGAAGCTCTGTGTCATAACCTTGTCTAAAATGATTAATCATTTTGTAATGAGGAAGAGCTGGCTTGAGGTTTAGTCATCTACGATTAACCCTTTGCAACATCCATCATTGCATAGAAACAGTAATTCCTATAATGTGCATGAACAGGTGGAGTTTGATTACATAATGCATGGCTTTGTGCTTTCATGTTCTCCACAGAATCCCGAACATCAGCACTCCAACATATAGACAGCGGATCAAGATTTATTTAGGCTGTGAGCAGGTTGTATTAAAAGACCTGGAACTTTGTTTGGATTCAGTCCTATTTGGTGCCTCCATCTAGGGTCATTCGCGAGTCATTCAACATAACAGTTATATTATGTGTTAATATGATATTTATGTAGAGCCATTGTGCAAGTGTGGTTTATGATGTTAAAAATGTTTCATAGTTAAACAATTTTGAGGCACAAGAATACGTTTCATGCATGCAAGTCATTTTGGAGCGCTTTCTATAAACATTCCTGATTCTGTTGTTCTGTCCCAACTATAGACACAAGCAAAAATTATTGCTTTTTTGTTTTGTTTATTGCACTTATTAATATTCGGTATTTAAAAAACAAAACAAAAAAAGCAATGTGTATGCCAATAAAATGTAGAATATTATGTTTCCATAATGTAAAACTGGAATTCCCAATTCCAAGTGACCTTATTTGCTTTATTAGTACAGTAACATTCATAAATCTTATGCTTACTATTTTAATGCCTTTCTGTCAGAATATTTATCTGTGAACTGGAGTGTTGTTTGATTCATTGTATCTTATTGTATTTCCACTGTTGCACAAGTCCATTAAAAAAAAATAAATAAAAAGACCAGGTTTGACATTTTGCATCAGTTGTGGTTTATAAACTTCCGTATTCTTAATGATCGCTGTTCTTCATAAGCTGTGAAAAATCGCAAGTAGCTGTCAAGTTGTTAACACATGGATAGAGCACGTGGGGTAAAGTTTAATCACAGGACAAATTCGAGCTGACGTTTTCTGTACTCGCTTCGATTGCTCTTGAGAAATAGCTCTCTATGAGGCAGGAGGATCACCCCCCCCCAAACATACCTCCATTTGCAATGGTTTACTTGCGTCGCTGCCAGTTTTCCTGCTATTCAGTGCTTATTTGAAGGTTAACATGGTTTATCTAATAAGGGCGAGGGTGCCAGTACGGTTTGTAATTCCGTTTTAGCTCAAAGCACAAAGATTAAAAATGTGGAGGATGTGCTGCAAAAGGAACTAAATCGCTGGCAATTTTCAGCTTATGACAAAACCGTAACAAGAAGACTGAAGTGTTTGTTTTCGAACGCCTCACCAGGGGGCGACCATTACGAGCCTGATGAATGCGGTTCTGTTTTCGCCAGTAATGAATGGCACAATTCCACACACGCCAGCCAAGTTTACCAAAGTGAAACTCCATAACATAATTACTGCAATTAACTGCTAACATGGGCTAACACTAAAACAAATTAATGGTTGTGAACCTCTTGGTGGAAAACAAGGAAGACACTATAGACCTATTTAGCGTTTCTGAGCTGTCGATCGGGAGTTCGACAATTTTCGAATATTTATCAGGATGGGGGAAAGTTTTTTTTATTATAAAATTTGTCAGATTGTAGATATCATAAGCAAAATATGAATTAGTAATCCAAACACTTACAAAAGGAGAACATGGACTGGTCTCGGTCCAACTGACATTGAGTTTGTTTTGAATGTTGTGAACTTGTTTGGATTTATGACGGTGGAACTTTGAGGTAGGAAGCCTGTATTCGAGACATCAGGTTAGTAAAGAATATACAGACTGCTAGGAGGCGACCAAGTGTTTTGGCTTTCATTTCCTGGAACTCGCAAGTCACTGAGAGGTGAATCGTTGGCTCCCACACATTGATCTTTTGTTCAGTGATTAGGCCCCATTTGCAAAGACTTTGTTTATAATCCATTTCCATGTTACATCACAGTTTAAGCCGTAAAAGTCCAGTACTAAACGCTCAGTTTACTACTTAAATTTCAACCAAAGGATTAGGATTTCACTGGGAGATACAGTCGCTTGCACATGAGTTCACCACCTTTGACAGAATTTAGAGTTACAGCCTGGAACTGGATTGAAGACAACAATGCTTATGCAGTCACACTTATCATTTTTGGTATTTAATGCAGATCATTCAAATTGAGTCCATTTCACTTCAGTTACCTCATCCTTCTAAGGTTGAAAAGGACTTGGGGTGTCTCAGGGGTTGAATATTTGTGCAAAGCACCATAATCCTGCATTGGGACAGCAACCATCCATGCAAATACTTTATATCGATTCAGGGTAAAGTGAATGTCAGTAAATTGCTATTTTGTTTATTACCCATCATTGCAAGAGCTACAATCAACCCCACATTTTTTAAAAGACCACCGTGTTATGTTATTCATTAAAATGATTAGTAACAACATTGGGAAATCAATCACTTGGCACATCACTGCTGGCATTGTAATGCTTTCAGCAATACCAATAAAGTTAAGAAGTATAAATAATGCGTGTGTGTGTGTGTGTCACAGGCTCATAAACCCATATACTACAGTCCATTTATCAAGTATCTTAAAACAGATGTAAACATGCCCAGAGGTTTGCTTCATCACATTCTAACAGGTTTGCACACAGCTGGAGATGTTTTACACCTAATCCTGTATGTTATCACTGACTGGTCCCCCTGGTGCTTTTAGGCGATATAACAGCAAGACGAGGTAGTAATACCGATGACACGTCATTTGAGCAGTATAATTCTATCCTTCCTCAGTTCGGTTTACTCACAGTTTTTGGACGATGAAAGGTCATTTGTTTCCCTACAGAGTATTGGCCATCATTTTAGGGCTACATCCTCACTAACTCTTGTGCTTTCAAGTTTCAAAGTTTTTTTTCCTTTCAGCATGGAACTACAAACTACAAACAGGACTCATGCTGAGTTTGTCTAAATACCATTCTCAAGAAGGTTTTAAATCACGGTGTAGGCCTGCTGCAAGAAACTGTCCACAAACCTTTTTTTTGGTGACTGCTTACACACTACTATTGCTTAATTTCATCGCAGAGTGAAAACATGCTAATTTATTTATCAGAGCTCAGAGTGTTCCTTCTGCTCAGAGTGTTGGTGAACGCGAAGGATCGCGGGGAGTGGATCGAAACACACCCTGTAAGGGAAACAAGTCCATCGCAGGACTCTCACACACACACACACACACACACACACACACACACACATGCACACACGTTTCCATTCTGGAGCAATTTAGCATAGCTAAATAACATGTTTTTATGGAGTTGCAGATGAAACCAGATAATCTGAAAAAAAAATGCACAGAAACTCTGCAGAAACATAAACTTGAGCTCTGCGTCGAACCAGGGAGAAGGCAACACTACCCACTGCACCACAGTATCACCCCAAGCATACATGACTGGGGTGGTTTCAGATTTCAAGAGAATCAGGGCAAATGGAGATGGAGATCTCCATGGCAGATCGTGAGCCTTGCCCCTTTCTGAAAGGCTATAATAAGAAGTCCCCAGAGAGGTTCTATCCATGGTGCTTGGACCATATGTATACACTGCAGCCTTTCTGTACTTTGGTCAATCCAGTTATCCCTCCTTATTTATTTAATCAGCATACTAATTACTCCCCAAACAAACAATCCCATTTTGAACTTTTTTGGTCTGCATTGATGTTTGCTTTTTTCTGAAATCCCTATGAGGCTAAAACCTAGCTAAGCAAACTGTCCTTTTCCCTGAAGGGGGACATAAAAGCTAGTTGTTCAGGAACGCCAATATTTTGAGGTCAATGCCTATCATGGTATAGGCTACCTGCATACATCTCCAAAAAACTCCCTATTCAAAACAGGAACAAATGGTAGTAATTGAAAATGGAATGTCTTTTCTTGGAAGACAAACATTATAACGCATCTGTCTTCCGAGGGGGATAGGAACAGGAAAATAAGCATGGCACTCATCCACTGATGTGAGCCAGACCTGTAATTAAACAGCATCTGACACCCATAATGTGAAAAAAAACAACTTTTAACCCTCTTAGACTTAGACTTGAAAGAAAACCATTACCCTTATAAACTTGGAAGTAAGCCAACCAGAACACATGAAGTAAAGGGTGTCTGGGGCACACCATTCAGGGGGCCTACCAGGGGCATTTGTGACTCTCCATGCATCTCCATGGTTTGTGTGAGGCAGAGAGTTCCAGTCTAGCTACCAGCTGCCAAGCTGGCCAAGCTGGTAGATCAACTTTGCCAGCTGGTTAATTATTTTTAGGGTCTTTATTGCTTGACTTAATTCACAGGCGATTCACAGGTGTTTAGATATATTTGTTGTACTGTTAATTGGCTTTTAAATTAAGGCTTTGACGCTACATGAGGTTATGTACCTTAAAGCTTAAAGATGTATCACACGAATACTCCAGTCATATTCAGTAATTGCTTTACCTTTGTCAGATTCGCAGCAAATCCACAGTCTATCCCTAGAACACTGGGTACCAGGCAAAAGAACAACCTGGATGGGAATCTATTTAATCACAAGGCACCATTTACACCCAAGTTCATTCACAACTAGGGGCAATTTATCTTAACCAATCCACCTTATGAAATAACCCAGAATACCTCTAGGAAAAAAAAAAAAAAAAAAAAAAAAATATATATATATATATATATATATATATATATATATATATATATATATATATATATATATATATATATATATATATATATATACACACACAAAAACATGAGGAGAACATTGACACAGAAACTCCACACAGAAGTATATATAAGTGTAAGTTTATTCTTGTGAGCAAGCCAGTGGCGACTGTGGCAAGGAAAAACTCCCTGAGATGGCATTAGAAAGAAACCTTAAGAGGAACCAGACTCAAGAGGGAACATATCCTCATCTGGGCTGCACCGAATGTCCATATTTTACAGCTAAATGATGTTGAGGTGTGCAGTGATGGTGATCAGATGCAAACTGAAGTCCTGAGTCAGTGAAGCAGACTGTTGACATTAACTACAGTCCAAATCCATCCTCAAAGCTTCTGTCTCACTTCACCACTGTATTTTCAAGATGAAAGGCACAAAATATATACTAAAATGGTACCACCCAATAGACAAAGAAAAATACATTTTGATGCCTTCATTTCTACAAATTTTAAGTGTTGACTGCTTTGTTACTCAAATGAAGGATGTAGATTGGGACACGAGAATATAAAGAATACACTTTACAGACATGTTGGTGTCAACTAAATCCACCAACTATCCAGCAAAGGTACCAGCTTGACCAGTTTGGTCTTTGTTTTGCCAGCTGCAGCTAATCAGAACATTCAGGATATTTCAGCTGCTGGCATTTAAAAGTAGTGAAATAGAATAATGTTACAAAATAATCAGGATACTAGAGAGCAGATAAACTTGTTCTGCTAAATTGTAGTAATTTGACCCATCTGAATTTACTCTGCTGATTTGTTTTGGAATCTTGGAATAGCTTGGCTTTTTCCAAACTTTCCAAAAGTATCTTCAGCCCTTATGTTTTCCCTCTGCATTTTCCCACTGAGAAGAATCTTTCACACCTGACTGTATACAAGCCACACCAAAAGTTAATAAAATTGTGCCGCAGCCTTTTGTGTCCGACCACTAGTGCGAATTCAAGTCCAACTGCAGCTACGGCCTGGTTACAAGAACAGGTTGCCTTCTGTTTTTGTAGGTTGTAGCGGTTAAGTAATAGAGAGGGATTTTGGCACATGGTAAAATGCTGTTTGCCATGATGAGTCCCCAAAGAACAAGAAGGAGAGAACGAATATGTGACGTTCTCTTGCCTACTATATCCCAACTAATAATAACAAAAAGTATTGCAACAGCTGTTGACCATCACTACTTTTTTAAAAACTGATGTGAGTTTTCCAAATGAAAATAGAAATAAATATACTATAAACATTAGTTGAACAATTAAGCCACTGAGAGCATTTTATTGATTTTCACTATTACCGACGTTACATAAAGTTTATATAAGTAAAACATGTAGAATCAGTGGAAAGTCTGAAAAATATTGACACTTTTAAGAAAATATTATTTTCAAAGGTTTTTTTGTACCTTTTTAAAATTTGTTTCTTTGATTGTTTGCTAAGTACAAAGTACTCTTGTTTAAAACCTGCAACTGTCCAGTTTCAACTGGCCAACTAAAGCCTCTCACTCCTGTTCATGGCTAACATGGTAGAATCCGATGCGGTTGTAACCCAACATCTGCTTCAATGTTTCACATGTGGTGCATTCTCAGATGCTTTTTTTGCTTACCACAGCTGTAAAAAGTAGTAATTTGTGTTAGTTCTCAGTAGCTCAGTCTACACATTTCTGTGCAAACAATTAATCTTAACTCGTGTATTCACAAATTGCAGGTTTCTGGAATACTCAGCCCAAAAAACCTTATATTTCTGACCAATATTTACATGCTTTTATGCACTGCTTTGGTGCTACCTGTTTGGGTAATTAGGCCAAAATCTTTCCTAGCAGGAATTGGTATTCAGTCAGTCAGTACTGAGCTGTTTCCAGTTATGAGCAAAGGATGTCAACAGATGCAAGTTATCCTAAGGTAACTTTCCATTACAGACTACAGTGTATGTAAGTCTTGGATATTGTATATGTTGGACAGTATATACAAATGTGAACGCTATCAGGATGGCATTAGACTCAGGACACTGAGCAGCTGATGCAATACAGTAATCTCCTGCTTTTATCGTGGAAATGCATTTGCTAAATAACTTATTTGTTTATCTGATTTTCCCGGTCCCTCACTTTTTATGGAGTTTTATGTTGAAATAGTAAAATTTATTAAATAAGTAATACAATAATTTATTATAAAATGAAGTCAAATGTATGAACATTACAGTACAGTAAGTAAAGAATGTGGTGACGTGTATCTTTAACTCAGCCGATTATTTTTACATCATAGGACACTTCAACCAATAAACAAGCAGAGAAACTACACATAGGCTATGCTACTACAGATCTGTGTACTGTACAGTAAATGTACTCACTATAAATGTGATACAGTGTACAGGTCCTCTAATTACGACGACTCCATCGTAAGTAAAAAATATCGTAAGTCAAAGATGGTACTATGATTGTGACAGTCTTTTCTGCTTCATGCTGATTTATAATTTCCATTTTCTGCTCTAAACTGTTCGCTTTCCTCTTTTTTTTTTTTTTTTACTACAAGCAGGAGACATACTTGGGTGCTTGGAGGCATGCTTTTATCACTAAAATTGCAGTTAGAAACCGTTTGAAACAGAAAAAAATACACACTGAGACAACTTTACTAGGGGCATCTCACAGGGCGAAAGATACGCTCATCCCAGCTCATCGTACACTGATGCCTGTTGCACAAAATAATTTATATTATTACAATTTTGTTGTGAGAGTGGTGGCTCCAGCGGTTAAGGCGCTGGGTTGCCAATCGGAAGGTCTGGGGTTCAAGCCCCGGTATCGCCAAGCTGCCACCCTTGGGCCCTTGAGCAAGGCCCTTAACCCTCTATGCTCCGGGGGTCCCTTGCGAGGGAAACATCAAGGTCCGTAACGTCGAAGTGACGTAGGGCCGCCTTCCCGTGGGCTCACCACCTGCAGGAGGGACCGTAAGGGACGGTGCTGTGAGGATTGGGCAGCAGTCGAAGGCGGGGGTTACTGCTTAGACTGCTGCCCCCGCGACCCGAAATACGGATAAGCGGGAGAAAACGAAACAATTTTGTTGTATCGCTCTCGTCATCGTAAGTCGGACCATCGTAACTCGGGGACCATCTGTACATGTATTTCTTCAAATTTACACAAAATTTATCTCGCTATATTCTTGCAAATGTTTTCTGTATGTTTAAAGTGTGTGGGGGGATGATTTACGGCTTAAACATTAAGAGGTGGCGTCCGTTTATCGCGGTTTTTTGTTTATCGTCTGCGGTTTTGGAACGTAACCACTGCGATAAACGGGGGATTACTGTATTTTTTCTCTTAGTAGTTTCTTATTGAATTACTTCAGAAAAGAGGATTTATAAAGGATGATGGTGGGATAAAAGCTAAGCAGTAAATATTAAACAAAAAGATACAATATTAAATCCAGCTTTTAAATATTTGCTTTCACACTCTCACATTGTGTCAGTTTATTTGGAGTGTTGAACTGGTAAAAATAGTTCAGATGATGTTGTCATAAATGATTTTTGAGTTGGCTTACTTACATTTAAGTTTATGTCTATTTTCTCGGGTTTTTTTTGTGTAAGGTAGAGAGTGAGAGAGAGTGAGAGAGAGAGAGAGAGAGAGAGAGAGAGAGAGAGAGAGAGAGAGAGAGAGAGAGAGAGAGAGAGAAGAAGATTTACTACTCAGTAGAACTGATGAAGTCTCTTGGGCGAGTATTGAAATGTTTTAAAAAATGATGTTGCAAGTCCAGTTGCATTGGCTTTCCTTCCACCGCACGTTCAGAGTAAATCAAAACCTTCATTTCCAAGTGCAACCTTCAAAAGGTGACATTCTGACATGTTTACATGTGGTCGTAAATAACATATGCTTTTACGGGGGTCTTGGTGCACCATGATGATCATAAAAATCGTGAAGCCTGTGATGTCGTAAGGACTTTTTCCTTAATGGCTCTAAAGGTCATGCAAACTGCAGTTTTAATATTGCATATTGAAACAACCTTTGGAGATGGTGATATATTCTGACTTTTGAAAACTATGTATTCATAAGTGCAAACAGATATGTTTTAAACATTGAAAATGATAGGGAAAAGGGCATTTGGACATCATGAATGAATAATGTTAGTACTTAGTTGAAAGCTATTGTTGACAGTTACAGCTTCAAGATGTCTATGGTAAGAAGTAATCAGGTTCTTGAAGCACTGTGGCTTAATTTTGGCTATTCGTTTTGGCAAATCATCTTCAATTACACAAGGATATGAGAGCTCTTTCTAATGGACTCACAATTTCAAAATTCTCCATAAATTTTCAATGGAAATCAAGGCAGGAGATTGGCTAGACCATGCCTTCTCAAGTTATTTTGGCATCTGTACTTCTGTACACTCTGTATGTGTGTGTGTGTGTGTGTGTGTGTGTGTGTGTGTGTGTGTGTGTGTGTGTGTGTGTGTGTGTGTGTGTGTGGTGTTCATGGGATCATACTCACACAATCTTTCTGTCTCCAAACATGACAAGCTAAATTCTAACCATAATTCTATTCTGATTTGTCTAAATTCCTTTAAACATGCATCTCTGTGCTTAGTTTTTAAACTAATTTTAAGTGGCTCTTAGGCATGGAGATGACTGCAGTGAAGTTCATTGCTCTGTGATCTTAGTGTAGCTGCTGTTCTTGGACAAAGCTATTGGGACACCTGACTTCTTCAACCATATGTGTTTTTTCCCCCCAAACTGTTATCACTAAGTTGAAGGCACACAATTGTACAGGATGTCTTCAGATGAAGTAGAATTGCATCTTTACTTGAACTGGGAGACCCAACCTGTTCCAACACTGACAACGCACCTGTGAACCACGCGAGATACATAGAAAACATAGTTTACAAGGGTTGGAGTGGAAGATCTTGAGTGGCCTGCCATAGAGCTCTGACCTCAACCCTATTGAACACCTTTGGGACGAATTGGAATGCTGACTGCACCCCAGGCCTCCTCACCTCACCTCACCTCACCTCACCTCACCTCACCTCACCTTACCTCACCTCACCTCACCTCACCTCACCAGTGTATGACTTTTCTTATGCCTTTGTGAATGAATGAGCCCAAATGTCCACAACCACACTACAAAATCTTGTGGAACATCTTCCCAGAAGAGTGGAGGTTATTATAACAGCAAATGGGGACTTAATGTCAAATGGAATGTTAAAAAAGCTTTCTTATGCCTCAATATTAGTATTACTATTCTTTTCTTTAGGATATAATATTGTTTAATGTATAATATTTGCTGTAGTTTCCTGTAGATCGACTGTAGCCTCACTTAAGCATTTCATTGAACAAACTGTAACTGGCATTTGTCTTCTTCTTCTTCTTCTTCTTCTTCTTCTTCTTCTTCTTCTTCTTCTTCTTCTTCTTCTTTTGGCTGCTCCCATTAGGGGTCGCCAGAGCGGATCATCCGTCTCCATACCCACTCTGTCCTCTACATCTGCCTCTTTCACACCAACTATCTTAGACACCAACTGTCTTCCCTCACCACATCCATAAACCTCCTCCTAGGCCTTCCTCTTTTCCTCCTTCCTGGTGGCTCCATCCTCAGCATTCTTCTACCAATATAACTGACATCTGTACATATGAAAAATAGACTTGAAACTTGAACATAAAATCAATGGCAATATCTGTTTTTGCTTGTAAATGTTTTTTTATTGTCTGTCCACAATTCTACTATGCACTCTATGATAAGTTAAAATCAAAAAATTGCAAATGGTGTGTAAAAAACTTTATGTATACACGAATGAATGGAAACCAATGTCAATGAAAGTGTCAGTTATTTAATATGACAATGGTACAACGAAAATTTATTACATTAGAAGACATTTTATTTAAAATGCACACAATATAGACAATTTGGAACAAAAGCTCCTGCAAGGACAGTGGTACAATTAACAGTGACTGGACATATGTTTTTGAATGTTTTCTGAGTTAACTTGACAGCTTTTCCTTGCCCCAGGTCAAAAACATCCTATTTTATCGCATTCCCACCTTCTTCCCCCGAATAGACTCCCAACAACCACTGTAAATTAGAATACACTCCTTACTTACATGCTTTATTAAGCTGTCAACAGTTGTTTAGGATTCTGTGCACAACTGAGAAATAAATGTGTGGTCTACATAATATACATCCCAACTGGTTCTTCTTAAATACTGTATGTCACACAGCAAAAATAAAAAAAAAGTATTTTTTTTTCTTTAATGCTTCAGGAAACCAGTCCTACTTCAGTCACATTAGGTGCTTTAGCCAACATGTCCGGCAGCTGTCTGTTCCTTCTGGTCCTAGTTAGTGTCCATCTCATGTTTCCTCATTTGAGCACACTGGGAATCTTTGAGCTTTACTAACTTTACTTACTGGAGTTTATTGCCTCTGTGGACCTACTGTGAAAATCTGGTCCTTTTTCCTTTTATGTTCACACTGATTATTATCATGTGATTTTTTTAAACTCATGATTGGTTTCTTTTCATATTTTTCCCAACACGAATAAATTTGTCTTCGTTTTTTTTTTTTTTTTACACAGATTTGTATTATTATAAATTATGTGCCCATAATTACTTTCATACAATTTCTTTTTATAATTTTTTTTTTATTTCTATGATGCTTTTACAAACGTGATTTTTATGCAAGTCTTTCCTCAACACGGTTCATTTATGTTTTTTCCACCATGAGTCATTTATTTTCACATCTGAATTCGACCCTTGATTCATTTAATTTCAACACCTACCCCTCTCCCACATGATTCATCTAGTTGAACCGCCACCCCATGTACATTATAAACGATAATGCTAAACTGGATGTACACTATATGGACAGTTTTGGGACACCTGACATTTTCAGCCATGTGTGGTTCTTCCCAAAACTGTTACCACAAATTTAAAAGCACACAATTGTATTGGACGTCTTTGGATTTGGTAGTGTTACATTTTCCACTCCACTTGAACTTGAAGACCCAAACTTGTTCTAGCATTATAATACCCCTGTACACAAAGCCAGCTCCATGACGATTTGCTTTACATAGGTTGGAGTCAAAGATTTTGAGTGGCCTGCTATAGATCTCAGATCTCAACCTCATTGAAAAGGTTTGGAATGAATTGGAACACTGACTGCATTCCAGGCCTCCTCATTGTACATCAGTAGTTAACTTTACTAAGACTTGTTACTCAATGAGCACAAATCTCCACAAGTACACTTAAAGATCTAAAAAAAAATCTTATTAGAACAGCCAATGGGGACTAAACGTGGACATATGTGTCTTATAGTCAATTTTCTGTCAGTTTCTCGTGTTCTCAGGGTGACAACAAAACATGTAGATTGAATGTATCATATTTCCTATCTCACTTTTAGTGTTCTGTTTACATCAGTTTAAGTTCTAATATCTACAATATAATATAATATAATATAATCTATAACGGTTGCTTAAGAATAGGCAATGAAATAGAATGACGATTTTCTTTGACCAAACACATACGTATACATGTACAGATATTCAACTTTATTTTCATTCAAAAATCCTCCCTTAGCATGAAAAACAGCTTTACACAATCTAGGCATCTGTACAGTTCGTTTCTCCAAGTCGCTAGTTGGATATTTGTTTCTGACCTTGCAATCCAGTTTATCCCAGAGCAGTTTAATAGGATTTAGATGTAGTGACTGGACAGGCCATGCCATGATAGATGACACTCCAGCAGACTTTTTGCTTTCTAAATAATGCTAATAGAGTTTGGACTTTAGCTTTGGGTTATTGTTGTATTGTTTGGTGAAGTCGGTTCCAATGAGCCGCAATCCTGATTGCATGGTTTGAAATTTGGAATGGTAACCATTTATTTTTTTTCTCAGAATAGACCTCCAACCTTCCCTGCCCCAAAACAACTCCAAAATATTTAACTTCCTTAACAACCTCCATGTTTGAATGCGAGGGTGAGGCGGTCAGCTAACGTCTTCTCTCCTGTTTTCCATCTTATATCGTATCTTCTCTTATTTTATATATCTTATCTCAAGTTTTTTTGTTTGAGCAAAAATGTAAAACTTGGACTCATCTCCACTCATTTACTGTCCAATTCTTGTGTGTCTTTTTACCTCTTTTGTTCTATAAAACATTGGAACATGCATGTGTCTCAAAAACCATACCAGACTAGATGCTTCTTTTTGACAGGCACAATAAAGGCAGCCTCATTAACACTATATTCATATTTAATTATTCATAAACACATAAATAATTACAAACAATTTTCTAATCATCTGCTTAGAATCATTTTATTATTTCCAGACTTGTTGTCTTTCTCTCTTAGTTCTTGTTTACAACCTTGCTGAGTCATTGAATCATATTTGAAGTCATTGTGATTACAAGAACTTAAAATAAAGAATAAACGTTAAAGTTATAGGATGAAAAATCATTGCCTGGTGGTGTAAAGGATGATTAACACCACCAACCTCACCTTTTATTCTTACAAGGCTCACTAAAAACAAAATCACGCATAAATAAAATAAATTCGAAAAACGTCGTTGAAAGAATATTATGCAAAAATCACAAGAAAATCTGATTCAAATAAACTCATTATGGAAAAAATAATGGGAAAAATAGTTATGTAAAGAAATGTCAGCTAGTCACTTTTCTTTTACTCTTTTGTTTTCCAGTGGAATAAAAAACAAAAAAAAGTCTTAATCCGTCTGTACAGTGACACAATTTACCTTGGCGTAAAAAGCTTTTTTATTCTGTTCAACTACATCCAAATGTTGTTACTAAATTTAATACCCTGTGTTGTTATTGAAATTCCATTTAAGACTGACGACCTGTCAGAAAGTATCTTCCGGTTGCCTCTCAGCATTCCTGTTATTGTAAGCTAATTTGCAGACATGCGATATTTCTCGAGGTTTTTAAAGCTATTTTAGTGAAACTTCGTGTGCACTTCTTGTGAACCCACGTCTATTTAATAACGTTTCTGCAACGAGACTTGCACTATTTAAGTCCCTGCATATATTTTTAAACTGGCTACTTTCAGCTATAGACTGACCAATGCTTGTTTTCTTATCTGATACATTTGATACATCATGACATCCAGGCTACAATACAAGCAGCTAGATGTAGCCAGTTTGAGATTCACTGAGGCCATCATTCAGTCAGAGTGCAAGGTCTAAGAGCATGTGCCTGCTGAATATAAGAAAGAGGTTTTAATGTTCGCATTGTAAACTGGGAACAAGAAAACAGTTGTGTGCAGTGTGGCATGTGTGTTGCACACAGATACAGGAAAAAATTTTTTATGTCAAAGTGACGAGAAGAACCAATGACAATGTTTCCGATAAGAACCCTTTTTCTTCCCTGTTTTACATTTCCTCCTCCACCCAGGCTCACTATACTATACTCTCTCTCTCTCTCTCTCTCTCTCTCTCTCTCTCTCTCTCTCTCACACACACACACACACACACACACACACACACACACACACACACACACACACACACACACACACACACACACACACACACATTCAGTCACTAATACAGCACCTTTCATGGCATACTTATAATGTCTTAATCAGTGTTCGGCACTATGCCTTCTACTCCATCTATCCTTGAGATTTGTTGTCGTAATCCTAAACCTTCCAACAAAGCTAATAGCAATAATTACATCAGGCAAAAGAAAGAAAAAGAAACAAAATGCTTTACTTTCTCTTTCTTTCTCTGTTCCTCCATGCATGTATACATTACATGAACCAACGTTTGTGTACACCTGATCAGAAGATTCATATTCGAAAATCCATTTCATATTTAGTCCCAATTTTCTGTTATAATAACTTTCACTCTTCTAGGAAGATGTTCGAGAGTTTGCTTGTAGAGATTTGGGCTCATTTCACCACTAAGGTGTTAGTAAAGCCAGGTACTGATGTAGGTGAGATGAGGAGGCCTGGGGTGCAGTCAGTGTTCCAATGCATCCCAAAGGTATTAAATAGGGTTGAGGTCAGTGTTCTATAGCAGACCACTCAAGAACTTCCACTCCAATCTATATACAAGTGCATCTCAATTAATAAAAATATCATTAAAGTTGATTTATTTTAGTAATTGAATATAAAAGGTGAAACTCATATATTATATAGATTAATCACACACAGACTGATCTATTTTTAAGTGTTTATTTCTTTTAATTTTGATGATTATGGCTTACAGCTAATGAAAAATTCAGTATCTTGGAAAATTTGAATATTGTGAAAAAGTTCAATATTGGAGACTCGTGGTGTCACACTCTAATTAGCTCATTAAATCCAAACACCTGCAAAGGTTTCCGGAGCCTTTAAATGGTGTCTCTGTCTGGTTCAGGCTACACAATCATGGGGGAAGACTGCTGACTTGACAGTTGTCCAGAAGACGATCATTTACACCCTGCAGATGGAGGGCAAAACACAAAAGGTCATCGCTAATGAAGCTGGTGTTCACAGAGTGCTGTATCCAAGCACATTAATGAAAAGTTGAATGGAAGGAAGAAATGTGGTAGAAAAAGGTGAAACAAAGCCCATTCAAGAATTGGGGGAGGTTCACAAAGAGTGGACTGCAGCTGGAGTAGGTGCTTGAAGAGCCACCACACACAGACATATCCATGGGCTACAACTGACGCTTTCCCTGTGTCTGAACCAGAGACAATGTCAGAGGTGCCTTGCCTGGACATAGGATAAAAAGGACTGGACCTTTGCTCAGTGGGCCAAAGTCGTCTTTTCAGTTGAAAGGAAAGGAACGTTTCATTTCATTTGGAAATCAAGGTCCCAGAGTCTGGAAGAAGAGAGGAGAGGCACACAATCCAATTTGCTTGAGGCCCAGTGTAAAGTTTGCACAGTCTGTGGTGGTTTGGGAAGTCATGTCATCTGCTGGTCCACTGTGCTTTATCAAGTCCAAGGTCAGCACAGTCGTCTAACAGGAAGTTTTAGAGCACTTCAAGCTTTCCTCTGCTGACCAGCTTTATGGAAATGTTGATTTCATTTTTCAGCACGATTTGGCACCTGCCCACACTGCCAAAAGCACCAAATGTTGACCATGGTGTTGGTGTGCTGGACTGGCCAGCAAACTCACCAGACCTGAACCTCACAGAGAATCTATGAAGTATTGTCAAGAGGAAAATGAGAAACAAGAGACCAAAAAATGCAAACGAGCTGAAGGCCACTGTCAATGTTTTCCAATTTCATCTATTAGGCACTCACCACATAATTTGTCCAACATTATCCCGGCTTTGCTATACGGTTTATTTTTACTGAACCGATTGCTTAATTCAGTGCAATCAAAAAGCTCTTGCCATCTCATGCAATCTCAGACAGTTCTCAGTTGTGGCAGCATTGACCTTCTTATTACTCGCTCTTTCAATGTGCTCCTTTACAAAAATGTGGAAAACAGAAATAAAATATATATATCGTGTTTATCTCTCCGTCCTTCTCTTAATGCGAAGGGAAACTAATGAAAAGCATGCGCTATTATGCCCTGCTCCTAGGAATCCATCACATCTAGTTAAGGCCAGCATTAATTGTTCCCATATTACACATGAGATCATGGCGAGCACCTCGGGATATATTAAAATACAAAACGAATGTCTTCTCCCTTTTCTCTGGGCATGCTGGCAATGCTTAATCACCACTGCCTTGAATCACGTTCTTTTTTTAGTCAGGAGTGGCGTCTATGACTTTGATTCATTCGGATGCATAATGGCCGTTAATTACGACAATAGAAATAAATGCTCAATGATGTTTAATGCTCAAAGATGAATGATGTTCAACACTCCATCATGTAATCATTGTGTTGCATTTCTATTATATTCTCTCTCTCTCTCACACACACACACACACACACACACACACACACACACACACACACACACACACACACACACACACACACACACACACATCAGGCCAGCCAGACACGATTATTCTAAAATGCTGACATTAAAACACACCACAAGGCTCCCTCTCTTGTGTAATTCCTTCTTATCACAGAGACCTATTCACCTCTCTTTCATCGCTCTTCCTGTACCTTTTCTTCATCCATTGTTCATACACTGAGATGTCTTTCACCCATACCTTTTCACATCCTGAAGACAAATAAACATCTTTGTCAGCATCCTATTTGCACGGTGACAGCTCTTGCTCCAATACCCTGAACATACGGCAACCCTGCCGATTGCGCTACATCAAAATCTCCTTCCTGGAAAATTTTATAATAAAGACACAGCTTTAACTGTATAATCAGTTGCGATTGGATTAATAATAAAATGCCTCTTTTTGTGGGTTTGCAATTTGTAACATGGTCACAAACAGGCTGACTGCTAGAGAAAATCATATGTATGCATCTTCTTGAAGGGCTTTTGTAATTTAAAAGTGTGTATAAAAAATCTTGGCACACAATTCATAACTGGCACAAAATTGTATTGGATGTCTTTGGATGCATAGTGGTACATTTTCTCTTCACTTGAAATATGAGACCCAAACTTGTTCCAGCATGACAATGCCCTTAAGCTCCAGGAAGATATGATTTACAAGTGTTGGAGTGGAATATCTTGAGTCTTGAGAATATCTTGGTCTGCTATAGTGCTCTGACTTTGAGCCTATTGAACACCTTTGGGATGAACTGGAAGAATCCTACAGCCTAGGCCTCCTCACCTCACCTACATCAGTACCTGACTTCACTAATGTTTTTGAGGCTGAATGAGCAGAAAACTATACGAGTTTCCGAAATCTATTTAATCATATGACACCCCCCCCCCCCCACACACACACACACACTCTCTCTCTCTCTTTCTTCCTTTACTTTTCTTTGGAGGATGCCCTTGAGGAACAGGGTCAAGGGCAGTGAGTCTCCCAAGCATATCAGATCATTTACATTACTTTTTACTAATGTAAAATAACTTTGATAGTGGAGCAAAGAATAACCACAGAATAAAAACAAATCCATCACTCGATTCTTTTGTTTTCCAGGAACAGGTTGTGAATTAACTCTGCTTTTGGCATAAGGGTTACTCCCCAAAGTAGGTCACTGTATCAGTGATTTCGCACATTTTTTAATCCATTTATATAAAAAGTCAACCATACACACCACACTGTAAGCTGCTGGAAACAATAACATATTAGAAAACGCACAAACATTTCAACAAATTTTAATGAATGAATTACTGAATTAGGTTATATTGCCACATTAAAAACATTCAATTCATTTTCATGATTTTTACATGAATAATTATAAAACTAATTTCTAATGTCCATTTTACCATCACACCAACTGGCGTTTGTTTGGTGGCATTTATTCAAGAATAAATTGTAGTTTGTATGACATACGGTAGATATATTTTTTGGCTTGATCATTAGAGCATTATACTATAATACCCCCAATTTCTTCGAGATTTTGGAGGTTTGTGCTTATTATTATTGTCTAAATGATTCGTATGTACTTTCTGATCATCCCTTCCCACATATAGTCCTTATTTACTTTTGTAATAACTTCCACTGTTCTGGGAAGATGTTCCACTAGCTTTTGGAGGGTGCTTGTGGAGATCTGTGCTCATTCAGCAGCAAGGGTCTTAGTAAAGTCAGTTACTGATGTAGTGTGAAAAGGTCTGGGTTGCATTCAGTGTTCCAATTCATCCAAGATCTTCCACTCCAACATATGTAAAGCATATCTTTATGTAGCTCGCTTTGTGCACAGTTGGGGACTGCTTTGGGACAATGTCAATTGTCATGCTGGTTTGAGTCACTGAATTCATCCTATACGATTGGGCAGTGTTGTGTTAGTTACTAAGAAATAGTAACTAGTTACAGTTACTCGTTACTTCATTCAAAAATAATTCAATTACTTTGTTGATTTCTTACACCAAAAAATAATGCGTTACCGTTAAAAGTAACTTTTTAGTTACTTTTTTAAAGAACGTTCTTTAATGTTCCCAATAATGCCCTTTTATGTATTATGGTCTATACAAACACAAAACTGACTTAAACACAAGGTAATTTTTAAACACTTTTATTTAAGTCAGACCAGCACAAACTTAATATATCACAAGGATTTCTGAAATAAATAACAAAACAAGCTGAATAATATATTCAGATTTAAAAACTAAAGTGGCTTCTGCATCATAAAAGCTGTTGTGTTGAGCTCTTAAAAATGTTTCTCTTACAGCTTAAGTATGAAAACTATCCTCAATGTAGAACAGAACACCGGGTTAGCTTCTAGCTTCTTGCTTCGTCGAGGCATGGAGTTTCTGGAGGAGCTTCGACAGATTGGAGTTGCTGTTTATCGCAGTAGATACGACCTTCGAACCAGAAAGACACAGCTTACATTTGACTAAAAGGTTTTTGTCTTTATGCTCAACTAAAGTGAAATAATGAGCAGGCAAACGCACCATACGGTAACGGTAACGGAGTTATTTTATTTAAAAAGTAATGCGTTACAGTATTAGTTACTGTCAAAAGTAACTGCGTTACAGTAACACATTACTATTAACGCGTTATTGCCCAACACTGCAATTGGGTGCCTCTAACTACAGCACACACACACACACACACACACACACACACACACACACACACACACACACACACACACACACACAATGTGTCTGCTTGTTTTATTGCTTACTAACAAGCTTTTATTACCTGACTTACCCTCATGTCAAATGATGTGTAATCTTGCGTCACATGATTCTACACACAGAAATTAATCTGTTTTATGTTGCTGGATTCAAACTTAATGCTGTGGTCTGTTTCGCATTGCCCGGTGAAACATGAACATAATTCAGTCAAATTATTCATGTCAGATTTAGGCATTGCTTGATTAGTGTTCTTGGGTCTGTGCTTGTGCGATTGTGTTTGGTTTTACTTTCTGTGCAATGCGATACAGGCACAAGAACTATTAGTCAAATATATGGTTTTTTTTTTTTTTATTTTTTTTTTTTTTAGCCCTTTGTAGTATTTCTCTCTCTCTCTCTTGTTAGTTTCTTTCTATTTCTTCTTTGAGGACAGTGCTTTGTCTTTCTTGACTTACTTTTTCATTATTAACAGAGTTTCTCTGATCAAACCTTGGATAGATTAGGTTTTTCGTTTATTTCTAAACTTGGTAATCAAGTGCCTCATGTGGGGTTTTTTCTAGACTGAATTGTGTTTGGATGGAGGTGCTAAAATTAAACCAGCATCATGGATTGTATGTAGCATCAGCCCGTAAATAATGGTGCATTGTCAATAAAACATAGCTTTCAGTAAGTCCATGTTAACTATAGCCTTAGAATTCCTTTTCTTGGCTGACAGGAGAATGCCATGTTTCCCATGTTTACATTCAAGCAGTGTAAGCTGCAATGTCTAAGTGTCTGTCTAGCTAAATAGAGTGCTGTTTAAAGACTTTGTTTAATAAAAAAAATCATAACACTGTGGGGCTGATTTCTCAAATCTGACTGGTCAGTATTAAATAAAAGATGCATATACAGTGACCCCTGACTCTATGATCGGTGTTAATGTCAAATGAAAGAATTCCACCACATCAACGTTGAGATGCTTTTTCTTTTCCAATCCATTTATACGGAAAGTTTACATCACACATCACTTTTTATGTGGTTGCTATAGGATTTGTTGCTTGTTACAATAAATTATCGTGTTCATAGTAACAGCGTGACATAGCAGACGCCGTACATGGCCATTTTTTAAGGATATATTATTTGAGTGGTCCAGCTTTCTGTAGGAGTTTGATATTCAGTATTTTTGAACGAAGACTCCAATAAGAAAGGATGTACATTATAAAAAAAAAAAAAAGTAAAATATAATATAAGAAGTGTAAAATAAAATATACATCATTATACACATTTTCATGCCATACATTTATAATATTAATATCATACACTTGTAATGTTAAAAACCATATATTTATTATATATTAAGTTATATATTAAATATATATGCTGTACACTAAATATATGTTTTATATTATTGAAATATACTGTATAAAATGTGTAGCAGCAGTAAAACAGATGGCAGAAAACGGTCTATGATACGTTGATACAGTATACCAGTCATTGCACATATAACAATTATTATAATCACACTGAAATTATTGCACATAATTGCCAAAGATATTAATATTTTAACTGTATGGAATGTATAACTACATTGTTTATATCTATACCTTAGACTAGCTGTTTAACACTCAGAGGTGGGAGTTATATAGTTTATAAAAATTATATCCTGTGGTGCTCTGTGGTGGTTTTTAAACAAAAAACCTATTCAAAATATTTAATATATACAATATTTTCGGTATGATAACCAAAGGATGTGTGCTAATTGTACTAACCTTATGAGACTGATGACATTTATTTCGAGAGTAAAATGCCCTATTTGCTTAGATTCCTTTGGTTTTGTGTATCATTCATGCATTATTAATGTGTAATACAAATCCTGGCTTAGGACATCTTCCCGAATATCATAGCTTGTGGCAGAGCATAATGCTTCATGCATGTTTTCTGTGCGAGTTCTTACCAGTAAGCTCATTTTTAGAGTAACATTAAAGTTCTTTACTGTCATGGGCACATCAGTGTACAGTATCATGAAATTTTTACTTGTCATGCCTCGAAACTACACATAACAATTCCTGACACACCATTCATTCGCCATTCAACCGCAAAAGATTTTTTTCCAAAGATTTCATGTACTGTATAATGTAAAAACTGGTTTGTGTAATGTTTTAAAAAGTGCCATATGTCCAACAGCGCAGTACAATAATAATAGATGTCTGTGTTTGAAAGTTTTGAAGTGTTCCTATTGAGATTATTGATGTGCATAAACTGCCTATGAATCTTGGTTTAAGTGCTAATTGTTCCAGAGCGTCTCCTTCACGAAGAAACTGTTGATATGCCAGGTAACTTTATCATATGTATACCTTTAATAAGAGAAAGAGAGAGCGTGTGCCGACAGCATGGGATGTTGCGTGTTTCTCTGATCACCCTTTTAGTGTTTCTGCTGTCTTTAAGGTTTCGGTGGTCTTAAATGTATTCTTCAGAATAAAAACATAGGAAAAGTCCATGTTTCATAAAGCAAAAGTAGAGTATAAAAGATTAGTGTTGAGAATCAGAATCAAAATCAGAATACTTTATTGTTCTCACAAGGAAATTGTTGGGTTGAAGTTGCTGACAGGTTAAAGTAAAATAAAGTATACGAAATGTAAAAGTAAATATACATATTATATTATATATCAAGTATAGATGCTGTACAATAAATGAATTTCCAATATTATTGAGATGTACTGTATGAAATATATGCAAGTTTTTGCACATGTAACAATCATTATTATTGTTTTTGCACTAAAATTATTGCACATAATTGCCCAAGATATTAACATTATATAAGTGTGGCACCGAAATCTATAACTATATCTATAGGAGTAGAGTAGAGTAAAGTAGAGCAGAGTAGAGTAGAACTTTATTGATCGCATAGGGAACTTTGGTTACATGGCCGTTCCTGTTTTTACCACAATGCTTTTGTAACACTTTTGTTCTCTATTTTGAGACCAATCATTGTGTGAACTTAATAATTCTTTCACAATCTGCTGTATGCATTATACTATCCATTGTGCTCATGTATTTTTTTCACACACTGAAACGTTTTGCTCGCTCCCCATGTCCATGTGTGTTTTTGTGTGCTTTTTTTTTTTTTCAAGTAAAATGCAAAAATGTAAATTAATGTGTATATGTGTACGATTCCGTCCCTGTGATACCACCCAGGGTTTGTTGACAATGAGCAGGATGAAATATTTACACCAGGATAGTATGAATGAATATGAATAAATGATGCCTTGTGTTTTTTCTTCCTTGTGTTAAGCTTCGGAGTCCAGTAGATATCTGATATCTTGAGCCTCAAGCAACTTCATGACATCTCTGTGTTTGTTCGGAACCCTTATACAATGGGTACAATTTTCAAATCTCTTCA
The DNA here is from genome assembly GCF_946808225.1 of Silurus aristotelis. Classification (NCBI taxonomy): domain Eukaryota; kingdom Metazoa; phylum Chordata; class Actinopteri; order Siluriformes; family Siluridae; genus Silurus; species Silurus aristotelis. The sequence continues at coordinate 19,096,533 of NC_139592.1, read as the reverse complement.
GGATGGCCAAATCCACTGGGAATCCAGTTTCTAAAATTACTGACATTTAAGATCTACAAGCCTGCGCTATGTCCCTCCTGGCAAACTGTCTAATCGAATGACTTTCTTATGAATTGTCAAAAGCTGCCTGCAAATGTGCTTTGGGTCACTCAGCATCCCATGTAGCAAACTTAGGGTAGTAAAAAAAATCACCAGAGAAACCTTTTCATTCCCCCTAAGGAAATCAGTTTTATTTCTAGCCACTGGTGAGAACATCTGGGAAATTTGGCTTGGTGTGGTGGATTAACTCAAGATGGCTTGAGATCTTCATTGAAAAAAAAAAAAAAAAAAAAAAAAAAAAAAGAGTTAGGAAGACACAATATTGGCATCTTCTACTCTCATTTTGGTAGACTTTCAAAAAAAACCTGCTGGCAAACGATCGTGGACTGCTGGGTAATGTCACTTTGTGCATGCGAACACTGCAGTATTATGTCATAGACATATCTGTCAGATTGTGGAGAAAGGACAATAGGCGCTATGTGTTATTCTACCCCAAGAGAGCTGTTGCGCATAAGGTTACATGTGTCACCTCCTGTAGCGAATCACATATTCCACTTGTCTGGCACAACACGCCATTATGCTCTTGATCCAGGCCAGAGACAAGGATATGACGGCGGCTCTGAACCAGATTTACATCTCCTCTCATCCTTGTTTTCTCCTTCAGACCCACAACACATCCTTCTTCCAAAGTGGCTGCTCATTTGCTAAAAGAAATCAATCAGCTCCGAATAAATTCATTTAAAATTAACCATGCAAATCAGCAATCCCACATTACATAATGTGTAATGCTGATTTACTGGTTCCTCCTCTTCTCACAGATCAGGTATGTAGTTCACACCTGAGATGGTTTAAAGGAAGTATACACTGCAAACATAAATCACTGTGTTCTCAGCAGATTTAAACCTAAGAATATATTTGACCTTATACCTAGGATAGCTGTCAGGACGTTTGATGCTGGAGAGTTTGTAATAGTACACCTTTTTTTTTTTTTTTTAACTATTTCCTTTCAGAGAACCAGGGAGGGGAGGGAAGAGAGCGAGACAGAGCGAGAGAATGAGGGAGAGAGTGCAGTCTGAGCTCAAATTCAGTTGTATTAGTGCAGTAGTACCATTTCGACTGGGATATAGCCCAAGGACTTGTCCGAGCACTCCAGTCAACTGAAGGATATTTTGATTTGATATAATCTGGGATGACAACTGGATTCGCAAAAGCTTGAATCAGAACATGACCCAACGAGTTTTTTGGTTGATATTTCTGTTAGACTGCTGAAATAACACACCTCTCTTCACCAATCCTGTGGAAATCACGTGCACTGCATAAGGCTGGACAGGTAGACAGAGCGAGAAAGAAAAGGGTCATACCTGGTAACCATCAACAATCCCGGAACAAGACGAGCACAAACGGTAAGTTTGCTTTTGTCTTCTGTAGGCTAACAATGGAAAACTAATTCTTAATGCACTTCAAAAACTCATAAATTTTTGGTGGACAGGTGAGTAAATGCATATGTAGTATGACAGGTGACTATGTGGTTATACTGTATAATATTATAGGAATCCTTGGTGACCTGAAATACAATAGGACAATAATTAAAGATTCTTTTAAAAGGAGATAAAAAAAATAAATGCAATGTCCTTTCAAGGGTTTTTGAAAGACCGGCATGCACTTCAAAAAAATGCATCCCGGGTGTATTGTCGAATGCTGTCTGAGTAATGTAATTACTAAGTAATTACTGTGCAGTAAATAGTCACAGGTGCAAATTAGATAAGCATTAAAAATAACAAAAGATTAACCCGTAACATGGCAAAACCTTGGCACAATAATGCAAATTTGGTCCAAATGTGAGAATTATTGTTTCAAAATACCTTTACGTGTCACCTCTGTGAAATTTTGAGTAAAAAAAAAAAAACGTAACTATGCTTTATAAACCAGGTTGGAATAAAATACACTTCATCTTCCTGGATGTGACATTCTGTGCTATTGATTTATCTGTTTTAAGACATGACCTATAGACAGACCCATGATGACAACAGCTCATAAGGGGAACCTTCATTACGTAAAAGCTTTAGATCTAATCAGCTTTTTTATTTTGCTAGTGTCACTGTGACACTTATGTATTTACCTGCTCTACTTTCTAACCTAAAAAAAGAAAATAGGCTGGTTATTACCGGAAGATAAACAAGAGCTGGGTGGCATCGCAGTGCGCATTCTTTTTACCTGACAGTGAAGCATGTGATATTTTTTAAGGTTTCAGTGAATTTTTAACAAGTTTGTCTGAGGAAGTTCACTTATTCGAGCCAGCTGTATTGTATGACTCACGTGTAGGAGATTGACGTGACACGTGCTTGTCTAAAAGAAAAAAAAAAACTAATTAGTATTTTTTGTAAAGATGTTATTCATTCTAATTAATGTGTGATTATGAATTTTAATTTTTTATGCCATGTTCTTAGACAGAGTACGATTTAGCATTAAGTAAAGTAAAAAAAACAAACAAAAACAACAACAAAAAAAAAAAAAACAGGGAAGGGACAGATATTTGTCTAACCCTGTCTTGACCATGTGTACACAGCTTGTGCTAATGCTCTGCGCTGAGCGGGTGCATTGGAGTGCTATGTCATCAGTCATGCAGCGTTCAGAAGCGGCACTTAAAGCAGGCGGTCAGGTCAGGTTGGGTCAGGCTGAAAGATAATGTCTAAAATGTATCACGGTATATCACAGAGCCTGAATGCGCATATGCATGTCCTGTGAAAGACGGATGTCCTATCCAGGGTGTCTTCACGCATCACAATCCTGGGAAATCCCTGAGATAGAGCACTAATGATTAACTACTGATTAAAGATGTATTGCACCGTATTGTTAGCCAATAATCTCATTTGATAAACTTTGCCTAATCTACAGTATTACGCTTAAATATTGAATATCAAGATCGTTATCATGATTCAAATATAATTACTTGCTACTAAGTGGGAAAGCCGTGTTTATATTGCCTTTATAAAACTGTCACACCCAATTCAAACACTGGCAAGAACCGTGACCCAATCGTTTCCCACACTGCCTTGTGCCACCGTATCAGTTGCTTTATCAGAGCATTAAGTAAAACCCTTCAGTGTGTTGTCATTTGTGCTGAAACGTTCAGAGAGCTCGTATTTGAGAGACCTCAGCGAATAAGTCATCTGAACTACAAAAAGAAAAAAGAAAAGAAAGCAGACGGAGGTGCATCACTCCAAACTTTGAGGTAAAAGTCAGACACTGAGCAGAAACAATCAGCACACACATGAGGAACTCACATTGCATGCAGCAGCTCTTAGCAAATGTCCTTCAGAAGAACCGTGAGATGGTCCAGCTGCAGAGCCGAACAGCTTTCTGCTGTACAGCTAATGAAACACTTCTCATTTGTTATGTTCAGACAGCGCTCTGCCTCTGAACGCAGACTTTGTTTACTACTTTCTGTAGCCATTTGACTCGACAAACGGCTTTACTGAAGGGTAAAAGATGCAGCTGTGACCAAAACTTTGTGAACCCTCTGTTAATAAACAGCCTATGCACCATTTTTATTGGACAAATGGTTTAAGTCACCAGTCATCAGCTGCTGGACCAAGGTTTGGACCAAGAAAAATATTTCGGCAGATCGAAATGAAAACTTGAAAAAAAATCTGGAGTTGTTTTACATTTTCTTTTTTACGTAATAGTTTAACGATTCAGGTTTTTAAAACATGAACATTTTTAACATTTTGTCTTATGGCTTATTTATGTAAGTGTTTTTTTATATACCACAGGGCAATTTATCAATTTATTATTACTTTTCATATATACAGATTTTTTTTTATTATTATTTTCAAAATTACTTAAAAGCACTGACTTCGATTATTATTTTGAATCATGATTAGAAAATTAACTATGCATTTATTTTTTGTTTATTCTCCGATTCTCATTCAGAACAGAAAGTGTGTTGTGTAACATGAGGCTCCGTCGGGAGACAAAAACATAACCACATCAAAACGATGTGTATTTATAGTCACAAACTAACAGTTAATGGTTCAGCATTAAAAGGTAACTATTGTGGCTGTTTAACCATTTTACTTGCTTAGAGCTCGACATGCAAAGCATTGCATGTACAGGATCTGGACCTTTTTGTGTTAAAACTTTCTGAAAAGAAATTTAGCACATCTGATGAGAAGTACACAAAGCGTCAAATGCTATACTTAAAGCCTGTGTTTATGGATTCATGTAGCTACTGCAAAAAAATTCTCATAATATTCATCAGACCAGCAGAAATTTTACCAAATCTTTAATCAATTCAGTTTCAGTGAAACTTCACCAAATGTAGTCTTCAGATTCCTGTTCTTGCCGAACAGGAGTTGAAACCAGTGCATTCTCTTTTGTGCATTCTTTTTTTTTTTGAATGTTTTTTTCCCACACCATTTGGTTTCAACTCTACAGACAGTTGTCTAAATCCAAAAATATGAACCTGGAACCAACAACCAAAGTCTAGCTAAATAGAGACAACAAGTTTTTGACCCGAATCTACATGATTTTATACACTGGCTAATTTAATCATCGCATGAAAAAATAAAAATATATTTGATCATGCTGTTTAAAGTGAACTTGGAGAAGAAATGAATGAATGAATGAATGAATATTTTGATCCCTTGGAAACTGATCATTTTCCTGTGAAGCTCTTCTTTGTTATTTGTGTGAAAAAAGGTAACAACAAAAAAAGGGTAACAACAAAATCAACAAAGGAGTTGTCTTTTCTGAACCAATCTTCCACTGGTGTCCAGGATCGTCTTCTTCTGTTGCCTGTTAGTTAGTTTAATTTAATTCTATTCAGTTCAATTCAATTATTTTTATTTATATAGCACTTTTAACAATGGACATTGTCTCAAAGAAGCTTTACAGAGTTAAAGTGGTTATGAAGTTCTGTAACATAGTGTATAGGTTTAGTGCCTATACTGTAAGTTTGTTCCACATAATTGTAAGCTTATCTGTAATGAGCAAGCCAGTAAGTTATAATGTATATGTAATAGTTGGCAGTTTTAAGGGAAAGCACCCGTGCAGAACGCCAGCCAGGTTTGTAGACCAGTGAACAGTGCAGTTTTTAGCATTGTCACCTCATAGGCCACCTTCAGGATCGAAATCATGGATTTAAGATCTGCAAAGTTTTGGATGTTCTCCTCATGTTACTGTATGTTTTCTCACAGTTCTCCAGTTTCCTACAAAAAAAAATCCAAAAACACACAGTTAGGTGGATTGGCTATGTTAAATTCACCCTGAGTGTGAGTCCAGGGGTATATTCTTCCACTGGACACACCACAACCCTTCACTTAAAGCAGTTATTGAACATGAATGGTGAAGATGAATCATTTCAGTGATTAAAAGGGAATATGTTCTTTATAGGTAAGTTTGTCCCTGATGAGCAAGCCGGTGGCGACTCAGAAATTTCAGAAATTGCTTCCAAACTGTATAAACAATGCCATTGATAACAAAAAGGAACTAATACTTGTTCTAATAAAGAAAAACATTTTGGAACAAGTTGAAGTTCACAATAGTTTAAAAGGGTTTACGACTTTACAAGAAACCAGTGCCATTGACGTTTCCTGTATGCCTTCTGGGTTTTAACGCTTCTTCATCTCCTCACCCTTCCTGTGCACACCCATGATTTTTCTGTCTGCGCCTGTGTTTAATTGTCTCATTTGGCCTCATCAGTCTCTACACTTATCCCACTTTGTTTGTCTGGCTCTGATGAAAATTTACTGAGCTGTTTGTTGAATGCGCTCGGTCTGTGTGTTAACTGCGCCTTTGTGTTTCAAACCTAGTCAGTTTTTTCTTTTCTTGGTTTTGCTGTTCCTGTGTGTTTCTTAGTTCAATTGACCTTTCTTGCCTCCCTTCATTCCTTAACCCCTTTACTGACCTTGGATTTCATGTGTAGCCTTTTCTTCTTTCGGTAACATCTTTAGGGTTGGCCTTTGGCTTGCTTTGTGTTTTACAGATTTTGAATTTACCGTTCACTCCAATCCATAAGTGCTCCTTATGTACCATATCCTGACATGGCATGTGTCTTGTAGCCTGGAAACCTGATGACTCAAAAGTGGTAGCTGATCAAATGTGATGTAATAATTTATGGTAAGCGAATTCTTCGCTAGTTACGGGAGTTAATTAAGACTACAAGAAACCGTCTTTACGCCATCGATCAAAAAATACAAGTCACTGAAAAAAAGTGTGTTTGCTTGTTCTGTCCTCAGCTTGCATCTTAAAAGATGTTGTTTGAGGCTGCCATATTTGTTTTATATCTTTTAATGTGTTAAAAAAAAAGGCTTTGTGTCAAGCAAAATCATTTTATAATTCAATTTCTAGTTTTGTCATTCTATCTGCATTTTTGTTGTAACTTCTACTTCATTTGTATAATATTATAAAGTCTTTACACTTAACTTATTTATTCAATTTTTATTCTTCAACCTGTTAATTTCAACTTTTCATTTTTATATTCTATTATATATCTGTTAATATGTCTGTAATTGTATTGTGTATAGTTATGTACACTATATGTGCAATAGTTTGTGGACAATTGACAATAAGTTGTGAATTTTCATCCCATTCTATATTTAGTCCCCATTTGCTATTTGGAAGATGTTCCACTAGATTTTAAACTGTGCTTGTGGACATTTGTGCTCATTCAGCCACAAGGGTATTAGCAAAAATGTATGTAGAGTGAGGACATCTGGGGTGCAGTCAGTGTTCCAATTTATCCCAAAGGGTAATGTTAGAACTTTACATCACTCTGCTCACGATCTTCCACTCCAACCTATGTAAAGTAAATCTTCATGTAGTGTGCACTGTGCACAGGGCTGTTGTGATGCTGTAACAGGTATGAGTTACCTAGTTCAAGTGAAGACAGCATAAACGTGTGTGTCTTCCGCTTTGTGGTAACCGTCGGGGAAAAAACATATATGGCTGGGAAAGTCAGGTGTCCCAATACTGTTTATATCGTGTAGTGACAAATAAAATTAGAATTTGCTTCTGAAAAGGTTATTTTTCAATATCGCAGGTGGTGATATTTGGAAGCTTGAACTGTAGTTACAGTATCAAGGTAAAGTTCATAAGCAGTAACTCTTTTACCTCCAAGACGAGTGTAAATGAAAAACTAAAGGCTTTTTCCAGGAATCCAAGTTACTGTTTTATTCCACTGCTGCATTGTCTGTCAAAGAAAACCTAGAAAGTAAATCACCAACTTCCTAAAAATAATAATAGGCATGCATACCCAGATTGGTTTCTAGGCACTCCATCAAGAATGCAGGACTGACAGCTAAGGGAGTAGAATGTCCAAAGTGCTGTGTGCGTTGATGAGACAGACTTCTTAGAAAGATATATGTGCAGAAATAAACAATGCATACCAAGAGTGAAACCTTACTCCGGGGGGCCACTGAAATGTACAGTAGATAAAGTTCTATAGCAGGCAGTCGGTCTGTTATCTACAACTACAACAAAAGAAGTTGTCATGCAAGATTCAAAACACAGGGGGTAAATCAACACCAGAGTGTTTCAAGAACAAAAGGTTTACACACACACACACACACTCACACACACACACACACACACACACACACACACACACACACACACACACACACACACACAGGTTCAGTACACATTTGTATGCGAATGCAATCATTTTAACTTGCAGAACATAATTTTAAGTGTTAAATATTAGAATTTTGTAAGTATGAGTTTTAAGAGAACTTTAAGTGGCAGACCGCAACTTTGTTCACTCTCCTTTCCGCACTTTAGGTGTGTTTTTAAATTATTATTCAACTTGTAAACATACCCAACAATGCCAGGGGTATAAAAACTTAACTAGCGCAGTGTCACTATGGCTACACACTCCATACCGGAAATAACATTTGTTTTGTGCATACATGAAATCCCCATAGCGCTAGTGTTAGCCGCTAACCAGGAAGTGGCTACAGCTATGGATTCTTTAGCGTTTTCATATCCAGCTTCAAGAATTTCGCTTAAAATGAGAAACACACACACACACACACACACACACACACACACACACACACACACACACACACACACATACTTACATGTCTGTATTATTATTATTTATTTAATTTATTTTGATCAATTCAATTTGTGCCAATTTAAATGATTACTCAATTTAATCAATATAATGAAGTGTATTGCATTAATTTGATTTACACAATTTTATTTTTATAAAATTGTATTAAACATAATTTTATATATTATTTAACCGAGCAATTATTCAAAATAGTTATAATAATAATAAATTCATAAGAATAAATTAAGTTAGTAAAAAAATGACAAGCATTCTTCCCCTAACCATAGCGAAATTGAACTGAACTATAACTTAAAAACCGAGGTAGGTACCGAACCCTGAATTTTGTGTAACGTTACACAATCGTTATGTCATCTATCTATCTATCTATCTATCTATCTATCTATCTATCTATCTATCTATCTATCTATCTATCTATCTATCTATCTATCTATCTATCTATCTATCTATCTATCTATCTATCTATATATATATATATATATATATATATATATATATGAATGGCCAAGGGTTCTTTCTTCAATCACACTGACATCCTGTGGCATGATCTGAAGCAGGCCATTGAAGCAAGACGTCCTAAAATTATATACAAACCGAAACAGATTTGTATAATAGAACGTGCCAAAATACCTCCTAATTGCAGCACAGGAATGATCAGCAGCTACAGAAAGCATTTGGTTGAGTTTACCGCCAGTAAAGATCATAGTTCCAATAGTTGGCTAATATTGAGTGCGTCTACTTTTTCTTCACTCAATAGGCTTGATTGTTTCAAAACACTTTTTTGGTGCATCTACGGCACTGAAAAAGATGTCTGCTCTTGCTGTTAAATCGAGAATATAAAGGCTTTATTTATCCTGATCTAGAGGAAAAATCATATCATATTTCCCATGTCTAAATCAAGATTGGTTTAAACACAGTTAATATAAATGCATGGGTGGAGGGTTAAATTTGTGCTGAAGGTTCAATTGGGAATATAAAGAGGAGGTTTGTCTCTGTTTAAGCCTTTGTGAGAACTCAAGTCAGTCCTCAGGGGGGCAATTTTTTCCTGCATATTCATAATGGCAGATTTGTGAGTCTTCCACAGATGGTAACATTTTGGGAAGGAGGCCCTTGGAAATTAGGAGAGAGAGAAAGAGAGAGAAAGAAAGATAAGAGAGAGAGAGAGAGAGAGAGAGAGAGAGAGAGAGAGAGAGAGAGAGAGAGAGAGAGAGAGAGAGATTATTGTGACATCAGGACATCATAACAAATGCACAAATCCAATGATAGCTAAGGATCATTTTGTAAAAAAGGCTTTTCTTACAACAATCTATAATCTTTTCTAATCAGAAATCAGACATTACTTCATGTAACACTACTTACACACTTTTTAATCAATAAGGGTTTGTTTAACTTTGATACACCAGATACACCAAGCTATCAAACTAACTGGCCAGACCGAAAACTGCCACTTGTATTCTTAAAGCTTCAAGCGGTCACCAGTGCAGCTGATCTGTTGCATGTTCCATAAATCCAGCAATGTAAAATTGCCATTTGTCCCACAGGCATGGAGAATGCTGCAGCAGAACCAACTTGGCATGGACCTGAAGCAGGCACAGAATCTGCGTGGAACTCCTATACAACTCCCTCCCGTGAAAACAGTGGACAAAACGGCTCGTATGGTGGCGGATCGTATTTCTGGCTGCTTCAGAACAGCTCAGCGGGGACCACTAATGCCCCGCTTCCAGCCAGGGTCCGGAACATGGCACTGGCGCAGGCTGAAATCGGCATCCTGAGCTTGGTCCTGGCGCTCACCACGCTGAGCAACGGCTTTGTGTTGTGGGTTCTGCTAAGGAGACGCAAGCACAATGCACCCATGCACCTTTTCATGGTTAACCTCTGTATAGCTGACTTGGTAGTGGCCTTTTTTCAGGTGGGCTTCACTAGAGATCATCTTTTCTTGAATACATCATAATACACACTCACACACATATATGTCAGCATATTTGATTCAGGATAGTTTTTTAGCACATTTTTGAATAATCTCATTTCTTTCAAGCTGGAGAGTAATAATTGTGGCCTGCACAAAATTATTGGCGCCCGCTCTGGGCCACGAATCAGACAAATTAAGACAGCAAATCCATTAATTTAAACCGTCAGTTTAAGAAAAAATCATCTTGGTAAAGTGAGTCATAAGGTCTATTGCTTAGCAAAAGTTTGTTTGTTTGTTCTGGTGTTTAATACACCATCAAATAATACGCCACCAAACCACAATATTGGTTTAAACCACAGATTTCTTTAATTTAAGCTCAGACTTTTTTGATGGCCACAGAGTTCTCATTTTTAAAGAATGGAATACATAGGGGATGAAACACAATGGCATTAGTGCTGTTGTAGGAAAAAAAACATCTGGATGGCGTGATGCTGTTACCATCACATTTAAGTGTATGCCACGAAAAATTATTTACACCACAACAATCTGAGGTTGTTTACACTCATTTAATTGACGGACAACACGTCATACTTTCCATCTCTCCTTTTATAAATACGTCCGATGCTGTGGAACATTCAACATTTTATTCCATTTTTTTTCCCCAAAGTGGAAAGTGTACTGTTCCAATGCCACGATACCTGAGACTCCCTTCTTGAAGAAAGCAATATTACATAATAAACTTTTTTTTCTAAAAGAAAAAAAAACACATTTTAATATATTACTAGTCTTATGTAATGCATCAACTAAAGAAGTTCATGTACATGTTCATGTAGGCTTATATATGATGCTATATTTAATGTATATGTTTAAACAAAATTCAGAAATAATTGAATTTGTATGCTATACTGGTCAAGATGTTGCTGCATTAGTCATCACAGTACATTACAGGACATTTGTGGCATCTATGTATGGTATTTTATTAAAAATTTGCAACAAGGTATTTAACATACTATATATAAATTGGAGTAAATTGTGTTTTTAAATTTTTTGATAAATTAAAAATCTCAATTAATGTTCTAGCAGCTTCATGCCATCTACAAAAAAATCTGAAATAGTAACCAAATACAATAAAATATGGTTTGAACAAATAATATATTGTAAAAAAAAAAATACAACAAATAAAATAAAGATTCACCCTCTTACATTCCTACCCTCCAGGTTCTCCCTCAGCTGGTATGGGACATTACAGAGAGGTTCCAGGGGCCTGATGCACTGTGCCGCTCAGTGAAGTACATGCAAATCGTGGGCATGTTTGCATCCTCCTACATGATAGTGGCTATGACAGTAGACCGCCATTACGCCATATGCTGCCCCCTTCAGGCCTACAGACTAGGGGCAATCTCACGCTGGAACACACCCATCATGGTGGCCTGGGGTCTGTCTCTTGTACTTAGTGTACCGCAGGTATGTGAGTGCACTCGACTTTTTAGTGACCTACGTAATTGAGAAACATGTCTAAATGCATACATCGTATATTCTCAGTTTGGTATTAATTGCTATTATGACAAATATTTCGAAATATTATTATATAGTAGCTCATAATTGGCACATAAAAATGTCCTATATTTTTATTCGGGGTATTGAATCAGTGGAAGGTGTAATGTAATGTAATACTGACTACAGAAAACAGTTGCTGTCTGGGGTAACACTAGCCTTACATTTTATTGCACTTAGTACCATATTTCGCTGATGAAACCACTTGTCTTTCCTTAGGTGTTCATTTTCTCCAGGTCTGAAGTAGGGAAAGGGGAATTCGAATGTTGGGGACACTTTGCCGAGCCATGGGGTCTGAAAGCTTATGTGACATGGATGACTCTGGCTGTCTTCATCCTTCCTACCTTCATCATCACAGTGTGCCAGGTAATAGAACTCTTCTTGAATCCTCTGCGGTTGCTGTCAGAGGGCAAAACCATTCTCCATAGATTTGTAACTTAAGTGTTGATAATACAGTCATGAGGTATCTAATGAGGTAATTAACTTGACCATAATTATATTATCCACAGAGGAATGATTGCTTTACAGGCAGGTAAATTAAAGATAAAGCTACAGGATTTTACAGACAGTGTCTCAAAGCACATCATGCACACTAATGTATGATAATAAAACCCATAATGTACTGTACTACATTGTCTCAACATACTACTTAGTAGTCGTGTGTTGTGAGGACAAAAAGTGTTTTATTGCCAACTCAATATTTCAGAAGTTCTGTGAGAATGACTATACATAACATATGGATGTAACTGTTAGAAGTCTAAAGAGTATCCAATACAAAGCAACACATCTCAACCAAAGCATGTCTTTCAGCGAGAATTAGCCTGTTGTCCAGCTACAGTAGCATGACCTTATTGTGTTCATTCTGCAGCATTGTGAACTGCAAATAACCTACAGAACAAACTATTTGGCTACGGTTTGCTAGCTAGCTAAAATGTACAAGCCCCTTAGCCTCTTGTCACTCTCCAAAGTATAGAAGTAATCAAACTTTCTAATGCTTGCTAGCTAGATAAAAGGAGTGTAGATACTTGAAACTTCTAATGCTTGATGGTTTTCTGTGTTTGTTTTGTTTTCCAGCCTGTCAAACGCATTTGGTATTAGCCATCTAGCGAAAAATCATACTGGCAAAACAGAGTGCTTGAATACGTTACTAGCTTTTCATCATATTCCTTTTTCTTTAGCAAGGTTTATTTCAAGACCTTCATAACTATAATACTGAAACATCTCAAATATTTTGTGTGGCATAACATTTATCTTGTAATCTTGTAATTATCTTCATTTTTGAGAAAACTAGCCATTTTCTAAATATACATTAAATTACATTAAATAGCTATTTGCTATTTCTTTAGACTTATTTCTTTTAATGATATTTTCATGTTGTTGCAACTAGACATTAAAATATCTTTTGACCATTTTATGATTATTTTATGTAAAGGCTATATTATTTAATTCATGACTTGTTTTGATAAGGAAAAAACAAAAAGTGTTGGCCTCATATTTTTATTCCCAACTGCAATTAATGTTAAATTGATTTGATCAGTGACATACTGTTCTTTCATTTATTCTCATCATCTCAGTCAGACTTGTTGTAGATCTTGAGCTTATCCTTGGAAAATTGGATGTGAGTTGGAAATACACCCTGGATGAGACTCGAGTCCATTGCAGGGCAACCATGCACACATACATTTACATGCTTATTTACACCTACGGGCAATTTTCAGTACAGTAGTTTATCTATACATACAGGAATTTTTTTTTTTTGCAAATGGGAGGAAATCTGAGATCTCCAGGAAAAAACATGTAAATGGAAAAACATGCAGGCCTCCTCGCAACATTGGTAAACAATCTCTAAGCATGTTAAACAAAGCCAAGTGACTAAGCGGGCTATCGTGTGACATCCTAGCAACTTCCAAGTACTCCCAGAAGCATTTTACCTACGAAAGTCAAATGGAAAATAGAATAGATAAAAACATTGAAAAAAGACACCCTTTATATTTTAATTGATCTAATAAAAAGTCATATCCTCTAGCTAACACTGACGCAACTGTGTTCCTCCCAGGTGCGAATTTTTAGGGAAATCCATGACAACATCTACCTGAAGTCGAAGCGGGTGGTGTCGGCCGACTCGAAGAGAAATTTAGTTCTCTTCAGAATACCCAGTCTGCGAAATCAGAACGACAAAAGCAGAGAAAAAGAAAGAGGAAGAGGATCCACATTGAAAGATTCCAGAAGAGGATTCCATCGGAGGAATAAAAGTGACTCATCCCAGTCATTCTGCAATGCTCGTGACTCCCAGCATACACTGCAGCCAGACTGCTGCAACTGTCTCTTTCAGAACAGTCAGGGTACACATGAGCTACAATACAACACTAAGTCCCCTGATGTACTGCATCCCACACTCACCCACACACACTCTACCATAAATCAGAGCAACTCAGCAGTTCACGGGCCTCTTCCTGAAGGTGCTGCTGATTGTTATCAGACTTCCATGGATTACTCTGAGCCCTACGCCAAGTCATTTGAGACCCCTATGAAGAGTTGTAATTCAGTTCCTTCTGTCAGGGCTTCGGTGTCCATTTCACGCCCGGTGACTCCTCCCCCTCCGGGTGTATCCAGGGCAATGTCCAAAACACTGAGGATGACCTTAGTCATAGTGCTGGTCTATACCATGTGCTGGTCACCCTTCTTTACAGTGCAGCTCTGGGCCGCTTGGGACCCAAACCCACCAGATCAAGGTGAGTCCACTAATTGAACCTTTAAATCTCATCACATACCTTTTCTGCCATATGTGGTTCTTCTCAAAACCTCGAAACCTTGTGGGTTGTTCCCACAATGCTGGAGGCACACAATAGTTTATAACGTCTTTGGATGCAGTATGACACACATTTTCATTAACTTGTAACTTGGAAACCCACAAGCACACTCCATAATTTAGTGGAAAATCCTCCCAGAAGAATTCCCAGCAAATTGGGTCTAAATGTATAATCCGATGCTCAAAAAGCACATACCGTACTTATGACCAGGTGTCTGCAAACTTTTGGCAGTATAGTGTATAACAAAATATTGCAAGATGATTCACTGAATGTGAAGTCAAATATACACCCACCAAATTAATGTCACCTAAAATATACATTCAATAATTGGTTAATACTGCAATGCATTACCCCACCCCCCCTTTTCCAATGCATACCAGAGCCAATAAATCACCATGCATTTGGCAATATGTTGTTTCAGGGACAGATTAGTAATAATAGAGTCCTGAGCAGAAACCTAAGCAGGGCTTCTTCTTACCATCCTGCTTCACATGGACCAATGCATGGAGCCATGACTGCCCTCTCAGCCTAACATATGCAATATGAACAAGCGCTATCTTGAAAGACAGCACTGACAGCATGTTGAGTCTTCCCTGGCCAAGTTTTTTTTTTAATCTGACCCAGTACCAAGGTGTGTTCCTTGTAAAAAAAAAAAAGAAAAAAAAAAGGTTAGGTTATTTATTCCAACCAAGCAAAAGACACATGTTAAAGTCTAGTGAAAGACATCTGGTGGAATCAGGTGTTTTCTCTAGCTTGAAATTCTATACCCACACCAGATCACAAGACTGGGTCTTGTTTGGGTTTTTAAATGACCTTTTTAGCTCCATACAACAGCTAGGACTTATACAATAATAATATAATGCCCTATCCAGGGAAATTTAATTTGTAAAAATGATAATTGAGACAACAAGTAAAAAAAGTGCCTGTCTTTTATAGTAAAATATATAAATATATAAATTCAGTATCTGCATACAACCCATCTATCTCTCTGCTTCTGTCTCTCTCTCTCTCAGGGGTGGCATTTACTATCCTGATGCTGCTGGCCAGCTTGAACTCCTGCACGAATCCCTGGATCTACACCGCCTTTTCCAGCAGCGTCTCTCATGAACTCGTTTCCCTTCTGCATTGCCGGCCTCTAATGGCTCGCAGGGGCTCTGTACCTGATGACTCTAGTGCTATACACACTACCAGCACCACCAAGGACTACCCGTTCTGAGCCACTGACACACACACACACACACACACACACGGGTGAGCTGATTTACAAATTAGAGCCAAGCAGCAGACAAAAGAAGATGAGCCATGCAACGAGAGATTTACTGTCGGGAGATATCGTGCTTGATTGGCCTAATCGCATTGTGGAATTTACCACAAAGGCCAAGTAGGACACAAACATGAAGTGAAGAACATAGTCATGATGGGAACAATAAGATAAATGTTATGTCATGTCTACAAAAACATGGAGATACTTGAGACACTTCACTCTGAACATATGAAGAGCATATCATTATTTTTTAAACACTACATTTTAAAAGAACTAGATATATATATATATATATATATATATATATATATATATATATATATATATATATATATATATATATATATATATATATATATATATATTTATCAAATCAAAAAACTCCTAAACCAAGAGCATGTGAAGACTGCTTAAGAATTCTTGATGGAAAAAAGCGAAATCATGCCTTACCAAGTCTTTTGCCCCAGTCATTCCCGAGCATCATTTATCACTCTGTTGTTACTCCTTATCAGTCTTTCTGCTACAAAAAAACTCTCACTTTTGAGCTTGATGGAAAGCATCAGTGAGAAGAATGACTCCGGCATTGGAAACTCCATCAAAGAGACATGAGAAAGTGGCGATGAATGATGTAATAAACAAGAAATGAATGCACATGGAATATGGATAGAGAGAGAAAAGAAAGCAGCGTAAGATACAAGTTACACAAGAACTACACACTGAAGACATCAGGGATAATTGGGTTTGAATCACAGTTTATTTAACAAACACAATACCAGTGTTGCACCAGTTTATCTCATGTAGTATTACACGGGATCTTTAGCTTGACTGTTTTGAAGACATCTGTGGGATATTCTTTCACATACACTCTCTGTTGTATGATTTATTGGACCATGCAGCCTTTGTAAACATAATCTAATGAAGTGGTTCCCAATATTTTTGTTTTAGCAATAAGTACCCCATTACTCCATCATTAACCTTATCAAGTGTCCCTTCATTGAGACTAAATGAAAGAATAAAAGGTTATGAAATAATGGATTAATTAAATGTATTTTACATTGAGAACTTAATGAGACAGCTGTATATCATATCTATCAACTGCATCAGCACTTTGGTAGAAAAGAGGCCACATGCAAATTGCATTTTCGAACTTAAGACAGTGTCCATAAGCTGTCAAGCAATGAAAAAAAACTTACATTTCCATCTTCACATCTTCTCTGTCACAGATTGAATTTCTTCAAGAATCCATTCAGACATACACTATATGAACAAAAGTACTGAGACACCTGACTTTTCCAGCCATATGCAGTTCTTTCTCTAACTATTATCACAAAGATGGAGGCACACAACTGTATGAGATATTTTTTTGATGTGGTAGTGGCCTGCTATAAAGCTTTCACTTCAACCATACCGAACACCGTTGGAATGAATTGGAACACCGACTGCACCTCAGTCCTCCACACTTTAAATCAGTACCTGACAAAGTGTTGATGTTTGGATGTTGGTTCTTTTTACTTTCCTTTGAAGGTTTCTCCAGAGTTTAAATTTAGAGTTTTACTACTATTTGGAAAAATTGCAGCCAACTTTTTCAATCATTTATCGCTTTCTGTTGATGTAGAAGTGTAACAGTTAACACAAACCAAAAGGGAAACTGAGTAAATGGCAGTAAATATATTAAAATAATGAATTGCATACCTGAATAGTATTCAAATACTATTAGTAAAAAATAGCAACAAAAAAATAAACTTTCCATCTGGGGACCACCCCTAGCGGGCCGCCACTGAACTGACCATGCTCATATACACTTAATTGGGAATTACTGATTTAATGTATAAAGCTAGTATTTAATCAATTAAAATAAATAAATATGTCAGAGTAACATTGTGCCTTACATGTCACTGCAGACGAAATGTGCAATTACCTTGCAGTCATGGACCCTAGTTATATTTGAGGCTCATCGCAGTTTCCCCTATTTACTGCATTTGTGAACGGATTTCCGAGCTTTTTCTTATTGATATTGTAATTTATTAAAGTGCAATAATGTATGCAAACATTGTCATTTTGTATTATAATGTTATATAATTTCAGGGGGAAATTGTGACATGTTTTCCCAAAACTAATTTCTTGTGTTACATACAACAATAATAATAAAGAAATGTTTGATTTTTATCTGACTGAGGAAAATCATACATGTGCATGACAGGTTACTGTTCTTGTAAAGTCTAAAATACTTAGTACAGTTAAGGACCTTGCTCAGGGGCCCAGCAGTGGCTGCTTGGTGGTGGGATTTGAACATGTGACCTTCCGATCCAAAGGCCAACACCGTAACCACTGAGCTACCGCCTCCTAGTACATGTGCTGAGCACATCCATACAATTCAATCAGCCAATAATACTGTAACAGCACAATCCATTAGATGATGGAACTACAGGTCAGAAGCTTCAGTTCACATTAAACATCAGAATGGAAAAAGAATGGACCTTCTATATGTTTTTTTGGTGCTAAGCTTGTATTAGAAATTGCTGATCTTCTTCTTTCACAGCCATAGGAATATGACCAGACTGGTTTGAGCTGACCGGAGGATTAATCGTAGCTCAAATAACCACTCTTTGTAAATGTGGTGATCAGAAAAGGATGTCAGAATACGCGTTGAACCTTACGGTAAAGAACGGTAGAAGACCACTTTGTGACATGCATTCATGGCTGTCAGCTAAATAACAAGAATCTGAGTTTTACTGGGCACAAGAATTACAGAAACTGAACAGCTAAAGAGGTCACCTGGATGCATATATTTCATAAGGTCAAAATGTGGTGTCAAAAGCATGAATACACAAATCATTACTGCCTTTTGTTAGCAGTCCTGGCTGGTGGAGGTTGTGTAATGCTTTGAGGAATGTTTTCAAACATTGGGCCTGTTAATACCAATCCAGCATTGTTTTGAATGTTAAATTTTTTATTTGAATAATTTTTATTTATATGGTGCTTTTAACAATGGACAGTGTCCCAAAGTAGCTTTACAGAGAGTGGTTATAAAGCGGTTATTAAATTTCATAAAAATGTTTTAAGTTTATTCCTTAAAATTTCAAATGTATCCCTAATGAGCGAGCCAGTGGCAACTGTGGCAAAGTAACACTCTCTGAGACGGCATGCGGAAGAAACTTTTAGAGAAACCATCTGGTTAGCACCGAATTTTCATTCATTATAGTTCCAATATTGTTGAGATGTGCTGTTCAGTGTCGGCACTTAAATGCAAAACTATTAATGCCACCTGTGGTCCTGAGCCATTGTAATAGACGGTTGATATAAAATACAGTCCTAATACAGTACATACTCAAACTTCTCACCTACAACATATACCAAATATCACAAGCTACCACATTTTACTTTACCTATCTAATAAGTTCCAACGTATACCAAGAGCACTAGTTGAAATGCACCGGTTCTATTAAAAAAAAAAGTTTCATTGTAGATCAGTAGCCTCTACCAGTCACCAGATCTGAATCTGTTGAACAATGAGAATTTGAGAGATTGTCTTTGGATGTGGTGGCACTAAATCTTTCCTTCATTTAAACTAGGAGACCCAAACCTCCAGTATGACAATGCCCCATGAGCTCCAGGAAGATGTTGTTTGGATTTGTAGTGGAAGATCTTAAGTGGCCTGCTATTCAGCTTTGCCTTAAACCCTATTGAACTCCTTTAGGAATTGGAATGCTGATCGTATCTCAATAACTCAATTCTTTGGCATCAGTAGCTGTTGTTTGTATATAAAACCTTTATGTGAGAATTGTTAATATCTGGTCATAAATATCTGAGTCTAGGAGTCACATTAGCTGCAACCAGAAGTAACCAGATAAAAAAAATTAAGCTTTATGCGGATGTGATACGCAAAATATTGCCATTAGTGCACATATCAAAGCGCTGAAATGACGCTTGTTATTTCTAGTCATATTCTTTTACCCTAGGATAACCATCACCTGGATATCGTCTTCTGCCTGAGAACTTCAAGAAAGTGACTTATGACGCAGTATCTGCAATAAATACCACCTTTGTTCCGCAGGAACCTAATCAACAGGTCAGAGCTGCTTCCAAGGAAACCTGGGAGTTATCTGGGATTCAAAGAATACACTTCCCAACATCCGGATTACAACCTCTAAGCATGTGCAAAAAAATGATAGCCTTTAGGAGGTAGTTCAACGGTTTGGCCGGGACCGGCGTCTTTCTTCTAAGCACATACGTATGCTGAGTGGAATCCTTGACTGAAATGTGGAGATTGTGCCCAGCACCGTGTTTTGTGTTATTCACTTGGCACCATGCAAAAAAAACAGGTTCCTGGAGAGCCCTCCCATATCCTGGCCTAGGTATCCCGCTGCTGGAGTTAGGTGTCAATCAGATCCTTTTTATAGAAATCAGGTTTTATAGATAAAAATGATTTTTCAATTTAAAAAACAGTTAAGATGTTGCCACGCTCATGTAGCCTAGCCACCTGATTTGTCAGATCGAAATGTGTGCCACGTGCAAGTGAAGACTTAATTGCATTGTCCATGCTTTAAACCTCTCAATATAACCAAAAGAAACACAACTTTTATACACACATCCTTGACTCAAGTAGAAGTACAGATACTCATGTTTTAAAAGACTCTGGTACAAGTTGAAGTACTGACTACACTTTTTTAACTCAAGTTAAAGTAAAGAAGTTTGGGTTTTGACATGTACTTAAGTAAAAAGTAACCATTACTACTACCTGTTTTAGTGTCACACTGGTCACCGGACCTCACGTCATATTAATATATTAATACAAAAGAATTTCTGATTCTGTTACCTAATCAATGTATCCAGGCTGAACATCCACCATATAAAACACAAGCAGAGAAAAGATTATGATGATCAGGTGATCATGAATGTCTCTGTTCTCAGTCATGTTTACATCACTGACTCCCTCTGTCTCATCCACATTAACCCCAAACTTCTTTTAGACTTCTGCCTTGCTTGTTGTTAGCTTTGTAAACTAGCCTAAACTAGCTAGGAAATGATACACCAGTGGTAGATTGAAAAAGCCACGCAATAAAAAGAAATGGGTTGAAAATGGCTCTGAGAAAAAAAATATTAATCCTGTCACCAAATAGATTAAAACTAAAGTAACAAGCCTGATTTGAAAATGTAATTAGTAGAAAGTAAAATGTGGTCGAAAAAATAGTTAAGTACTGATACCAGAAAAATCTACTTAAGTACAGTAATGAAGTATTTGTACTTTATTACTTCCCATCTCTTCTTTTGTCCAATAATGCATGTTGGTGGATTCCGGCTAATGTAGCAGCCTCTGCAGTGAACATCATGTGGTGCCTGTGAGGTAAAAATGAGCACCAGGTGCTCGTTTTAAGACATGCACTACACCCCATTAAAGCACTACACTGATTTGGGGGCAGAGACACGATGAAACACATACCCAATCAGTCCCATTTATTCCTCAGTGTACTCAATAGTGAGAGGAGGCTTATTAGTTACAGCAAGCTATGGATGTGGAATTAATTATCTAATTGTCAGTTTACATCAATTCCACAAAGATGTACCACATGCCAGAGGTTTACTTTCAGGATAAATGTGAAACATTCCCAGTTTTGCAAACAAATGAATAAATTATGCATTAGGAAAAAGTTCTTCTTTTGAGGATTTGAAACCTTAACGGTTGCTAGCTTATCATAGGGAAGTATCACCTACGAGAAGCTAGCATTAGCATTAAAAGCAATTGAGTTACAGTAGA
Organism: Silurus aristotelis; assembly: GCF_946808225.1. Classification (NCBI taxonomy): domain Eukaryota; kingdom Metazoa; phylum Chordata; class Actinopteri; order Siluriformes; family Siluridae; genus Silurus; species Silurus aristotelis. The sequence goes on along the minus strand of NC_139592.1, from coordinate 19,075,125 downwards.
TCAGGCCAGCCTTCACTCCCCACCTGCATCAATAGACCCTGGCCGCCTATTTCCCTCTGTCGCAGTTCACCACTGTTCCTTCCTTGGACCACTTTTGATAGATACTGACCAGTGCAGACAGAGAACCTTATAAAAGAGCTGCAGTTTGGGAGATGCTCTGACCCAATCTTCTGGCAATCACAATTTGGTCCTTGTCAAACTCACTTCAATTTCATTTTTCCTGCTTTTTACACATCAACTTTGAGGACAAAATGTTCACTTGCTGCCTAATATATAATTCACCCATTAACAGGTGCCACGATAAAAAGATAATTCAGTGTTATTCACTTCACCTGTCAAAATGTTATAATGTCTATTTCATGCCTGGTCGATGGAGACCGACTAACCATGATATTGAATAATAACCCAGTGTAAACGTCAAGTGAAATGAAGTCAAAGTGTGAAATGAAAGACATCCAGGATCATGGAAACTCTTAGGTAATACAAAATGGCAACAATTGTGTTTGCAAAATATAGGAACAAAAATAACATACATCAATGCCCAAATATGCTGCTAAACACTTTTGTAGTAACTTTAAGATTTGTAAATTATATTGTCAGTTTCGGGTCCAGAAGAAAAAATAATTGATACATTGTAAAGCCTATAAAGCTTTATACTGATATAATTGTCACCAAAATGTTGTTGAAACTGAAATAATGCTAAAAAAAAAGTGCTTTAAAGAAGTACAAGCATGAATGGCTAATTATGTACCATACTGTTGATTTTTAATAATATTCCCATTTTCTAAAAGAATTCCCACTTCATCCAGGCCTGCCTCTGAAAAGTATTCTCTTCGATTGGAGGCCACTCTGTGCAGCTGGGGACAGTTTCTCATCAACGCCTTGGGTGCTTGCATGAAAAGTAAGAACGGAAGCTTTGAGGGTGGATTTAGACTGTAGTTAATGTCAACAGTCTGCTTCACTGACTCAGGACTACAGTTTCCTTCTGATCACCAACACTGTACCCCAACATCGTATATCTGTAATAAATAGACATTCTGTGCCACCAAGCTGAGGATGGGTTCCCTCTTGAGTCTGGTTCCTCTCAAGTTTTGTTCCTTATTCCATCTCGGGGAGTTTTTCCTCACCACCGGCTCGCTCATCAGGGAGAAACTTACACTTGAAAAAATGAATATGTTCTTTATATCACCACATTATCTGTGTAAAGCTGCTTTGAGACAATGTTTATTTTTAAAAATTCTTTACAAATAAAAATGAATCCAGACATGTTCACTTTTTAATAAAGATGTAATTACTTCAGTTTTACCTCCCACAACCTCAGCAGAAGATTTGGAGAAGTTATGGATGTTAAGCTCCACATGGAAATCTACCGAGTAAAATGTAGTACTTACTAAAAAACAAACAAACAAAAAAAAAAACTACTTAGTTTAAGCACAGGGACATTACTGCATTTCGAAAATTTGTACTAACGAAACCCAGCATGCCCTAGTAGGATAATATTTCCAAATGAATTTAATTAATTCATTTTTATTTGCTGTTCTCTCTTTGGCAGGACATCATGTAAACCAGTAAAAAAAAAAAAAAAAAAAAAAAACAGCACAGAGAGGCAGTAAACAGAAGAGAATACACACTGCGCAAAAGTAGCTAAACACAGAAAAGCGCTAGCCTGCCCTCTGGTGTTTGTGCCCTTGTATTACATGAGAAAGTTGACCGAGTCAACGATTAGTTATCTAATTTATTAGGAACTCATGTACACCCTATATATTTTATGCCCTTATCTAATCAGAAAATCAGGAAGCAGAAAAAACAGTGCGTAAAATCATACAGATCCAAGTCAAGAGCTTTTTTTCTGTGTACACACTGGACAGAGAAAGTATAAAAATCCTCGAAAAATCTCAGCACCACCAAGCTGCGATTGGTGTGTCCTTAACCTGCTACTGCTCTGTTGTAACCTTTAAGTGGGCAGTAAGTATGCATGAAAAAAAAAAAAAAAGCATTAAATCATGGAAAATGTATAAAAGTTTATTTTTCCACAATATGAATGTAAAACTGTTGTTTCTGTTCATTCCAGTCAGTGCATTGTTATTGATATTACTGAACTCTGGACTCTGAGCTTGTAGGTAAAGCTTGAAGCCACACCTGAATGAAAGACAAATCCTAATCCAGTACATTATTATTATTAAATTAACATTTAAAAAGGTTTTTGCTCTGAGGCAACCTTTACCTTTTCAACACTTCAAATATGCCGAACCCAGACATTTTCTAATCCCTACTTAATCGCCATTAAATCTACCAGACATATTTACAAATCAAGTCCTAGAGTGTGTAGGAATGTAGGAACATGTAGAGGTACAGTACGGTAGTGATGATACAGTATTGCGTATTGAGATTTCTCTTCAGGCCTGAATTGTGCCCTTGGCGCTAAAAGCAAAGTAGTAGACCAAGATGCCGAGAACAGCAGCCAGGATCTCTGTAGACACCCAAGGGCCATTCCAAGCTCCCTGTGGACAGAAAGTTCAAATGAAACCGGGAATCTTGTTTCAAAAGTCGATTTTCGAAAAGACTTCACTGATTTTATATTGAAAGCAGAAAAAATGTGAAAGGTGCTTTGCTCGTTTCAAACACGAAAAAAAGAGAAAATGACTTCTTTGAGCATTTAGTTCTGAAAATGAGCAAATAAATTACTTTCAGATCAACACAACAAGCGCTATAAAAAAAACAAAAAAAAAACAACAACAAAAACGCAAAATCAATGACCATCTTAATAGCTGGCTTTAATGCTTTCTGAAACACTTTGCTTTCTGCATCTACTTGTCCAGATCATATTATATCCTTATATCGTTTTGATTTATTTCAAACCAGAGTTTTATAAAAACTATTTATATAAAACGTAATCAAACTATAGATACACAAGCTAAAGGGTGCCAATAATTCTGGAAAGCACAGTAAGCATTAGTGTTCTACTCACTCTGTGATCTACATTGACAGAGAACAGCGGCTTGATCGTGTCCACATCCTCGTTGTTTCTCTGAGCCTGAAGCACACGCATGCACACAACATTTCACATCAGTTCCACCTGCTCTGCAACTGTTCTCACACACACAGACCCTCCCCATTCACCAAACCCCAAGGTTTCAGGTCTCAACCACGGCGCTGGTAAAACATGCAACTCACAGGCTTACAGTAAGAGTTTATAGGTCAAAGGTTTAAACACTGAGATCACTAAAAAAATGCCACACTATTCACTAATAATGCCACATTTCCCAGCACCCCCCCCCCCCCCCCCCAAAAAAAAAAAAAAAGGTGAACACAACCACTATATGGACAAAAGTTGGTGGACATCCGACCATAAGACATACACTATATTTCCAAAAGTATTGGGTCACCTGGTCATAAGTATGGTATGTGATTTTTTTGAGTATTGAATCCCACATTCTTATAATTCCCTCCACTCTTCTGGGAATATGTTCCACTAGATTATGGATATTTGTGTTCATCAGCCACAAGGGTATTATGAAAGGCAGGTACTGATGTAGGTGAGGAGACCTGGGGTGCAGTCAGCGAGAAAAAAACAACTTGGAATTGTGAGGGGGGAAAAAAATCGAAATTTGGCAAACTTTTGTTTAATGTGGCGGAAACAGGCTCTATTTTTTCCCATTCTACTGCGTCTTCTGTTACCTGTCCAGAGGGCTCCAGAGTTTAGCGGCTGGTGCGTCGGTAATAATGGTCCGTGGGAAACGCAGTGCTCCGTATGCAGTTAAATGGACTAAACGAAGCATCGTGGCAAATAATTTACCTCGACGATTTTCTGCATTCAAATTACTTGAGGAATCCTTTTAGCCCTAATTCACAGATCAAGAAATTCATTCTATGTTATAACAAACTACTTCCTGTACATATTACATGAAACCCTTAAATCTAGTAATACAATTAGTAGTATCCAGTAATACACGTCATAGACGTGTAACTTCTACCAATCTCCTCTAGGAATTACCATTAAAATGGGATTACTGGGCAAAAAAACAAATATTTACAGATATTGCATAATCATTTACCAACCTTGCGTAGTGCACTGTAAGACTCCTCATCAAAGAATTTGACTTGGTACGTCCCAGAGCCGGCCTGCTTGTGAGGCAGACTCCATGACACCTATTAGAAACATAAAAATCAATAATTCATCAATTAAAACATATCCAATAAATCAATAAATCTTTACATAGTAATTATGCATATAATTTATTTTCAGTAATATATAATATATGTTCAGTAATAGAATGTAAAACTAAATGTTCCTTCCTACCGCTGAATGCTTTAAATTTTGACTTTGTAATCGACTTTGAATCCAAACCTTTGGATTATGTATTTATAGTTTGAAACTCCATTTCTCATGCTAAACTCCAGTCACTGAACCTTAATTCTTTCACCTGAAAGACTTTTTTTTTTAACCCAAGCAGGAATCTATATGCTGCATGACATCCAAGTCGGCCACCTGAAATCAACACATCACTACATGTCTAATGGCTGTGTGAGATTATTATCTTCTGGAATAAAACAAAAGCTTATGCACTCTGACATTATGTTTTATGCAGCTTTTTTTTGGAAACCCTACAGAATTCAGAAAATATACTGACCTGGTACTTCCCAACATCCTGACCCCTTGTTACTGGAAACTGTCTTCCATTGACATCAGCATACAATGCAATGCCCTGGGGACAAAAAGCAGCATGGAGAAAAAGCAAAGGAGAAAAAAAAAAAAAGAGAGAGTGAGAGAGTGTAAGAGAGACAGACAGACAGGTTTTACTATTATTGCATGGTACAGGTACACAGAAACAAAATGCAGTTTAGCATCTACCAGAAGTGCAAAAGTAGTAGCAATTGTGCAAATTGACAAGTGCAGATAAATGTGTATATGTACAATGTACAACATTGTGTATATGTATATGTACAACAAATACATATAAAAGCTGCTTTAAAGTATAAAAATGTGCTGAAGGTGATAAGAAAATACAATGAGGAGATATAAATATCCATGAAATTTATAATAGTGCAACATGTGTGCAGAATAGGTTTGTGGGACATCGAAATTTACAATAGGGAACATGTACATTGTACGTACAAATGTTATACACACTGTAAAAACCAGTGTCCTAATGGTCAGTGAGAGGTCTGAGAGGTCTTTGATCCGATCTATGATGGTGTCCTGGCTGACATCAGGGAAGAAGCACACAGCACACAGCACGGCACATATGTTCTTCATTTTAATGCAGGAAACTGTATGTACGTCGTGTATATATACTCTGGGAAAAACCTGAGCTAAAACTACTTCTTTGTAGTAGTATGACAGAAAACCAGAGACAAGAATGTCCTGTATCACACATACACCATAGGACTTCTTAAAACTAACAATGTTTACTCAGGTTATCCAAAAAAGATGATGCTGTCTACCTGCAAGCCATTCGCACAGGATAAGTTGAGCTCCACGATAAAGACGGACTCGGATGAGATGACTGCGTCGTTGGTTGTGTATGTTGATGGTGTAATGACAGGGTTCAGACAACTATCCCCTATACACAGAGCAGAGAGATATACAGGGCACACATTTTTTAATTCACAATCAGCAATCATAATAATCATCAAAGATAATTAATTTATATAGAATATATCATGTCATATCATATAATGAACAACTTCTTTTTTTCAGCCGGTCCCATTGAGAGTTGCCACTGTGGATCATCCTTCTCCATATCACTCAGTTTTCTAGATCTGTCTCTTTCAAACCAAACACCTGCAATCTTCTCTTACCACATCCATAAACCTCCTCCTTGACCTTCCTCCTTTCCTCCTGCCCCATGTCCCTCCTCCGCACATAACCAAACCATATCTATCGTGCCTCTCTGCTGTTGTCTCCAAAACGTCCTACACGTACGGCCCATTTAATAAAGTCATTTCAAATCTTGTCCATCCTTGTGAAAATCGTGGCATCTTTAATTCTGCCAGTATGATGCGTTTTAGCTTTTAAGCTTTTCTTTGTCATGTGTTTCCATCATGCATGATTTTTTCTGGTACACAGCCAAGTATGTATATACAAATAAGCACTTAATGGGTGATAAAAAAGCACAATTAAAGCAGTACTTAACGCCATATTTTGTTTTTGAGAGGTGTTTTGTCAACAGTAACAAATTTGTCAATAATGTGTTTTTTGGGATTTCTATAGAACTGCCTGGCTTCATTTCTGCTGAATGAAGTCTTCTTTGACACCACAAGCCTGGATCGTGAACTTGGTTTATTTCTTTACTTGGTATTTAAACTGTTATTGGATTTGTTGCTAGTGATAATAATCGGTCATGACACCAGCTCCAGCTCCTTTCCTGCCTCTAAAGCGATACAACACAGTACCCCTCTGCACAGTCTTAGAAACTTTCCCATTCACTCTTGCAGATAGTCTTCAAACACAAATCACTCCTGCTATCACTCTGCTCCACACACTCCACCCTGCCTGCACTCTTTTCTTCACGTCTCCAACACACTCTCCATTACTTTCCAAAGTTGATCCCAGGTATTTAAACTCATCCACCTTAACCTCCTCTACTCCACTGCCCCCCCTCTCATTCACAACCATGTACTCTAAATAACTCCTGCTGACCTTCATTCCAGTTCTCTCCAGGCTCGTCTCAACCTGCTCCCTATTCTCACCACAAATCACAATATATTTAACTGCAAAAAATAAATGCTCATAATTAAACCAATGAACCACTATGAAACATCTACAAATCTGAGAAGTCATTGAAAAATCCTATTCATTTCTGAACACATTAATGCATGTATGCATGATCAGGCAGCAGACTGGACTACAATGCATTCAATTTATATTCAAAACAATAGAAATACTCACCGCTGCACACACAAATGAAAAATGCAAAAACGAGCCAACTCTTCATGGTCGATATTATTGCAGTTCTTGTATGGAACGTATGCGACCCAAAAAAAAGCGACTCACAGCTACTAATCACATCAATGAGAGCCACATCAGCGGAGGGCGCAGGAAGATGACGGAGATGCGCTTTCCGGAAGTTGGTGCGTGAATGATAGCAGGGGTCGTGTCCGTTGTGGCGTGATTGAGTAACAACACAATGATATTTATACATAAAATCCCCAGTGTATTTATAATTATTACTACTGCTACTACTACTACTACTACTAATTATAATAATAATAATAATAATACATTAGTTAAATCATTTAGCAGAAGTCCTTGAATGTCCAGAAGTTCAAAATCCTTTTTTTTTACTTTTACAAGAAAGGACTTTGCCCAACCTACTGATCCTCTTTTATTTTATTTTATTGTATTGTGTATATATATATATATTTTTATTGTCTAAAGATCCATTGTCTTATGATGGGCCTGTCATGTCACTTCTCAAAACGCAATTATTTATACTGTTGTTAATCATATTTTGTATTCAATCATTAGGGAAGGTGGTAAAGGTTCTGAATTACTGACCGAAAGATTAGGGGCTCAAGCCCCACCATTACCAAGCTGCCACCCTTGGGGCCCCTAAATAAGGCCCTTAACTGTCTGTGCTCCAGAGACACTTCATCAGGTCTGATCCCAGCTTTCTAACATCACTGGGATTTGCAAAGTAAGAATTTGACGGTGCTGTAATGTACATGTGACAAGCATGAAGCATTTTCTCTTTACCTTTCTTTTTTTTTTTCTCTCGTAAAATGTTCCCCACACTGCTACTTTTTTGAATGGGGAGCTGTTGTTCATTTACATATTAACGTATCCGTACATTTGATTCAGCAGGTCCAATTTGTACGCATCTGTTCACATAAAATCATGTACAATTATTTCTTCTTCATCTAATTCTTCAAGGTTCATTTAAATTGTTATAGTGCTTTTAAACATGCACATTGTTTCAAAACAGATTCACAGAGATAAAGGTTATAAAGTTTATAAGTTTAGTGCCTACAAGTTAACCCTAATGAGCAAGTCAGTAGTGACAGTGGCAAGAAAAAAGTCCCCAAGATGTTATGATGAAGAAACCTTAAAAGGAACCAGACACAAAAGGGAATCCATCCTCATCTGGGGTTCCCCGAATATCCATTAATTAGAATTCTTGTGTGTTTTCCGACCTTTACTGTTCATACAAAATGTGAGAATGAAAAATATTAAGTGGATTAATGCACTTAATACATTAAGTTAACAACTTTTTTATGATCTAATGACACTAAAATAAAATATAAAAAAATGCGAACAAGTTTACCATACAGAGTATAGAAATCTTTTATTCCAAAACACCAAACAACTAGACTGCAGATCTGGAAAATAAATAGCTGAAGAAAATAAATTACTACTGAAGCTGATTTAGATTTAGGTCACTAAAGATTTGATGAAGAATATTATAAATAAGGAAGTCACAACAGTTCTTTGTGGAACATGATCGTAGGATAGTTTGGCCAAACTTATCCACTACATTTATCAAAGAACTGGAAAAAAATAAATATTATGAGGAACTAAACAGAACCATGTTATTATGTCTTTACAGGAACACATATATAAGTTCTCAGTTTCTGTGTTTACAAAAAGGCATTCGCTCTCAGTGGGTCTCAGTTCATTTGTTCGGCTGTTTTAATGCTGCCTTTCCCTTTTTGCGGTGCCAATCCTTTTTTGTTAATGTTTTTCGGGGAGGCAGAGGAATGGGATGGAACAGAAGATGAAGAGATATGATCCTTGTGTTGCTGGCGAATCAGAAGCTCCTTGAAGACAGAGTCCATGTTCGAACACACCTCCTGCAAGAGCACAACATTCTCACTGTGATCCTTCAAGCAAAAAATGCTCGGTGAATCAGCAAATGAACAGAATCAGAAAAACATTTCCAAACCTTGTCCAACACTACTTTGACTTCGTCTCTTTCACTGTCTGGTGGAATCCTTCTCATCGGGAGACTGGAAAAGGGTCAGAATGTCAGACAAATGTTTTGGGTGTAACCAAGGGGTGAGAAGAAATGCACAGCATGGATATACATGTGTTTGTTACAGTATGTGTAACTGTTTTTTAGTATAATTTTTTACTTGAGTGCATTTTGACCTTTTTGCTTGTGATTTGTAGACATTCATACAGCTAATGGGCATTAGTAAAGTCAGGTACTGATGTAGGTGGGGAGGCCTGGGATGCAGTCTTATGCAGCCTGGGATGCAGAACTATCCAATTCATTTCAAAGTGTTTAAGAAATTTCAGATCAGAACTCTGTAACTGGCCACTAAAAATCTTCCAACCCATGTAAAATCGTATGTATAATTTTATGGAGCTCGCTTTGAGCATTGTCACGCTAGAACAGGTTTGGGTCTTCTAGATTGTGTGACTTTTGTGGTAACATTTTAAGGAAAGGGCTGAAAAAAAATTTGTTGATATAATGTATTTAATGCTACTCCAGCCCATAGGTAACCTTCAGGATAAAGGATGTGTAAAGGAACATGTAAGGAGCATCTAAATATCTAATATATATATATATATATAGATATAGATATAGATAGATAGTGTTAATTCAAGATAACCTGTATCAATTCGAAACATATACACCTAAGTACTTGAGTAATTGTTTCACTAAATGAATGTACTTCGGTTTCTAGTCTTGTTTCAAGTCATGTACCCAATGACTGCATTTTAAAATTCCTTAAAGTTGATCTACTTATATTTTTTCCATCACTGTCTAACAGCAGATCAGACAACATTTAATGAAATCTATAAATGACAACATCGGAAAGTGTGTTGATCGCATACTCAGATTTCCGCAAAGCCCTTGGAGAAGTGCTTGGCAGTTGCACTACAGGTAACTGTAAGGAAATTTTCCCCGCAAGTGCTTGACTGGAACTGAGTCCTGACTTCTCACTTAACAATCTGATCCTGGGAAATGAACATGAAGCAGAGGCATCAAACAAAGACATCCTTCGTCTATTCTTGATTTTCAAACTGTAATTGTTGTTAACGCATGGAGATAAACAATAAAGTTTAAACAGCATAAGCAAAGGGTGTAGACAGCAGTGATACACAACTGTAGATTTTTGAGTCTAATGAGCAAACTGGAGATGACAGTAGAAACGACGGAAGGGCCTGAGTTGACATAAGATACTTAATAGCAGGATTATAAATCATTGCTGTATACAGGTACAGTTGAAGTATTACCATTACATATATGATTTCTGAATTATATACTGTAGAACCCACACCCATAAGATAGAAGTTAGACTATTGTAAAGGATTTTTCTTGTCTTTTCTACACATTTCTGAAGTACCGTGTTTGTGTGATGCCAGTTTGCTGTTCCTCTGCCTGACTTCCACTGTTGTGCCTTTCATTGTGCTCCTGCCATCCTTCAATGCTGCAGGACATGTAAAACAAGGACACAAACGGACAGATTAGCTTAATGATACATAATGGTTTATCTCTCTCTCTCTCTCTTCTCTCTTCCTCTCTCTCTCTCTCTCTCTCTCTCTCTCTCTCTCTCTCTCTCTCTCTCTCTCTATATATATATATATATATATATATATATATATATATATATATATATATATATATATATATATATATAGTGTTTTTTACACACACAATCACACACACACACACACACATATATATATATATATATATATATATATATATATATATATATATATATATATATATATATATATATATATATAGGCAATACGTCTTTAAGACTACAAAACAAATCCTGTCACCATAACTACCATGTGTTTAGCAGAAAATTATAATCTCCTGTGACTCACCTTGGCACACTGATATATTTATTTGGGATGAGCCCCTTTGAACCGTCAACTTCTCCTCTCCACCAATCAGAAGAGGCTCTGCTGTAAAGGCGGACACGTCTACCCTGTTTGAAAGACAGCTCAGCTGTGGAGCGAGCCGTGTAGTCGAACAAGGCCACTCCTTCTAGTTCTGCGAAGTTGATTTTAAAGAACTGTTTAAAAATCTTAATAGGTTCATATTTTAAAAAGAAAAAAAGGTTTTTTTTGATTAAAAACATGATAGTTACTGAATGCTAAATTCTCTTTGGTCAGAAGATGTTGATTTATTTATATAAAGTAATAAATATTTGACACTAAATGTAGCACAATTGTTCTGATATATTCTTGTTTCTATAATAACATCTTGCATGTGAATTTGTGAAATTTGCTCTGCATATGTGTATTATAAAATATAGACAAATAGATAGATAGCGTTCCGGAACCAGCATGCCAGAAAAAGAACAAATCACCACATTAGATCTGCTGAGTTGTACTGAAGTGCTAAAGTGTGATGAAGTGGAACTGAAACTGTACTTGCTGCGGCTGACTTCAGTGCAGACTTTCAAGACATTTTCCAATATATAAGATGTCAAAACATTTATTATATTTACATCTTTTTGTCTACCTGTCATGCTTCTATCCATCACAGGACCATTGAACATTATCCTTAACTGCTTAGTTGTATAATTAATATAATACAAATGATTCTACGTATATCCTGATAAGCTCATCCGACAGATGCCGTGAATGTAAATCGATCGCGTGAGCCGAAAGAAAGCCGTATGTGCTACATGCTACATTTTGTTACTTGGAAAAAACTGGTGCTATATGTTTAAAGCAACCTGCATGTTCTTTACCCACAATACAAAAAAATGGGAAGTGAATTGTGCCCAAATTGGTTTACGAACAAATCAAGGGCAAAATGAACCACAAAAGCATCACAACCTCAAAAATAATGCAGATGGTTCTTGATTTAAAAAGATTATGTGATAATTTTAAACATTTGGTGTATGGTGTAAGAATTGCTTGATAAAGTGGATTTGAACTGTGCAAGAAAAAAAAAGCTTACCATCTTTGGCTTCTTTGTTAGGAGACATGTCTGGTTCCATTTCTGACTCCTCTGCAATAGCCTCACTAGACACACACACAAACACAACATTTACTCTCATATGTTTTGATATATGTGTTTTTGTACATATAGTAATGTTTATGTGTGCGTCTCACATATCATCTGGTTCTAGGGTCATACACGTCTCATAGATAGATCCTTGTAGTTCATTCTGGCTGGGGAAAATACTCTCATGATGGATAATGATTGTTTTGACGAGAGCATTGATCTGCTGGAGAGTAACGGGGTCTGTGTCTTCAGGTCCTCTGATCAAACTGGGTCCGAAACACACGGCCAAGTTGTAGGGTTGCATCATGTTTTCATCACTGTACTGGGAGACACTACAGAGAAAGAGAGAAAGAGAGAAACTCAGAGTTCTGGATGACGTTGTATGTATTTCACGGTTGTCAGAACAAACTTGTGGTTTATTACTCACTGGTGGAGAAATGCAAACAGGTATCGCATCACCACGATTACTGGAGAACGGTAGGAAAGAATAACTGACTTTAACTGTGCGACTTTCACTGAGTCATCTTCTAGTCCTGAAAATGAAAGTTAAAAAGTGACAATTAGAATAAATTCTGTGTTTAATTCAAAGTATTCTTTCAGAACATATCTATTTTAAATGCCGTATTTCAGAATTTCATTCCCTTACGTCCGCACTCCATTAGTTGATCGAAGCTGTCTTTAGGAAACAAAGGATTATCCATTCCTCTGAAATACAGCTTTAGCACACCAGCCACTGAATCCAAGTCAAAATTTTCCTCAGCCAGAGGGTCATCTCCTACATATCAAAAACATTAGCATTATTAACGGACCACAACATACAAAAATCTGAGCAAATAAAACACAAATACCTTTCTCAAACAAGTCTCTGAGCCGATTGACCTCAAGCTGAGAGCCCGAGATTCGAAAGATGCCCTCATGGTGCAGGCCTTGTGAAAATAAGGTGGGTGGCACACAAATAAAAGCAAAATCTGTTAGTTTTGTAGGAACAAAACATTCAATTAATTATTCATATTGTGCTCAGGATTTGTCTTTCAAAAAAAAAAAAAGAAGAGCGAAGCAAGAAGTGAAATAAGTTCTTTGGTTAAGAGCATCAAATATTGTCATGGGTCTTGCCAAAAGAAACAAAGAAAAACAATATCATACATGTATGTGGAGAATTTGCAAAGATTTCTTGGCACCAAGCAAACCCAAAATCTTCCCCATAAATAATGTTGCAAGATAAAAACAAAAACCTGTAAAAATACCAAATATTTTCTTATAACGAATCTTTTCACTATGACTACAGCTTTTTCCTTTTGGTGCAGAAAGTAAGGAGTGCCCCTTGTGGGCATTTATGAATGTCTGGGATTGAGTTTGCAATCTACCACTAGTAGATTTTACAGACTTAATGTTGCTAGTGTTTCTCATACTCAATAGCGTACAGCATAAGGATAATGAACAATACTTCTCTGTATCAACAAACTGAGCTACTATCATCTTCAAACAACTAAACTGGAGCATTATATATAAAACACAGTCTCCATTACTTTAGAAGAAAACCACCATGTCCTCCATTTAGCCATAAAGTTAAATATGTGACCTTACAGTTTCCTATCATTCGTTCAATTAAAATACATTACATTAAAGATTTACATCACTGTGGTGGAAAATAAGTATTCTTTTTTTTATTGTAGTTGCATTGGAAAAAATTTATTTTATACCTTAAAAAGTACCTTGGACAACTGATTGATCTCTTAACTAAAGTGAGTTATTGAGACTACAATGCTACAATGCAATTTAAGTGGTCACTTCCCTTTTTATTTGTGTAACCTATTCTTAGAAAAAGATCTTTTGCATATTACTTCTCTGCAGCATCTATTTTGAATGTTAACATACTGGCAACAAGCCTAATCTGCATATCAAAGTAACCTATTATCACTTAAAGACTCTGTATGGTAAAGCACATGCATGGTAATTCTCGAACATAATGCTTTTTACGATGTCTAACATAATGCTCTTTGAATAAGACTGATACGTATTTAAATTGTTTTTCTTCACTTCATGCGTATTTGTGCAGTTTCATGACGATGCACTGAGGAAACGTCTCATTTCTGCAAATACAAACTTGCAAATCATTGGGTTGTTTTTAAACTGTGTCTGTATTCACTGCAGCCTAAAGAATTTACAGCCTAAAAACTATTAATGATTTGAAAAGACACATTTCTTTTTCCAGATATCTTTGCTGTACTGAATTTCTTCACATGCACTCATTTTGCACAGCACTGAAAATTCAGAAAAGATCGACTACCATGAAGGTTGATGTATCTGATGCAGCTCTCTACCACCAAAGGAATTGGTTCTCCGGATGCCTGCAGATGAGAACCCGAGCTTTACAAATGATACGACTCTCTAGACGGAGAACATTAATGGACAACGGATGCAACCGTTTTTCTCAGTTTTATTGCATTTATATGTATCTACAGCCAGAGAGACAGAATACCTGGATGTAAGAAACCATGTCTTGAGAAAAAGCCTTCTCGGTGATCTGAGTGCCATGCTGAGTCTTCCTCTGACGGACAGACCTCCTGGAACGCATTCTGCTGGCGAGAAATGTAACTGTGATTAAAAAGAGACTGCGGAGGAGTGGAAAAATCAATGACATTTTACAAAGGCTGCAGTCACACCACAAAGTTCTGGTTTAATAGGCAATGAGTCAGTTACATTTTCATGTCATGGTGAATATTTACACAGAACTAACAATGATTCTATTTTGAATTACAAATAAATGTTTGGTTCACTGGACAATTGAAAAGGAACAGCCCGATTAATAGCGAATTCATACAGGTATTTAGCTGCATTGCAATGCATAAAATTGTGCAGCTACAGGTCAAGAACTTCTGTTTTATTACACAGCCAACATAAGAATAGAGAAAGAAAATCTAGCTTTTAAGGTTTAGATAAAGAATTTAGCTTTTAAGGTTGATTTACACACAACAGTCTTTTGTTTCGAGTGTTTACACTGAATGGTGTTGAAAACAAAAAACACCCACTGGGTAGAAATACTGCAAAAGGCAAGAATTGTATGCGGATGGTTTAGTGACATTAATAACCACACTTTATAACCATGATCAACAAAAAAACACCTCAGAACACACAGCTATGTTCGGTTGTCCAGTTTTGATGAACCTATCTTCACTGTAGTCTCAGATTCCTGGTTCCTGATTTCAGATTCTC
Source organism: Silurus aristotelis (assembly GCF_946808225.1). Taxonomy (NCBI): domain Eukaryota; kingdom Metazoa; phylum Chordata; class Actinopteri; order Siluriformes; family Siluridae; genus Silurus; species Silurus aristotelis. The sequence continues at coordinate 19,059,988 of NC_139592.1, read as the reverse complement.
CAATATATTATTCTGTTGTGGTAACCAAAATTCCTTCAAACTAGGCATTGCTTTCTGCAATGTATTTCTGCTCACCAGTGAGTGATTATTTAAGCTACTGTTGAGTAAACCAGTCAGACGATTCTCCTCTGACCGCTAAAGTACAGGTTCAAGTTCAAATTACACACTGAATGTAATTTAACTTTCATTAAATAATAAAAACAAATTAAAAAGAAAAACATTAAGGGGTTTAATAGTTACGTTTTCAACCATTAAAATTGTTTACCTACACTATGTAGGCTTCATTGGTCATTATTAACCTTTATTTGGAGTACTACCTTTGCTAGTATAAAAAATGCTGTGAATATTTCACTACAAAATTCAAGTAGAAGCATCTTGTTTCCTTACCTGTGATGATGACCATCCACAGTCCCAGCTGATTATGACCCCACATAAAAAATATATACATTTTAATATACATATTAGATCAATGTATATTTTAAGATTTACATACTCAAGCAGATATTTTACCTTTTTGTATTGCGACTTTGAGTAGATCATGCTTTGCCTGTAGTTTTAATATTAATAAGCCATTAATGAGATGGTCCTTAAATTTCTGTAATTCAAAAAAGTAAATATATAGAGTTACAAAAATTCTAAAAAAAACTGGGGCTATAGAATCAGAACTTACTTTGTAAAATGCTATACCGTAGAGTACGAGTTTTCTGACTCTTGCAAATTGGATCGGCGCCTCGCTTGATTGAGCTTGTTCGTCGATGTTTCGAAGAGGTTCTCTAAAGATTGACTGGCGCTATGTTCAGACTGGAAGATATCCTCGCTGATGCACTCCAGCAGTGCGGAATGAGAAAGACATAGCATTTTGCTCAACTGTTTGGGAATAATAATAGAAAATGTGTGGGTTTACCAGATCTTGTATGTGAAACTGTAGCTAATAAATACATTAGTAATCACTGATGTCTCTTATAATAATATGGCTGATTTCGTAACTTGTGTCAGTTTTGGGGTTTATGAAACTACCTCTTGATTATCTGCAGTAACAGTGTTGAGTCTGGTCTGCAGCTGGTGGAATCGGGTATCAAGCTCACTTTTCACCTCAGAATCAGCGCTCACTTCACACACCTGTGGCGAAATGGATTCGAAATGTACTTATTATATATCAGTGCACACACACACACACACACACACACACACACACACACACACACACACACACACACACACACACACACACCTGATCTCCCTCATGAGGCTGGTACTGAAATCGAAGTGGCATGCAAAAAGCCACTTCATGAGCTTGTATCAGTGTGTCTCTGTCCTGGTTCTGATCCAGACCACAAAGTGCGTTGCCCAACTGGTGCAATCCAGAACCCAGGTTCTGGTGGACCTGCGTGCGGCTGGACAGGTAAAACTGAAGCACTTGGTTCCAGGACTGATGAAAACCTAAATCGCTAAACTAAAAGAATATGTAGAATATTAGAGAACAAGTGAAAGCTGCCTTATAAAAGCTTCTAATTCAGGATCAGTAAACCATAACAAGTAGATTTACAGAAATCCGGATGTACATTTTAATCCCTAATGAGAAAAGCAGAGGAAACAATAGCAAAGATTAATTCCTGGCATAACAGGAGGAAGAAATGTTAAGAGGAACCAGGCTTGAAACAGAAGTCTTTTAGGTGACACCAGATAGTGAGATTGGAAATGATTACAGAATGCATTTATAGATAGTGTGGAGAAACAGTTAGTGTGTTGAAATGATAACTAGCATGAATCTATCCTGAGTAAGAGAACTTGACTGAGTCTGTATGACTACTGCAGCGGTTCTTAGCTACAAGAATCCAGAATCCTAGTGAGGTTATTGACTGAATTAAGGAATAGATATAAAAAATTATTCATGTCTTACATTTGCATAAAATATGCATATACATATACATCGAAAGCTGCTTGACTTTTACAAGCAGTACTAGTTAAGCCACAAAGAGCAAACCATGACACTCACGTCAATCAGTGCAGAGAGATCTTGTAGGTAATATTTGTGCATGGAAGAATTTGCCGCTTCCAGGTTAAACAGATAGTCGTTGCGTGCTTTGTTACACTTTTGCTGAGTCTCCTGTACTTTACACTGCCTCTGCACACACAAAGACAAAGTTCATAATCAACCTGCAGTGGCACAAGGCACAAACCCCTCTCCCACGCAAACCCTCAGACACAAACCACACACATCTTGCATACTTTCATTAAAAAAAAAGAAAGAAGCACAAGCATGCCCCACATCACACACATCAGAAACATCACACAGGTACAAAAGAATGAAAAATAAACAAAATAAATGCATACACAAAGATGCATATTGCGTTGTGATTTCCTATTTGTAAAATTTTGCCTTTACAATGTGAACTTGCTGTCACGCATAAACCCACACGACGACAACAAAAAGTATTCATCCCCCCACTCTCTTACTCAATGTGAATTGTCTTTTTGCAGGAATTACAGGTTCGAGGTGTCTCAAATGTGTCTCTACGGGAATTATTTTTTTATTATTATTATTATTATTCAAATTAACCAAATTAGAGCAGCAAATTTCACGTGACATGGTTTCACGTGACATGGAAAGTCGTTCCTCTTTCTTTCCTTATTTTTATTATTATGTTACATATATATATATATATATATATATATATATATATATATATATATATAAATATATATATATATATATATATATATATATATATATATATATATATATATGAATCGTTATTTTTTTATTTTTTTTATTTTCATTATTCTTCAATAATATTTCTATGTTTTAAAAAAAAATTTTTAAATTTTTTTTTTATCCGTAGCTGTACAAAATCTGTAGAAAGTCCCTAAGCAAGCTGTTACTATAGAAACAATAACATATCAGAACAAGTGCACTGGTAATGTATTGGTATTCTGTTAGAAAAAGAAAATGAATCAACACCTGACCAATCAGAATCGAGAATTGCAGACCACTGTGATATCAGTTTTAGAGTATATATTCCCCCCTACATTTAACCTTAAATTATATATGATGAAAAATATAAAGAATCAGGCACCAGGAGATGCACAAGTCAGTTTAATCTTATTATCTATACTGATGCAAACAATCAAAGACTCAAAGTGTAAAACAATCCAGAAAGTATACCCACTCAGAATTACTTCTTAAACATGGTTTTGTACTCTTTAATACTAACATACTTTAATACTCTTTTAACCTGTCTCCTTAATACAACTTTGGTTTAAATAGAAAGAACATGAAACTTACTTTTTCGATGAGTCTT